>NW_006198287.1:455409-461908 GCF_000334495.1 Tupaia belangeri chinensis
AGCCGTGCTGCCAATCGGCCGGCCCCCCTCCGGGGGGCCCGCAGCTCGGGGCTCATGCCCCGGCGTTCAGCTGCCTCTCCAGGGCCGGCGTGTGGCCTGTGGATCAGCAGGCTGAAGCGGAAAACAAGGTCTGAGAACTTGCAACTTGAGAAGATGATGGTTACCAGCCCTGCATTGCCTCAGGGAAGAACAGGAACTACTCTACCATTCTTGAAGTGAAGGTACTTAATGAGACTAGGACAGTGTGGAATGGGGTAAGTGAAGAGAAGAGGATAGAGAAAGATAGCAAGTGAACAATAGAGAGACAGGACGTTAGTGAGAAACAGATAGGGCTTATTTACTGTTGATGATGACATGTATAGAATTCTCAACAGGATTGGTCTGAGAAGTGTTTCATGACGAGCAAATTATTTTTAAAAAGCAAAACGAGAAATAGCAATTGTCTGTTTTATAAAAATAATTAGAATAATAAAGATAATGATTGGGGAAAACAGAAAAGATATGGAATGTTGAAGTGGGGAGATTAATGTCTCTGTACTGACTGACGTGCATGGCATTCCCTTTTGAAGAAACAATGTAACACACAGTAAAGTTATATGTAATCCAATGTAATATGAAGAAGATATGATGATAAAAAATAAAAATAAAAAAAAAAACCACAAATATTCAGATCATAGAAGAGAGAATTTATTTGTTAGCTTATATGAGACATCTTTTGGATGTCAGGAGATTGAAAAGAGCAAAATGACCTGTGAAAATGACATAACATAAGCCAGGGTATTCGATAGTAGATGGTTGGCTCAAGCCATTCATATTCATATTACAATAGACAAACAGGCTTAAATATTGAGAAAATATTCTACCACTGCATATATAACCCACATACGAAGGGGAAACTACTCAAAATAACTGAGGAATTTTTGAGAGGCATTGGAGGTTTTATAATGGATGGCAAGAGAAAGAGACAAAGATCATAGTACTGTGAAAGTGATCACTGATCAGTCTTGGTCTGATTTAAATTGAGAAAACAAGCATCATTACAGCAGTGTGTGACTCAGGAGACTGAAAATAACAAAACCATGCACAATAATAACTGTGATCCTTGGTTCTCCTTTCCCTTTCCTAACAGAGGATTTTAATTAGTAAGGGGCTATTACTTGTGGAAGCCATCTCCATTCTATCCCATGTGCTGGGTATAGAAATTCTGAAAGATTCCATGTGTACTTCTTCCATAGTCAGAGAAGGATTTACTGCTTCCATTGAAGGTTTGAGAGGAGACTAGAAGAATGTTGAATCATTACAAGAAGTCTATAATAATAATAATCTTGAAACACTTTTAGGAAAAGATTGCAAAATACTTGGGGACAGTTAATCAAGATTTTGGAGTAACTTTTCAAGAAAGAATTGGTACCTATAAAGGATTATGCCAAACGGTCTACTGTGTTCTGCCTTTATGTTTAGTCTATTGAGTATGAGTCAGTTTCAGAGCACTTGCATACTTTCTAGTCTCTAACTTCATTATAACCGTTATAAAATATGCTGTACAGAGCATAAGCAAGATAATTGGGAGCTATTTCTAGGAATGCCAGTTGATCACTTCATACAAGGCAATGGTTGAGAAGTCATATTGAAAACTTAGTGTCCTTAAGCAATTTCTCATAAGGTATCTACCAAAACGTTTTTCTTTTCTGCTAATCCTTCAGGTTTCTACAAACTAAAGAGCAAAATAACTTGTGAAAGTAATACAATATAAGCCAGGGTATTCAATAGTAGAAGGTTGGCTCAAGCCATTCATATTCATGTTACTATAGACAAACAGATTTAAATACTGAGTGAATATTCCACCACTGCATATATAACCCACATATGAAGAAGGCATAAGAGAGTGAAGCAGTTAAACACTGTTGGGCAGCAGGTGATTGCTTTTAACTCTCACTGCAATGAGGGTAAGGGGTGGGGATGAGGAGTGAGGGACATTTCATAGTGGAAGATAGGGCATAATCATAGGAAAAATGACCTCTGTGTTATGGGGGAGTCTTTCAGGCTGCAGTTGGAATTAAAGGTCATTACACCATCTGAGGATGCTCAGAGGCTGTGCAGAATAAGGGTTGGTAATAGAGTCCTTTGGCATCGGAGGGGAATTACCTCCACAGCGTTGCCTACATTTCTTGGTTTTGTGAAAGGCAAACAGAGACAGAAATCACCAGAGCAATAAAAATGCTCTTAATGTTTTAGAGGCAGAAAGCAGGTAGAGTGAATTTCGAGCAGTTACAAACAGCAACTGGGAACACTTTGAAACCAGAAAGCAACTGAACCATTGAGGGACATACAGAGAAAGCAGGCAGCTAACGCACCTCCATCCACTCAGCTGCTGAAGCCATCCCTGACTTTTTCCTCTGCCTTCCTTTACCTCCATATGGGTTGTTTCCAGGTTTTAGCTGTGGACGTATTATACATATCTCCTGGTGCATATGGGCAAGGATTTCTGTAAGATAATGCCAAATGGTTTTCAAAAGTGATTGTGCCGATGTAACCTGACACAATGCACAAATCTTGGATTAGAGGAAAAAATCCTGTAAAGGACTATACTTGGGACAAGTGGAGACGTTTAACTATGAAATGAATATTGAGTGATATCATGGAATTATTAATTTAAAAATGTGAGTAGTTTTAGAGTTATATATGATAATGTTCTTTCCTTATTATTTCCTCATTCTTTTTTTAAAGTTTATTTTAGTTTATTTGTGAATGAGAGCATGTGTACATGCAAGTGAGAGGCAGAGAAAGAGAGAAGCACCCACAGTGGAGCCTGGGCATGTCATTATCCCCTTTCCCCAGCCCTCTACCTTGCCAGGATCTTGGGCATGCACCTGGTGTGTTTCAGGTCAGCTGGGATGGGGATGGGAACCTGTGGTTGGCCATGTGGCTTCCAGCACTGCTGTATGTTCTGCTACTAACTGCACCACAGAGGTTGGGCCCTTTAGTCTTTGTTAAGAGTATTTAGGAGTGAAGTGCCAAGATATCTTCAGTTCATTCTCAAATGACTCATTGTGCGAGTCTTTGAAAAATTAAGGAAAAATGCATATTATGAAAAAACTATGCGTGGATTTCAAAAAATTTTTTGTACCAATATAAACTTGTATTTTAAAGCCATTTTCCTGTGAACTTTTTGAAGTCTCTCCATACATTTTAGAGTGTGTGTGGGGGGGAGAGAGAGAGAGGAGGAGGAAGGGGGGAGAAAGCAAATGTGGCTCACTGGTAGTAAGGTGGTTAGGGCAGCCAGATCCCACAGGGTCAACGATGTGGTTTGAGTCCAGACCCAGAGGCTTGAGACACATGAAGCACACATGTTCATGCATGTCCAAAATCCTGAGAGGAGAATGGAGGAGAGGGGATTGCAGCATGGCTGTTCTCTCTTGGGGGATGCTTTCTCTCTATCTCTCACACACATGCCCTATAGAAAACTATAAAAACAAACAAACAAACAACAAATGTGGCAAAATGCTGAGGACCCAAAAGGAAGAAGCAGTGACCCCAGGAATCAGAAGCTGTTACTGCCCTTAAGCTCAGCCCACAGGTCTATACTTCTTGCTGTGAAACATAGCTGCAGCTGGTTCTGGATCTACCAGAGAGGTACTACTTGAAGCAGGGCAGGAGCTGCTGAAAGTGGTACTGCCTCTGCCCAGGCTGCTGGTGTCCTACTATCACTTCCCCTCCATTATTTTCATCAGTAACTACTCCCAAGGGTTAGGGCCAGAAGTAGCAAGCTTCCCTTCTCCTCTTGCCTTTTAATCACCTGTGCTTTCCACTGGCCAATCTTAACAGGAAGCCCACAAACTAGGGAGCCTGGGAAATGTGGTTCAGAGCAGAGGAAGGGAAGAGGAGACATTCAGTAGCAATGAACGTACCCTCCGACTCACAGTCAGCAAGTCCATTCTGTACTGCCTCTTTGCCAGTTCTGGTATGTCTGACTTTTTAAGTTTTGCATCTGGTGAGAATTAAGTTGTATTTCACTGTAGTTTTAACTTGTATCATCATGACTCGGTTATATGTTTCCTCTTCGGAGAAGCTCTCTCTGATTTTATCTAATGAGCTTCTTCTGTTATATTCTGTCACTATACTCTAGACTTCTGCATTGTTCTCCTCACGGTTAGTAATTACATGTTTATTTGGAGATTGGTTAGTATCAGTCTCCTCCACAAGGGCAGATTGTGTCTTTTGTTTTTTATTGTATTCCTAGAGCCCAGCACATTGCCAGGCGTGTGTGGGGATCTTTATATATTGAGTGGATGAATGAAGAGGTATCAGCTATCACACTAACCCTGTACGATATAAGAAGATCTGGATCATGGGGCTGGTAGATGGTGTGGTGGTTAAGGTGCTGGACTCTGACATGGATGACTGTGGTTTGAGTCCTGGACCTGGCTGCTGGCTATCTCACTTTCCCTTTCTTGCTCTCTGGTCAAATTAAAATAAATAAATAAATAAATAAATAAATAAATAAATAAATATAAATAAATAAATAAAATTAAATAATTACTTAAAAAAATCTGGAACAGGGAACCAGCAGTTAGCGTAATGGCTATGTCGCTGGACTCCCATGTAGCCGACTGTGGTTTGCATCCCGGACCCAGTGGCTTAAAACTCACGCCAGGCGCGTGTGCGTGCATGCCCAAGATCCAGAGAGGAAAATGGAGGAGAAGGGATTGCGGTGTGACCATCCCCCCGGGGGGTGATTTCTCGCTTTCTGTCTCTATGTCTCTCTGTCTGGCGAGCACACGCGTCCTATAGTGAAAAACCTCTAAAAAAAAAAAAAAATCTGGATCAGACCAGGAAGAGGAGAAAAGAGACATTCCCCTAGCCATTCCTATTAAGGGCTACATCAATTACTGAGGGGGATGTGGTTAACACTAGAACCCTAAGAAATTGTGCCATTCTTTGTGATTTGTTGTATATATGCATGTATATAAATTTGCAGGGTCTTCTAAAAGTTAACAGAAGATGTGTATGTTAAAAAAATGTTTTGTACCAAAATAAACTTGTAGTTTAATTTCATTTTTCCACGAACCTTTTAAAGTCCCCTCGTATTAACTGTTGATAAACTGCAAGTAATTCTTTGAAGGTAGAGATTCACTCACATCAATGAATTGTGAAATCTAGAGTGAGAATAGGGCTCCTAGGAAAGTTGGTAGAGAGGGTCATTTGCCCTAACTGGAATTGAAATGCATGGTGACCAGCTCACCATCCTGTCTTGCCCAGGACTGATGGGCTTTCCAGGATGATGGACTCTCAGTGCTAAAACTAGGAAACCTCTGAGCAAATCCAGGGATGAACTGGTCACCCTGGCCAAATAACACTTGCAGTCACCATTCTGAGCCCTAAGTTGACAGTCCAGAAAGCTTCACCCTCTATGGAACAGAATCTAACCTTATATGAACACATGGATTTTCATACAGAATTGGTGATAAGGTTAAAGATTCAGGTTAATTCTTTTTTTTTCTTTTTTTGGAGAGGTTTCACTATAGGGCACATGCGCTCGCCAGAAAGGCAGAGAGAGACAGAGAGAGAGGCAGAGAGATAGAAAGTGAGAAATCACCCCCCCAGGGGGAATGGCCATGCCACAATCCCTTCTCCTCCTGGGATCTTGGGCACGCACGTACACATGCCCAGAGTGAGTTTAAGCTTCTGAGTCCGGGACTTGAACCCCAGTCAACTACATGGGAGTCAAGCGACATAGCCATTACGCTAACTGCTGGACCCAAGATTCAGGTTAATTCTAAGGAGCCTAAGTTCACAGTGGTAATATCAGGTGTATATTTGTGCATGTGTGTATTTTTTTTAAAAAGATTTTTGCCATAGGGCATGTGTGCTCGTCAGACAGAGAGATGGAGAGACACAAAGTGAGAAATCACCCCTCAGAGTGAATGGCCATGCCGCAATCTCTTCTCCTCCATTCTTCTTGGGATTTTTGGCATGCACACACATGTACTTGGTATGAGTTTCAAGCTGTGGAGTGCGGGACTCAAACCACAGTCAGCCATGTGGGACTCCAGTGATGTAACCATTATGCCATCTGCTGGTCCTAGCATGTGTGGATTTTAAAGGTATTTAAAAAATTGGATCTTCTATTATTTATAGGTGATGTGATTGAACCAATCAATATTTTAAAAAATTAAAAAAAAAATTTTAAAAGATTTCTTAAAATAATTATTTATTTAATTTTATTTATCATTGTTATTATCATTTTAATTTTTGGTCAACATAGGGAGATAGAAAGAGAGAGAGTGTGAGAAAATAAGCTGCCAGGTCCAGGACTCGAACTGCAGTTGGTCAGGTGGGAATACAGTGCCTTAACCACAAAGTCACCGGCTGGCCCCAATCAGTACTTTTTAATGAGTATTAAATATGTCAAAGGAGAAGTAAATACTCCCTTAATGAAAGAAACAAGGTTAAGGCCACCAGCCGCGCGCGCGGCGGGACGACGCCCCCGGTGCGCAGC
>NW_006198287.1:461984-485547 GCF_000334495.1 Tupaia belangeri chinensis
CAGTCATTAGGACAGTGAAGGTTTGTGTGTGTAATTGGGTAGTACGCTATAGGTAGGGCATGCATGTCATTTAAGGGCCACACTCATCTCAGACAGCAGAAAAGGAAGATATGGCTTGTGACACAGAACCTGGCCTCATCGATGTGTACCTACAGGTTGTCCAGTTGACCTCAGGAAACCAACTCCACTGGGTGATGAAGTGGCTCAGTGATGACTGCATTTTGTGGGGGGAAATAAATCCAAGGGATTTGGGAGGCAGTCTGACGTTGCATTTATGGATTTTGTAGAACATCTGGTTGGCTCCTTGGATATCCATTCATAAGCATGATGGCAAATACCACAGTACTCAGAAGCTTCTTTCTCCTTTGTGAAATTCTGTCCTCCGCCTCTTCTAATATCCTACCGTTCCAGTTTTAGTCCTCTTTCTCTGGTTGCTCTTTTTGTTTTTGAAATGATTATATTTTATTGTGATAAAAATATCTAACATGAGATCTACCCTTTTAATACATTTTTTAAAATGTATATATTCCAAGGGAGAGAGGGACAGGTACATCAATAGGGTCTTCATGCCATGATCCACCCCTGGTCTCAGCCAGTCTGAATCATGGTACAAGTGTGTCTACCATGCTCAGGGAGGTCCTAGGACACAAACCCAGGCCCTTTCCCATGAGAGTCCAGCTGCATCACTGCTGCACCACTGTTTGACTGCGCTTAAATGTTTAAGTGTACAGTACACTGTTGCCAACTGTAAATATGATGTTGTAGAGTAGATCTCTAAAACTTGCATCTTACATGACTGAAACTCTAAACCCACTGCACAGCAACTCTCCATTCCTTCACCCCCAGCCCCTGATAACCACCACCCTACTTTTTGTTTCCTGGTTGCTCCTTCCTGTTCTTTGAGTTCCATTTCATCTCAAGGGGTCTATCCTTGTCCTTGGGTCATTATGTCTCTACTTGTCCTCTTCTCACTAAACCCATTCTTCCTGAGTGATCTCACCATACTATTGTTTCTAATAGCAAAACACATGATTTTTGAAACAACTTAAGGATTCGGCAGTACAGGGTTGGTTAAACATGAGTTATTTTAAAAATGGAATATTATGCATCATTTGGTAAAAACTGCACTGTATAAGTACATTTATTGACATAGATGTCCATGATATTGCTTAGTTAATATACCATGTTATAATATGGCATCTATAATGTGATCATATTTGGGTAAAAAAGTACATAAATATACAGTGACATTTGAATGAATGTTCTTCCAAAATATTAACAGTATTTATTCCTGGATGGGAGAATTATGTGTGATTTAGATATTAATTATGCTCATTAGCAATTTTCAGTTTTTCTATAAGAAACATGTATTTCTAGTCAAATGAAAAAGAAATATATGTTGTAAGAAAAATATTCTCTTAGGATAAGAATCCCAGTCAGCTGATTGACTATGTGAAATTCTGCAATAAATTATGGATCATTTTAGGGGCAGAGTGAGCTCTGCTTTAGGAAAGGAGAACAGTTATTAACCAGTCTTTCTTGAAGATAGTTCTTTACTCTTATTGTAATAGAAGGCCCTCCCCCTTTTTTTTTTTACTTTTTGCTTAAAATTTGTGTCTGAGAATTTTTTTTTTAGAGAGATATTTGCTATAGGGCATATGATATTTGCTATAGGGCATATGCACTCACTGGAGAGACAGAGAGAAACACAAAGACAGAAATCGAGAAATTGCTTCCCCAGAGGACTTAGCCACACCACTACACCTTCTCTTCAAGTCTCTTCTTGGGATTTTGGGCACACATGCACATACGTGTGAGTTCCAAGTCGCTGGGTCCAGGATTCGAACTATGGTCGATTATGTGGGAGTCCAATGATGTAACCATTTCACCATCTGCTGGTCCCACTGTGTGTCTGAGGATTAAAAAACAGATAAGGAACAAACATAATATGAATATAAACATTGAATATGATGTTATTTTATTGTTGCAACTATTGTAGGAATTGACCTCACTGCAAATCATTACAATGTATCCAGCCCATGGAAATGAATGCAACAGACCCAATTGCTCACGTTGAATCCTCCGCCCTACCCTTGGACAGATCTAAGAGTATTAGAGATTGGACATCTTGATGAGTGTTCTCAAAGTTACACACTTAATTGTGTTATTATTATTAAAAACTTTCTGGGGAAGCTTTAATTGATAATAATGGCTATCATTTCTTAAACACTGATTCTATGTAACTGCTCTATGGGGGAGGAGAGGTGTCTTCAAAGAAATTCATGGAAAAAGCATATTATGGAAAAACTATGCATGATTTCAACTTTTTTTGTACTAAAATAAATTCAGACTTTCCTTTACTTTTCCATGAGCTGTTTGAGGTCCCCTCATATATCTCAATTTAATCCTCATAAGTATCCTATGTCATAGGAGATTGTCTGACTTTATAGAGATGACAGGGTAGGATCTCAAGGTTAGACCTGAAATGAAAATCTATCCTGTATCCTAAAGTTGGGTACTTTTTAAAAAGTTAACTTATTCCGGGACCAGTGGATGGTGTAATTGTTAGGTTGCTGGATTGCCACGTAGTCGATCGTGGTTCGAGTCCCAGACCTGGTAGCATTCAGACTCATGCTGTGTGTGTGTGTGTGTGTGTGTGTGTGTGTGTGTGTGTGCGTGTGCCCAAGATCTTGAGAAGAGAGTGGAAGAGAAGTGATTGTGGTGTAGTCATCCATACCTGGGGGGTGATTTCTTGCTTTCTGTCTTTCTGTCTCTCTGATGAGCGTATGCACCGTATAGCAAAAATCTCTCTAAAAAAAGTTTATTTTTTTCCATGAATAAGAGATATCTAGATAGATATAGAGAGACCTCTCAATGGGATCTCCATGTTGTGATCCACCCCCAGCCCTGAGCCAGCCCCAGATCATGGGCAAGTGGTGTGTTCAGAGAGTCTCTGGACATGAACTAGGAACCTTCCCAAATGGGACTGCCTTACTGAGTCTCACACTTCACTGCTGTGTTAGATCTGCTCCCCTGCAATTGTGTTTTTGAACTAAAATATTAGTGCCCAGTTTATTTTTTAAATTATTTAATTTCATTATTCTTATTAGCACTGTTTTAAAATTGCTATGGGGCACGTGTGTTCACCAGAGAGAGAGAGAGAGAGAGAGAGAGAGGAGGGGGGGGAGAGGGAGAGAGAAAGTGAGAAAGCAAGTTGCCAGGTCTGGGCCTCAAACCACAGCTGGACATGTGGGAGTCCAGCACTGCAACCACCACATCACCTACTGGTCCCAGAGACCAGTTTAATCACCTGCTTTATTTCCCATGCTTTGCTCAGACTTCCCAGTTGAGGAATTGCCACCAGAGGTAATACTTGAAAGAATGCTGCTCAGGTTTTGAGTCTTCGTAAAAGTAGTCCCCAAATGAGCAACTGCAACATCATCAGAATCGCTGTTTAACCGTGCAAGGAATGACTCTGGAGAACATCACCCATTGGAACAGATAATCCCATGTCTTTCTGGGGGAAAAAATGTTATTTTCTTTAAGATGCTATTGCTTTGAGAGTGTAAATGGTTTGGGCTCCTGTCCCTTACTAGCTGTGCGACCTCAGACTTTTCACTTAACCTTTTCGAGTCTCAATTTCACCATCTTTGAAGTGAATCTATCAACTTTACTCGATTATTTTGAGGATTAAATGATCGGGCACCCAGCTCATAAGTCTCTCCCCTCACTTGGACTGTAAAGTCATTCTTCATAGAGGATGAGCTCTGAGAATTCCTCAGACTGGAAAGTAGTTTTGCTCTTTAAATGGCTGATTAACTCACAGAGGTAGTGTCTTTTAATGCAAGTTCTATACATGAAATGTGCCAAGTTAACAGCCCAGGAAAACAGAAGGCTTATGTTTTTCCGCATAATAAACTGTGGAGAAATGAGTAGGGCAAGCTCTAAGCCTCTCCCTTACAGCGGTGTGCCTATGAAATATATCACGAACACGTAGGATCTTTTTTGAACTACAGAGTTATTCTGGCTGATAAATGGAGTGCTAGGTGTGATTCAAAATTTTCTTGAATCTGTGGCTAAGCTTTACTTATTTTTTTATTAAGTTTTGTTATAGTTTGCTATAGGGCATGTGCACTTGCGAGAGAGAGAGAGAGAGAGAGAGAGAGAGAGAGAAATTATCCTGCAGGGGAGATGGCCATGCCATAATCTTTCTCCTCCACTCTCCTCTAGGGTATTTTAGGCATGCACACACGTGGACCCAGCATGTCTTTTAAGCTGCTGGGTCTATGACTTAAACTGCAGAATTGGCCACGTGGGGTTCAGTGCCTCAAACTCCACACCACCTGCTGCTTCCCAAAATTTTTTTTTCTGAGAGAGACGAACCCCCAAAACATCTTCACACCATGATTCATGCCAGATCTCAGTTGACTTAGATCATGAGCATGTGTACCCAGTTTGCACAGGGAGGTTCCAGATCATGAACCCAGGACCTTTCCCATGTGAGAATAGTAGCATGACCTCTGGCCCATGTAGTTCAAATTTAAAATAGCTAGGACTCTTCAGTTTAGCACTTGCACATGAATCCTATTATATGTTAGACACAGGATATTAGGGATTTGGAAATGAATAAGACATCCCTCTTCCCCCTCTAGGGTTCTCAGTCTTGGGAGATGACAGAAGCACAAACATCACTTTCATTGTCTGTGGCAGAACCAGGATAGAGGTTTGTCCATGTCATGAAGGAGAGCTCTTCTGCTGATTCCCTTCCAGAAGAGTGGGGGTGACAGGTGTTGAGGTTATTAACCGCAATACAATGAAGGTTTCAAACAAGCTTCAAGAATATCATATCAGATGTAATGGGGAGCAAATGAGAGTGTTAGTCCCATTTCTGTTCTCTAATTCATATGTCAAAGGATCTGCCTTGCCAACACATGGTTAGGGTAGAACTCTAGATCTTGTGCCTAGAGTAAGTGCTTCCTCTGGTCCAACACTTGCTATGACACAGATATTGAAAGGGAAAATGAGAAGACATGGCCTCTGTCTTCCAGCAGCTAATGGTCTACTGAAGTGTGTTAGTTCTCTATAGCTACTGTCACAAATTATGACAAGCTGGATAGCTTACAAAACCAGAAACTGGTTCTCTCACAGTTTTGGAGGCCAGAAGTCGCAAACCAGGGAAAGGCGTTAGCAGGACTATGCTTCTTCTGAGACTTTAGTAGACTCTTTCTTGCCTCTCTCCTCTTTCAGGTGGTGGCCAGTAATCTGTGGTGCTCCTCGGCTCACAGTTGCATCACTCAAGTCTCTGCCTCCATCACCATATGGCCTTCTCCCTTTGTGTCTTCACACACTCTTCCTATGAGACTCCTTAGTCATATTGGTTAAAAGGCCCTATTCCAGTATGACCTTATCTTAAGTAATTACGTGTACAACAACCCTACCACCCAAGAAGGTCTCATTCTGAGGTATGAGGGGCCAGGACTTCCACATATCCTTTTGGGGAACACAATTCAACCTGTAAGAGGAAGACAAGGTGGATGTACAAATGGGAGCCCTTTCCCTTCCCTGTCTCTGTACCTTCAGCTTTTGTGTGCTTTTGCTTTGAATAGTCTACATTTGTAGAGTGCCCTGTCTGGGAGTTTACATCCCCCAGAATAGCCCTTAGGTCCCTGCCCAAGGAATAACAAACTTAGGTATCATTTAGACTCCAAAGCCCCCCAAGATGGGCCTGAGCTCACATTTTGTCTGAAATTACTCCCTTACTTTGCCCTTTCCTATCCTGCCCTCTCAGTCTCTTCATTAATAAACAAGTGGTACCCAGATCCTCATTTAAGGAACTGCTTCTGGGGAACTAAATCTGTGATAAATAGTTTTACATTGGGCACACAAATTATGTAGCCAGTCCTGGGTAAATTCGTGCTTAAAAATGGTATTGTCGGGTTGGGTTGTAGGTGTCTGTTTAACTGTATAAAATACATGCAGACTATTTTCCAAAATGGTTGTATGATTTTGCATCCCCATAAGCATTGTACAAGAGTTTCAGTTGCTCTGTACCCTCAATAGTTGTTGTTGCTTTCTATCATGGTTATCTTTCTAAGTCTTTAAAACCAGAGGAAGGATTGGTATGTTGTAAGGGTCTTCATGCTTATCTTTGAACAAACCTCCCATGTCTCACCTTTCTCCATTTTACCTGCAGATTTTGGCTTTCAGGTGTTCATTATAGGCTAAGTTAGTAGGACTAGGAAGAGCAGAATTCATGAAACTGTGAAGTTATACAACCCTGGTCTTTGTTCTCAAACTGATGTAATCATGTTGTCTAGTCTCCACAGTTAATAGTAGGAATTAAGGCAAATGTTTTCCAAGCTAACGGACCAAGAGAATTAAGCTATGTTTTATCCATGATCACCAGAAACTCTGAAACAAGGTAGTTGAGTTCTCCTGTAAGATACGCATTTGCCATGAAAGCTGTTTTTAACATAATAAAAATAAGCATAGAATTGAAAAGACAACCTCTTTTCTTTCTTTTTCTTTTTTTATTTTTTTGGAGAGGTTTTTGCTATAGGGCATATGCGCTTGCCAGACAGACAGAGAGAGACAGAGAGACAGAAAGTGAGAAATCACTCCCTAAGGGTGATGGCCATGCCGCAATCCCTTCTCCTCCATTTTCCTCTTGGGATGTTGGGCACGCATGCACACACGCCCTGTGTGAGTTTAAGCCACCGGGTCCGGGACCCAAACTGTGGTCAACTACATGGGAGTCCAGCAACATAGTCCAGTGACAATTACACTAACTGCTGGTCCCAAGACAACCTCTTTTCAAGTACAACTCTTCCAACAATGCAGTCTATAGCCAACTATGTTTACTAGATTCTTCGTGGCAGACTCATATTCATTAGAATAAAGACTCCCTGAATTCCAGATATTTCACATATAATTCTTTGCCCTTCTCAGTCAGCTACCCTGTTCTAGAAGGAAACGAGGTTGATCTAAAAGGCTGTGTTCTTCAAAAAACCACATATGCTGTGATCACATTGTGATTTTTGTAGATATTTCCATAAAGCAACCAAAATGTAATTTATAAGATGAGCTATTTCTTCATAACAAATGGCAACTACTATATGTTCTTTTATTTCATGTGATTTCTTAAAATACTGTAATAGAAATATTTCTATTCTTTGAGCGTCCTGGTAAAGATGACATTCTGACGTGTCCTTTTAGACCCACTTTAAGTACAGCAAGCTGTTACAAAATAACAATGAGTGAACCAAAGGAAATTGTAGACCTACATAAAGAAAATGCTAAAATTCATTGGAGCTGGAGAAAAAAAAAAACTTGAGAAAGTGTAGAGACATTACATTCATGGATAGGAAGATTAAGGATGCCTGTTTTCTTAGTTTACAATATACTTAAAAAACAATTTCAATCAAAACTCCAAATGATTGGGACCAGCAGATGGCATAATTGTTACATTGCTGAACTCCCATATAGTCCACTGTGGTTCCGGTCCCAGACATGGTGGCTTAAACTCATACCAGGAATGTGTGTAATGCATGCTCAGACTCCCAGAAGAGAAGGGATTGTGCTCTGGCCATCCCCATTGGGGGTGATTTCTTGCTTTCTATTTCTTTGTATCTCTCTGTGTCTCTGGTAAGCCCATGTGCCCTATAGCAAAAATCTCTCTAAAGAGACCAGCAGTTGGCATAATGGCTATGTCAATGGACTCTCATGTAGTTGACCATGGTTCGAGTCCCGGACCTAGTGGCTTAAACTCACGCCGGGTGCATGTGCGTGTGTGCCCAAGATCCAGAGAGGAGAATGGAGGAGAAAGGATTGTGGTATGGCCCATCCCCTCTGGGGCGGTGATTTCTCGCTTTCTGTCTTTATGTCTCTCTCTGTCTGTCTGGTGAGTGCATGCGCCCTATAGCGAAAACCACTCCAAAAAAAAAAAATGGAAAATGGAAAATATCACAAGCAAATTAAAATAGAAGAGAATGCAACAGGTTTTAGTTATGAGTCACTTTTTCAAGAATACCTTAATGAGACAGTTACAGATGCTTGGATAGAAGATCCTTATATTAGACAGACTCATTGGCTGTATAATTTTCTTCAATTTTGTGAGATGCTTATTAAGAAACCATGTAACGTACAAACTATTCACCTTCTCACCTCTCTGGAGGACCCTGTTTTGCCACAAAGTAGTGGCCCGGAAGAAATAAAAGATTCACACAGGAGTCATGGAGTGCAGCTAGAAATAGAATACTCTTCTTCTATACATGACTGAGAAAGCAGGTTCAACCGTGGAGGGAATATTAAGATTGGAAGGGTATTGGATTATTTTAAGAAACCACAGGGTCATTTTTCCATTGGATATTGTGATTTTGATTTAAGACCATGTCATGAAACAACAGTGGACATTTTTCATAACAGGCACACACAAAAAATATGATGGGTACTTTCTATTATATATTTCTATTTTAAGTGAATATCCATTTTTGTTTTTACTTTTAACAGATAATTTTTATATATGAATTTAACAATAAACTTTTATATTTCTACTAAAATGGTGTCATTTGGGAAGTCCTTAGTTTTTACTTATCCTTACTGGAGTTAGGTAAAGATATTAATAAATGTTTGAGCAAGGTGGTGGTAAAAATTACAAGTATTATAATTTTTATGCATATTCATATGTATATGTATTATACATACAATTTTTGAACATCTCAATGAAGAAAGTGAGCTATCATTGGCTTCTTGTTGGGCTGAGATTCCCCCTCAACTCACACACACACAAGGGTCAGTTCATTCCAGTACTATTCTTGTATGGACGTCATACTGTCCTTCGGGATGGTCCCTACTGATTCCCTGAAAGAGATGTGAAGCCTTTAATATTAATAACGGGGCTCAGTATCTTTCCATTAATGAATTCCTTATAATGCTAGGATGTTCAGATTGGTTCCAAGAGCAGATGGATACTGAGAGCATTTAAATGACAGAAAAATAAGTGTATTATTGATACCTAGAGTAACAGACAGACTCAGTGAATCACTGGAACTGCTTCCATAAGCATCCTTCATAATTTCTGGCTTCTCATTTTCATATTAACTGGAATGAATTTCTTCTAAAATATAATAGGATGGAAGATGAGAGGGGAAAAATTGACTTATTGATGGAAGGGGAAACAATTTTCCCCCTAAAGAATTAGGTAGCCTTTTAATTTAAAGTTCCAGTAGATGAATAATGTTGGTATTTCCCCAGGGTGACTTTGACTGCAGTTTCCACCCAGTATGAGATAGCCTGGAAAAGGCAGAGGCACATTTCTCATCGCTCCATACCTGTGGGCTCTCTCGTCCCTCCCGGTCAGGTCCAGAGCTCTGCGCTCTAGTGAAGGCTAAAGATAAGGAGTGACAGCTAGCTCTGGATGAGAATGACACAGCACTGGGACTTTAGTTCTAGGATATTAATGCAGCCAGACACACACTTGGTGGAAATCCTTATTTTTAGCACCGTCCATAACATCTTCGTGACTTTAAACCTTCACCCGCTTGGGCCTCCCACTCACCCCACTCCAATCTTATTTTCAGGCTCTGCAAAAAAATGCGAGGCTGGCTTCTTTATATTCATCCTGCCAGGTTATCTATATATACTTAGGCATATATAAGAATGCATATTTGGTCATTTGATTTTTTTTTTTTTTTGGAGAGGTTTTTGCTATAGGGCACGTGTGCTCGCCAGAAAGAGAGAGAGACAGAGAAACAGAAAGTGAGAAATCACCCCCCAGCAGGGATGGCCATGCTGCAATCCCTTCTCCTCCATTCTCCTCTTGGGATCTTGGGCGCGCACACACACGTGTGAGTTTAAGCCACCGGTCCAGGACTTGAACCATAGTCGACAACATGGGAGTCCAGCAATGCAGCCATTATGCTATCTGCTGGTCCTGGTCATTTGATTTTTGTTTTAATACATCTCTCCCGAGGGTGAGTGTCCTACCATCTTGGCCAGGAATACACTCTTCCCTTCCCTCAGTGTTGCCCTATTCATTTCCATATTCATGTATTCTCTGCCGTGTGTCAGGCCTGTTCATTCTGCTGTTCCTGGAACTCAATACTCCCCTATAGGAACCCTACCATTAATGCTTTCAGAACTGAACTAGTTCTGTCCGTGACTCCGTACCCCTCTTTCCGTCCTTTGTTCTCGATCTCAGTTAAAGAGACTGAATGAATCTCAGTGAAATCCACTCCCAATCCTGCCTTCCAGGTTTAGAACCCAGCAATCTGGGAATCATCCTAAACTCCTCTTGTATACCTAATCTTTTATGTCTGTTTATTCTATCTGTATTCTCAAATCCTATCCTACTTCTCCATCTTTAGTATAAGACTGTTGTGAGGGTTTCATCCCAGATGAAACCCTCACAACAGTCTTGCTTTGAATAGACTAATAGCTACCTAAGAGGACGTCTAGTTCTTGTCATGCATCCTTTCCAACTGGTATCAATCTTGCTTCCAGAATGTTCTTCCTCAAATGCAAATGCCTAAGTCATTGCTCTACTTAAAAACTTTCAGTGGCTCTATTAAAAGTCCCATCCCCTGAGCATGCTGTGTGCAGCTTTCCTGAAGCAGGCTCTTGTTTTCTGTACCAGCTGTAGCTCCAACCACTTTCCATCCACCATCTCCTTTCAGGCCATACTTTCTATATGCAGGTCCTGACATTGCTTTTTATATCCTTCATGCTTATTGGTCCTCATTAAATGGAGTGTTCTTGCTCCTTTTTCTATCTTGTGAATTCTTGTCCATTCTTCTACATTCAGCTTAAGCATCTCAGGAGCCTTCTCTTTTTTGGGTTCTTTCTCTTTCTGTCCAGCAGCATGTGCTGTTCATGGCTGCTGAATAGAGCCAGAGCAAGCACGTGTGCCACCTGGCCAGCAGGCTCTGTATCCTTGCTGTCCCCCTCCCCGCCCCCACAAGAACTGGGGGTAGAGGTGGTATTTTGCTAAGTTAGATGGGCATCTGGAGGATTGTCTGCTGAGCCTGGGATCCCTGGTTCCCCAGTTGTGCGCCATCGTGGGGTAACATAACCTCAGAAGTAATATATTACAAAGATATAAATATTATTGACTTCTGCAAAAGGGAGGGTACCAAGTTATACATCAATTATTTTGTGAGCTGATTCCAAGAAAGAATGTTGGCATTATTTTCAGATATGTTGCATATTTTGTGAAGAAACAGTGGCCATTCCTCGGTGTTCAGACTTGGATAAAAAACATTTAGTCAGGGGCCTCCCTATCTCCACCTTGATGTGTCTTTTATAGCACTTAGTCGGTTGTATTCTCATTTTGCCTATTTTCCCTGAGAACAAGCCACTCTCATCTGAGTTTTATAGTCCCAAAGACCAGATGCACTGCTGGGTACATAGTAGAATGGTCAAAAAGGCTTGCCTCATGATGTAATTATAATTACGGTGATTCTACTCCAACATCCACAGCCTTTACTATGTTGCTCTTGATATTCAAGTCGCCCTGAGGTTAAAAATCATATAGGTTCCTCTTGGAATATTAACCTACAAGTCACTGGGATATCACTTTGTCATAACATACCTTGTAAGAGACAGGGTGAGGCAGTGACAGAAAGCTCATATATTGGGTATGTACGATAATGCTACGGTGGGCCACCAGTTCATGTAGTTACAAGTGAAAGCCACCAGGTGGCTTAAGGAAATAAATTTATTTCCAATCAAGATTTTTAGCTTAGAAATCTGGGATGGAAAAAAGTAGTGCTTGGAGAGGGATCAGAAGGCTCTCTGTAGTGAACCCCCAATAACCAACAGCACCCACTTACCAGCAACACCTGATTTCAGCCAGGAGGCTGTGGAGGTTCTTCTGCAACCTTCAAAGTGCAAGTACTAAGCAGTGTGTTTCCCTTCTACCTTTCAGAATCGATGGGCTTTAAATGACAGAATAATTACTGAAATTCAATTCGATCCCACAAATATTAATCGAGTGCCTGAGTCTCAATTAAACCTTATGAGAGGCTTACTGAAGCATATGCCACACGAAGCGCAGCTTACTAAACATGAAAAAAAATGTATGCTAGGCTAGCAGCAAAGACGCATTCCTATTCTCTTTGTGTGTGCTAGTGTTGGTTACCATTTCAAGAAGTGCTGGTGGAAAAATAATTGGGAACTAGAAAATTCCTGCATGTTGTTTATCTGTAGGCAGAATGGGTAAAAGGCGAAACAAAGAAAAAAACCAAAATAGGATATTTAGTTCAAAACTCTTTTTTTTTTTTAGGTTTTGTTTAAAGGTATATGTGCTCCTCAGGGAGCAACAGCAAGAGAGAGAAAGAGACAGAGAGAGAGAGTGAAAAATGACCCCCTGGAGGGGATGACTACTCTGCAATTCCTTCTCCATTCTCTGAGGATTTTGGGTATGCATGCACATGCTCCCCACGTGATTTTCAAGGCACCAGTTCCTGGACTCAAACTGCTCAGTTAGCCATGTGGGATCCAGCACCTTAACTACTATACCACCAGCTGGCCTACAAAATGTATTTTATATGGTGCTAATACATCAAAACCAGAGTTAAAATGATTAGATTAGATTAAAAAGTTTAATGAAGTAGTTTAAAAATAACCGTATTGGTCGGCAAGTGGCATGGTGGTTGTGGGCGCTGGATTCCCATGTGGCTGGCCACAGTTTGAGTCCCAGGCCTAGTGGCTTGCTTTCTCACTTTCCCTCTCTCTGTCTCTCTCTGGTAAAATTAAAACAATAAATAATAATAATAATAATAAAGTTAAATGGAAAAATAACAAAAAATAAAAATAACAGTACATGGAAAACAATTTGGGAGGACATACACCTTTAGGAAATATGATCAACCTTTTCTTTTCCTTTCCTTTCTTTCTTTCTTTCTTTCTTTCTTTCTTTCTTCTCCTTCCTTCCTTCCTTCCTTCCTTCCTTCCTTCCTTCCTTTTCCTTCATTCCTTTTCCTTCCTTTCCTTTCCTTTCCTTCCCTTCCCTTCCCTTCCCTTCCCTTCCCTTCCCTTCCCTTCCCTTCCCTTCCCTTCCCTTCCCTTCCCTTCCCTTCCCTTCCCTTCCCTTCCCTTCCCTTCCCTTCCCTTCCCTTCCCTTCCCTTCCCTTCCCTTCCCTTCCCTTCCCTTCCCTTCCCTTCCCTTCCCTTCCCTTCCCTTCCCTTCCCTTCCCTTCCCTTCCCTTCCCTTCCCTTCCCTTCCCTTTCCCTTTCCTTTCTTTTCTTTTCTTTTCTTTCTTTCTTTCTTTCTTAAGGTTTTTTGCCATAGGGTGCATGCACTTCCCAGAGAGACATAGACAGTGAAAGGGAAAGTGAAAAATCACCCCCAGGGGAATGGCCATGCTGGAGTCCCTTCTCCTTCATTCTCTCCCATTCTCCTCCTGGGATTTTGTGCACATATGTGTATACATCCAGAGTGAGTTTCAAGCCACGGGGTCTGCAACTCAAACTGGGGTTGGCTATGTGGGAGTCTACCTGCTGGCCCTTATTTTTGCCTCTAGATGCTGGCTACTATGAGAAGTTTTGGGATCAAGGCCATGCTTATTTATTATTTTGAGATGTAAAGAATGAAATATAAACCTAGTTAGAGACAATTCCATTAATTCATTTGACAAGTGGACTATGGGGTAGCTACTGGTAAGGGAAAGATAGACCAAAGATAGAGAAATGAAATAGAGGTCCTAATTTCTAATTATATTAACATCACTTACTAGCCTTTAAAAAATTTTTTTACTAGTGGGCATGCATGTTCATTGGGGGAGAGGGGGAGTGGGAGGGAGGGAGGGAGTGAGAGAGAGAGAGAGAGAGAGAGAGATAAGAAAGCACACTCTCCCCCCATGGGACATGGCCACCCTGCAATCTCTTCTCCATTTCTACTTTCTTTGAGTGTGTTTTCCAAGCCATCAGGTTTAGGTCTTGAACTGTGTGGTTGGCCATGAAGGATCCAGCTGCCTTAAATACCATGCCATGGGCTGGACCAGCCTTTTTATTTTTTTAATTTCAAAATAAATATAAAAAATTTTATAATGAAGAAACTAAGGCCAACTTACAATGCCTGGTTTTAAAAATGTATATTAAAGAGGACTTTTAGAAATATTCAGTATCAGATTACTTTTAAACTTAAGAACAATGTTGGAGTAGATAAAGAAGAATGTAGCAAGGATTCCTCCACAATACTGAAGACATAACCTGCTTTGTAATTATCGTTTAGTGGGGGCCAGCAGGTGGCTAAGGTGCTGGACTCCCACATGGCCAACCACAGTTTGAGTCCTAGACGTGGCAGCTTGCTCTTTCTCTCTCTCTGGTGAGTGTATGTGCCCTATAGGAAATTGAAGAATAACAACAATAATAAATAATATTAAATAGATAATTATTTTTAAAATAATTATTTTTAGCAATTTAAAAATATTTGTTACCTAGAATTTTGCGAAAGAAACTCAGTAAATAGGAAACCAGCCTCTTTTCATGTGCAAACAGAAATTGGACAATGAACTTTTAAAACCACTCATTTCTTCTGAAGGTGCAGAAAGAAATGTTCTTAGTTTCATAAAGCAGAAATTTTATCCTTCTATGCTGGCTATGAATAAACAAAGGAGGTAAAAATTTAGCTTAACAGAGTAACTCAGTATTTGAGATTAAAAGAAAAAAGCTGAACTGATTAAGGTAGTATACCTACTTTTTCTTTTCACCTACCTACTTTTCATTTTATTTATTTTTTTTTGGAGAGGTTTTTGCTATAGGGCGCGTGCGCACGCCAGACAGAGAGAGAGAGAGACATAGAGACAGAAAGCGAGAAATCACCCCCCAGGGGGGATGGTCACGCTGCAATCCCTTCTCCTCCATTCTTCTCTCGGGATCTTGGGCACGCACGCACACGCACATGGCATGAGTTTTAAGCCACTGGGTCCAGGACGTGAACCGCGGTCGACTATGTGGGAGTCCAGCGACATAGCCATTACGCTAACTGCTGGTTCCCTGTATTTATTTTTTAGAGAGGGACTTTTGCTATAGGGTGTGTGTGCTCACTGGAGTCAAAGAGAGCAAGTGAGAAATCACCCCCCAGGGAAGATGGCCACACTGCAACCCCTTCTCTTCTATTCTCCTTTTGGGATTTTGGGCATGCATGCACATGTGCCTGGTGTGAGTTTCAAGCTGCCAGGTCTGGGAATCAAACTGTGATCACCTATGTGGGAATCTAGAGCCTTAACTACTACCACCTGCTGCCACCCCCCCCTTTTCATCTTTGCACTAATTAATTTTTGTTAAACTATTTACTTGTTGATTATAAAAGTGACACATATTCACAATAGAAAAACTGAAAATAGAACAATGTTACAGAAAAAATTAAAAATGATCTACAATAGGATTAGAGAGAGAGACAGAGTCATTGTTGGTGTTCTGGGTTATTTCCTTTCATCCCCCCCACCCCATGAATCTAAATATGACATGGTTGTAACAGGATGTTGTGGAAAATCACACCTCTTTCCCCAGAGTTGGCAAAGAGGAGCCAATGCTTCAGGCAGACAGCCATCAAGTACCCCACAGTCAAAAGAGATCTTCAAACCTCTGGAGCTGTCTGCTCATTCTGATTAAGAAGTGGCCAAGGGACCAGCAGGTGGTGTAGTGGTTAAGGCACTGGATGACTGTGGTTTGAGTCCTGGACCTGGTGGCTTGAGCATCATGTTGGGCACATATGCAAGTGTGCCCAAAATCCTGAGAGGATACTGGAGGAGGAAGGACTGTGGCATGGCATTCCCCCTGGGGGAATGATTTCTCACCTTCCCTCTCTCTTTCTCCAGTGAGTGCATGCATCCTATGGCAAAAACCTTAAAAAAAATGGCCAAACCTCTCTGACATATAAAAGCAAAAGGCTGATGATAGGGAAGAAGGATATATCAGAATTTGGAGTGTTCTGCCTTGTAGAGAGGTCTTTACTAATTTTTCCTCCAAAGCTAAAGGAACGAGAATTCTCCAAAGATGGGGAAGATTTGCAAGAACAAGAGAAATGTCTGCTGAAACCCTGTACTTGTCCATCTGCTCTGTGTTTGTCACGGCAGGGACAAGGAGAATGGACAGAGAAGGCAGGGTGGAGAGAGGAGCTGCCCCACTGTTTGGCAAGATAAGCATGTAGAAGCTCCTCCCCCTGGGGCAAAAGGATACTTTGCAAGGCTAGTTCCAGTTCCCCATGCAACACATGAGCTCAGGTGTCCCAAGGACCAGGAGTTCCTGGTGGCCAGACACTGTGGACCATACTTCTGAAGCAGGAGCTAGAGAATGTTTGCTTGGCCTTTCTTGATGGTGGAGCTCCCATGTCAAGGTAGTATGCCATGGGAGGCTCAGGTGAGCATTCGGTCAGAGTCTGCAAGTGACACCTGTCACATGCAGGGCTCCTATGCTAGCAGCCATGCAACTAAGCAGGCAGAGAAACCTGCAGAGAGTTACACTGGTGGTCCAGTTAAGGAAAGGCTTGTCCCACTCCTTCTGCCCTTCTTTTCAGCCTCCAATACTAAAAGAGCTTAATCTCGAGAGAAGCAGATCCACTCCCTTTTCATGTCTTTTGCAGGGTGTACGAGGAGTCCATACTGGACTGGAAGTGGGGAAGGAAGGAAGTGAGACTTAAAGTAGATATGAGTGAAGTCTCTAAGTCTGGACCAAACTAGACCGAGTTTTTAATAACTGGACAGGCACAGAGACCACTCTTGAGACACCTGAATCTTGAGATTTGAACTATTAGAATATATGGTAATTTGTATGTTCTTCTTTCTGCTTCAAACTTTCTCAAGTGGTATTACTTTTATAATTAGAAAGCAAAGAAAGTTAACTGTGCTTACATGTCCTGAGTTTAGGCTACTTAATAAATAAATTACAAAATAGCTTTATTATTTTTTCCTCAATGAAAAAAGTGCAGATAGAAATGAAAAAAAAAAAAAAAAAGCCCTGCTCATTATAAAAGAAGGCATGAGGAAGAAAGTGAAAATCATCTATATTTCTACCATCAAGAGATAACTACTTCTCTCATCCTGATAGGATTATCTTCATACAGGTAGTTAGCTGAATTATCAATGATAACTAGTAGTCAAATAAATATGTTATCTGATAGCTAAAATTCAAAAGAATCAACAGGAAACAGCTTTGAATGGGATAATACCATGCGTGCACAATTTCATTTGTTCACCAAACAACTTATTGAAGCCTACCATGTGCCCAGAGAGATTTTCTTGTGCACTAAGAACCAGACAGCCTAATATTCAAACCTGAATGACTTCACAATGCCATCTTTAGACTCTAGGTAAACTTAATGAACTACCTACTAACTGACAGGTCTACAAAATACCCTCTCAGTTTAAAAAAGTTAGTGATTCAACAGAATTTAGAAAACTTGTGACTTCTCTCACTGGCCTCCTCAACCTCACAGATGAGAAAAACTAAGAGACACTAAATGATTTGTCAAAAGGTCAGAGAATTGGTTAATCCCAAACTAGACTGTGACCCAGGCCTCCTCCGGTATACTCATTCACCTTGCTATTTGTTCACTTAATCACCAAATGTTTATTAAGTCCCAACAATGGGAATCCAGTGCTCTGAGCTTGTCATGCCTTTATAATAAAGACGACAATAATAATCACAGCTGTTCGGCATTAGGCAGTATATTAAGTGTGTTCACTTGGATTATCTTGTTTCATGGTTATAGATTTTAGCAAGTAGTTAGAGAAGAAAAAGATAATGTTGACAAATGAGTGTTTATAAAAATAAATTCTACCTGCATCCTTTGGGGGGGCCTCTGTAATATGTATCTGAGTTTGTGTGTGTGCCCATCTGTGTCTGTGAAGGAGTGGAGTTTGTATACTAACTGGAGAACACTCAGACAAAATAGAAGAGGAGTCCTATTTGCATTGGGCCCTCTAGATATCCTGGACGAGTGATGAGGAAGACTCATACCATTGGCTCAGGAGATGGCTTGACTGGTTCATGCCTTTACTCAGTCAATATTGACTGAGTGCTTGCTATTAGCCCGACACCAAGTAGGTACTTGGCCTGCAATAATAAGTGTACACACAATCCCAGTCTGCACAGAGCTTATTGTCTAGTGGAAGAGACAGGTTCCAAGCAATCAAACACAGAAATGTATATCATACAGCTAATATTTATCAAGGGCTTCCTTTGTGTCAGGCATTATTCTAGGCACTTTTTCTGTGCCTTAGTTAATCCTCGCCAAGAGAAAAACAAACAAACAAACAAAATGACCCAGCCAGGTGGTTAGTGCAAGTCGGTAGCTGACTGAACTGCTGTGCTGAGTATAGGTTTGAATCTTTAGGTTGGTCTGAAAACATGCTGGGTCTATGCATGCATGCCCAAGATGCTAACTAGTGCGAGGGCTGCAGGGAGGGATTACAGTGTGATGAGAGTCTGTCAAGGATCCTTCTCTCTCTCTCTCGGTCTCTTTCTCTTGTGCGCATGCATGTGCTCTCTATTATGAGTAAAGATTAAAATACAGACAGACACACACACAGAAGAAAAAGCTATGAGTTGGTGCTACTAGTATTACTCCCAGTTGTATTTCTGATAGGATCTCTGATGGACAGGCTCATGTTGACACGAGACCATTTCTTGGGGGTTCTTACCCTGCCTGGGGGTAGAAGACTAAGAAAGAGTTCCCCTCTTTAACAAAGGTGAGGAGGTTTTCAAAGTCTGTCCTATCTTCCAAGGCAGACAGTGTACTCTCTACATCATAGGGAATTGCTGGAGACATTGGTGAGTGGTCAGTAGGAGGCAAGGAAGTGAAAAACAAACACTTATTAAGTACTTAATACCTCCTAGGTGCAGCACTGCACCCTCTCCTTGAGTTGTTCTTGGACTCAACCAAACTGTCCTAACCCTGTGTTCCTCAGAGTGGCGCTCAGAAAGTACAAAGATGGATTAGGCGAGGGAAGCCCTGAACCCAGGAGAGACAGCAGTATGGGCAGCAGTGTCAGATGCTCTGATGGTGGCAGTGCGGGACACCAGTGACAGCTGAAGCGAGCTCACAAGTCACCTGGGACCCTGCCGGGGAGAAAGCTCAGAGCTGTCTCTTTTTGGATCCCTCCAAAGGCTAGTGACTTGGGGAAGAGTGAGAAAGTTTCCCTGGACATTCTCTTACAGCATCTTTGATGTTTTCTGGTTTCCAAATACTCAGCTTGTCACCACCTGTGCTGTCTGCTGAGCACTGCTGCCACTCAGAATTTCAAGATTCCCCGTGAAGATTTCCACTTTCCATTTTCAGCCATTTGGCTGTTGCTTTCTGTGCCTTTTCCTCTCTGTTGTTTTTGATCTGATTCAATAATGTGCCTGGTCTGGGGAAATGAACTACTAAAAATCAGAGATTTATTTAATTGGCATATAACAAATACACATAGTTTTTTCTTTCTTTTTTCTTTTAGAGAGATATTTTGCTATAGGGTGCATGTGCTTGCTGGAGAGACAGGGACAGGGACAGAAAGTGAGAAATTACTGAAAGTGAGGATGGCCATGCTACAATCTCTTCTCTTCCATTCTCCTCTTGGGATTTTGAACATGCACGCACAAGCACCCAGCATGAGTTTTGAGCTGCCGGGTCTGGGACTTGAACCATGGTTGACTATGTTGAAGTCCAGCAACGTAACCACTACGCCATCTATTGGTCCCTACACATAGATTTTTTAAAAAATGTTTTTAAAATCTCCAGTTGTAATTCTTGAAAATGATAGATTATTGCAAAGAGAAGTTATAAATAATCTAGGCTTTAGAATCTAGATGTTGAGGGTCCAATGGATTTTCACGTACTGTTAAATATACTTCATTTCCTTGCTAGTTACATGGTTTCTGGTATGTTCTCAATGTTTTCATATTCAGCAATGATAGCTTTAGAAAAATGAATACTGAGCTAAATTTTAGTACTGGATTTAGCGTGAAACCTGAAATGGGTGAAAGCAGCTGAATACTGTCTTTAGATTTTGGGAGCTTTAGAGACATGCTTACTGAAGGCCAGGATAGTGGTCTGGGCTCAGATAGAACAGTGATTCTTAAAGTTTTCTCCCTGGACCAGCAGTGTCAGTATCACTTAGGAGTTTTTTAGAATGCTCAGTCTCAAGCCTATCCCAAACATGTGATTCTGATGTATGCTGAAGTTTGAGGACCAATGAGTTACTCAAAACCACAGTGGTGGGGCCAGCAGGTGGTGTGGTGGTTAAGACATTGTGGTTTGAGTCTTGGACTTGGCGGCTTGCTTTCTCACTTTCCCTCTCTCTCTCTCTGGTCAAATTAAAAAATGATAAAAGTGAATAAAATTAAATAATTCTTTTTTTAGAGAGAGATCTTTGCTCTAGCACATGGGCTCACCAGAGCAATAGAGACAGAGAGACAGACCGAAAGAAATCACCCCCAGTAGTGATGGCCATGTTACAGTCCCTTCTCCTTCATTCTCCCCTCAGGATTTTGGGCAAGCACGCACACACGCCCAGCAGGAGTTTTAAGCTGCTGGGTCTGAGACTCAGACCACAGTCAGCTACATGGGAGTCCAGTGACGTAACCATTACACCATCTACTTGTTTCATTAAATAAATATATATTTTTTTTAATTTGACCAGAGAAAGAGAGTGAAAAGCAAGCCACCAGGTTCAGGACTCAAAGCATAGTCACCCATGTGGGAATCCAGTGCCTTTAACCATCACGTCATCTGCTGGCCCCTTAAATAAATAATTTTTTTTAAAAAAGAATTATTGTGGGACCAGCAGTTAGCGTAATGGCTATGTTGCAGGACTCCCATGTAGTCTATCATGGTTTGAGTCCCGGATCTGGTGGCTTAAACTCATTCTGGGCACATGTGCATGAGCGCCCAAGACCAAGATCCTGAGAGGAGAATGGAGAAGAAAGGATTGCGGTTTGGCTATCCCCCCTGGGGGATGATTTCTCGCTTTCTGTCTTTCTGTCTCTCTCTCTGTCTTTCTAGCGAGCATACATGCCCTATAAAAAAAAATGAATTATTGTATTTAACTTCATTTATTTATTTATTTATTTTTAATCTGACCAGATTGGGACAGAGTGGGGGAGGGGGATTGAGAAAGCAAGACGCCATGTCCAAGTCTTGAACCATGGTCAGCCACATGGGAGTCCAGTGCCTTTAGCCACCACGCTACTTGCCAGCCCCAAATAATAATTCTTAAAAAAAATAAAGTGGCTTAAGTGAATTATAAGTTCATTTCTCACTAATTGCCTTAGTCCATTCAGGCTGCTTTAAGAGAATAGACTGAATGGTTTATAAACAATAGAAATTTCTTTCTTACTGTTCTGGAAGCTGGGAAGTCCAAGATTAAGGTCATGGCAGATTTGGTGTCTGGTGAGGCTCTGCTTCCTAGTTCATACATGGTCTTTTTCTTGCTGTGTCCTGACATGATAGAGGAAAAGCGTGAGCTCTCTGAGACCTGCTGTATAAGGGCACTAATCCCATTCATAAGAGCCCCACCCTCATGATCTAATCACCTCCCAAAGGGCCTGACTTCTAATACCATCATACTAGGGGTGAAGATTTCAGCATATAAATTTTGGAGGGACAGAAACATTCAGTCTATAACACTAATGTGCTAGTCTACATGTAAGTGGTCTAGGGGAGAAATGGCAGCTCCATGATGGTGGGACCCTAGCTCATTATTAGTCAGTCTGCTACCATCAAAATTTGACTCCCTGATCAGCCAGTGGCATGGTTAAGGCAACTCCAAACCACATGGCTGACTATGCAGGTTATGTCCCAGACCCAGCTGCTTGAGAAACATGCCAGGCATGTGTGCAATGTCCTCCAAACCCAAAAAGGAGGGAGAGAGGGAGGAGAAGGGATTATGGCATGACCATTCCTCATGGGAGGTGCTTTCTTACTTTTCCTCACTCTTTCTCTGGTGAGTTTATGCACCCTCTAGCAAATTAAAACAAAAACGGGAACACAGCTCCCATTTTATGGTCTATGGTGGTTCCTGAGTTTCACTCTCCTACCCATGTTTCAGCCAGCGGGAGAAAAGGTCAGAAGGAGTGTGCCTCTATCCAAGGCTATAGTCTGAGAATTGTACACATTCTTTCTAATTTAATCCTCACAGAAGAAAACAAACGAATAGAAAGTGGTCCAGCCTGGTGGTGCAAGTTGGTAGCAAATTGAACTGTGGTGCTGATTATGGTTTGGATATTCGGGTTGGTCTGAGAACATGCCAGGCCCATGCATACGTCCCCAAGATGCTGACTAGCTGGAGGGCTGCAGGAAGGGGATTGCAGTGCGAAGTATCCCACTGACCATAGCCAAGTTACAGGGCTATACCTAGTTGTCTTTTCTTGGATGCAAAACAAAACAACCTAAAAAAAATCAGTAAAACCTATGCAGTTAATTAAAATGCTTCAGACAGTTTGTATCTTCTATAGATTATAAATAAGACTGCTTTAAGTATGAAATATAAAGTGGCACATTACACTTTCTATTTATTCCTTTGTAAGGGTGTCTCTCTCCCTGATTAAATGAATTTTTATTAAAAAAAAAAAAAAAAAAAAAAAAAAAGGTCAAAAAGGTCTTATTTCAGTTTGTGTGTGCCAGAGCAGCCCTGCAAGATTCATGGTTTAATAGAGACAAGAGCTGAAATATCTCTTGGAGGGAAAAATAATCTAGTCATTTGCAGTTTTTCTTTGTGTTCATCTTCGACTTTTTTTTTTTTTTTTGGAGAGGTTTTTGCTATAGAGCATGTGCGCTCACCAGAAAGACAGAGAGAGACATAGAGACAGAAAGTGAGAAATCACCCCCCAGGGAAGATGGCCACGTCACAATCCCTTCTCCTCCATTCTCCTCTCAGGATCTTGGGCATGCATGCACAGGTGCCTGGCGTGAGTTAAGCCACCGGATCTGAGACTCGAACTGTGGTCGATCACATGGGAGTCCAGTGACATAGCCATTATGCCAACTATTGGTCCCATCTTCCACATCTTTGACAACTTTTTTTTTTTTCAGTCTTGATGCATATGGCCCGCCATGTCTCTGATCCATAGCCCCAGAGACTGAGAACCTGGTCTTGCTTCTCTAGAACATCTGCAGCCCTTTGTCCAGGCCCATGGCCTGGTCTGCTTTGTGTGGTGTTATGACTCTCTGTGTGTGGGGCATGTCCCCACTGCACTGAGTATCCTTGGGGAAGGCTTTTATTCTCTGGCGTGCTGATCTGGTTGGTGCCTTGCATTTGGAGTGAGTTCAATAAATATTTACTAAACAAATAATGGATTCAGGGCCAGCAGATGGTGTGGTGTTTAAGGTGCTGGATCCCACATAGCTGACTCTGGTTCAAATCCCAGACCTGGAAGCTTGAAATACACACCAGATATGTATACATGTGCCCAAAATCCCAAAAGAAGAAAAGAGGAGAAGGGCTTGTGGTTTGGCCATCCTCCTGATGAATGATTTCTCACTTTTTTTTTTCCCCTCTGACTCTCTCTGTCTCTCTCTGGTGAATACATGTGCCCTACAGCAAAACTAAATGAACAAACAAACAAATAAACAAAAAAGACAGGT
>NW_006198287.1:485564-491786 GCF_000334495.1 Tupaia belangeri chinensis
ATGTAGGGGAAATACAAAAAGCACATTAAAGCAACACGTCAAAAAATTGTTGAGAGTTTGTAACCGAGAAGCAAGTTATGTTGTTACATACCTTATATAACAATTGATTTCTCAATTCTTACTAAATGAAAATATCTCACGTTTTATCTGACCTTTGAAAGAATATGTTTTTCTTGTATGTTTTAGTAGCCTTGACACATAGGTGATTTTATGAAAGAAAATTGCCAAATAACTTGACACTGGTTTTTGAGTTTATTAAAAGATTCTGGCACATAATTAGGCTCATTTGGTCAGCCATGTCTATCATTTAGTATGATGATGAAGATTAGAAATCGAGATACCTCTTCCATCCACTTCGCTGAGCACTAGCTTTTAAGTCCTAGAATTCTTCCCAGTCTATGTGGATGTTTCTAAAATTCCATCCCCAGTTTCAACCCAGGGTGGGAGGAGGATGGGAATAATTGGCCTTCTCTCTCATCTGTTAAGTCATGCTTTTTTAATCCCTTCTAGTGTGCCCAGAGAGAAGCAGCTAGGAACACTGTGCAGTGAGAGAAGCTAAGATGGGAGAATGGGAGGGAGTCTGCAGGAAAAAGATCAAGAGCTATTTAAGGGTCCAGGAGTTAGCGTAATGGCTATGTTGCTGAACTCCCATGTAGTCGACTGCGGTTCAAGTCCCAGACCCGGTGTCTTAAACTCACACCAGGCACATGTGTGTGTGTGCCCAAGATCCCGAGAGGAGAATGGAGGAGAAGGGATTGCAGCGTGGCCATCCCCCCTGGGGGGTGATTTCTTGCTCTCTCTCTCTCTCTCTCTGTATTTCTGGCACACTGTTTATTATAGCCTTCATATTGGATCACAAATGATGGACAAGAACGTCCTAGTGGTTAAAGCCAATACCTTTAGATGCAATGAACTGGGGAGTTCCTTTTAGAGAGTAGAAATGGGATCTAACCATGAGTTTACCCCCTTGGAAGTCTTTGAGGTTTTCCCTTCACAACATTTTATTGGAGTATGGTTACTCTTTGTTCTCCTTTTATCAAATCGATTTTCATTTTCCTAAGTCATCACTGAACCCTGGGTGTTTGGAGGAAGAACAGATAACATGATTTTTGCTTTACAGGTCACTGCACCAGAGGAATGACATCTGGTATTGTAAAGAACTGTACATTATTTTTGTATTGTGGACTTTGAGCTGGATGTAGTAACTGCTTAGAACTTTGGGTTTTCTCCCTTTGAATGGGGTGTATTCTGTATCAGAGGGGTGTACATGGATACTTGGGGGGGGCAAAAGAGTAGACTGACAATTTTTCCCCAGATGCATTCACACCTTTCTTTCTTACTAGAATTGCCAAACTGCTGAGTTTAGTTGGAGCCGTCGTTGTTCAGCTAGAGAACATCTCCTACCTTCCTAATACTGGGTTGTCGGAGAAGTCATGACACATTTTTGCAAAGGAAAACAGAAAAACGTCATGACTTTTCTGACAACCCAATAGTTAGATTGGCTGTGTCTCTAAACTGGTCAATGGAATGAGTAGAAAAGATGTGTGCCACTCTGGGACACTCTTTTTTGAGAGTTTTTTTTTCGCTATAGGGCGCGTGCGCTTGCCAGACAGAGAGAGACATAGAGACAGAACGCGAGAAATCACCCCCCAGGGGGGATGGTCACGCTGCAATCCCTTCTCCTCCATTCTCCTCTCAGGATCTTGGGCACGCACGCACACGCACACGCACCCGGCGTGAGTTCTAAGCCACCGGGTCTGGGACGTGAACCGTGGTTGACTACGTGGGAACCCAGCGACATAGCTGTTATGCTAACTGCTGGTTCCCACTCTGGGACACTCTTAAGAGTACAGATGTGCACCTCTTTTCATCCTGCTGGGCTAAGATACAGACATGATGGCTGGTGCTAGACTGGCCACTCTGGACCTAGGGACAAAGTCTGTGTATGAGGATAGCACAGTTGCCCTGCTAGTCATGGGCTACCTACCTTGAACCCTTATGGAAGGGAAAAAGGAAAACAAAAACAGGGACCATCTATCTCATTCATATTTTTGGGTCCCTGTTAAAACAACCTAATCTGTATCCTTTCTAAAAACCTCAGCCTAGTTTTGAAGAACTGAATGACCCCATCTCAAGGGATTAGGCAAAGCAAGCAATTTTTGAACAAATGAAAAAGTCTGCTAATCTAAGTCAGGGTTCTGGAGCACAGAGTGGGATCATATCAATACGTAACTGTTGAACACTTAATGTGAGCCTATTTTGTATGAAACATTATGGAAGAAAAGATACGGTCGTGTGCAGTGGGGGGACTATTTCAAGATTATAACATAAGAAAAATAAACTACTTTGTTAAACTGATGTAGTTTGGGTTTCGTATACCAAAGAGGATGCTTGAATAGCATTCTAAAGAATATAAAAAGAGACCAGCAGTTAGCGTAATGGCTATGTCGCTGGACTCCCATGTAGTCGACTGCGATTTGAGTCCCGGACCCGGTGGCTTAAAACTCAGGCCAGGCGCGTGCGCGTGGGTGCCCAAGATCCCAAGAGGAGAGTGGAGGAGAAGGGATTGTGGCATGGCCATCCTCCCTGGGGGGTGATTTCTCGCTTTCTGTCTTTCTGTCTCTCTTAGTCTGTCTGGCACCCCCTATAGAAAAAAAAAAAAAAAAAAAAAAAAGAATATAAATAGTGGGGCCAGCAGGTGGCATGGTGGTTAAGGTGCTGGACTCTCATGTGGTCAACTATGGTTCAAGTCCTGGACCCAGTGGCTTGAAAATCATGCTGGACATGTGTGTGCCTAAAATCCTGAGAGGATAATGGAGAAAGGATTGTGGCATGACTATGGGGGAGGGGAGGGAGCTGATTTCTCATTTTCCCTCTCTTTGTATCCCTCCTTTCCAGTGAGCACGTGTGCATACACACACCTTATAACCAAAAAAAAAGTTAAAAAAAAGGAGAAAGATTATAAATGTTTAGAATTTGTTGGAAAGCAGGGACTAGGGGGAGTCATGTCCATAAACATTAACAGACCATTTTTTTTTCCCATTTAATAGGATTCTTCCTGCATCCTGTCCCTGGTATAGTATCTTTGAGATGTATATTAAACTGATTATAGTATATTCTTTTACTAACCTCTTTCCAAGACACAGAATTTTCCTTTTTCCTGAGATGTAGATTAAGCTTTTTTTTTTGGAGAGGGTTGTGCTATAGGGCACATGTGCTTCCCAGAAAGACAGAGAGAGACAGAGAGACAGAAAGCGAGAACTCACCCCCCGGGGGGATGGTGATGCTGCAATCCCTTCTCCATTCTCCTCTTGGGATCTTGGGCATGCATGCACACACGCCTAGCGTGAGTTTAAGCCACCGGGTCCGGGACTCGAACTGCAGTTGGCTACATGGGAGTTCAGCGACATAACCATTACGCTAACTTCTGGTCCCTAAGCATTTCTTTACGAATCTCGTCCCAGGACACAGCTCTTCCCTTCCAATCACCAATCTAGGAATTGTGGAACCCACCTATAACCTACAAGTGCACCCCCTCCCCCGCCCACATGTTCTGCCTCTTTGGGCCAGACCAATGGAAATCTCTTAACTAATTTTGTCTGTCAATCTCAAAATCAAATAAAAGGAACCCCTGTCTGTAATCATCCCGAGAAAGGCATGTATGCCTCCTCTCCGGGCCTTGGTCACTCATATTTTGCTTGGAAATAAACTGCATTATTAATTATATATATAAAAAAAAGAATGTGTTGGAAAGCCAGAGCATAATTGTAAAAAACAAAAACAAAAACAAAAACAAAACAGCATGTCAGTTATGGCATACAGACTCCTCCTTCCAGAAAAAAGAGCATCTTAGTGTGGAGAAGCTTGAAAGGGATTAGGTGGAGCAGTTTGAAAAAGGACATCCTATTAGTAAAAATAGCATCACTGTGGGCAGGAATATTTCTTTCTCAGAAAACAAAACAAAATAAAACTCAATGTAATTTTTCTTGCAATTATTATGGTAAATAAGAAGCCTCAGTTTTGCGAAAACAGGCTCTAAAATAAGGTAGACTATACATTTTCTTGGGAAAAAAAGTTCCCTTTTTATAATTATAAAGTAACAGTTATTGGAATATTTGAAAACACTGTAACAATGTAGAACATTCAAAAAAAAATTTAAACTTCAGTAGGAGAATCCCACTACCTTGATCAACAAAATTGTTAACATAGTTTTAATTTTTTCTAGTTTGTCTTTTGGTGGGTGTGCCAGTGAGGTATATTTGGATTTTTACATATACATAAACTACATATATACACATACATATGAATGCTATAGCTGTACTTGAAAAAAAATCATTTGGCAAAACTTTTTTATTTTATTATTATTATTTTTTTTACTAGAGGGGTATGTGCCCTTGCCAGTGAGAGACAGAGAGGAAAAATGAGAAAGCACCTTCTAGGGCTGGCTGGTGGTGTGGTAGTTAAGGAGGCTGGAGCCCACAAGGCAGACTTCGTGGAAGAGTCCTGGACCCAGAGGCTTGAAAAACACCCCAGGCGCCCACACCCAAAATCCTTAGAGGAGTATGGAGAAGAGGGGATCGTGGCATGGCCATGCCCCTCACAGGCAATTTCTCACTTTCTCTCTCCAGCATGTGCCTACAACCAACCTATAGTAAAAAGAAAAGAAACAAAGAAGGCATTGTCTATGAGGAACAGTCACACTGCAATCCCTTCTCTCCCATTAAGCATTGTCTATGGGGGACAGTCACACTGCAATCCCTTCTCTCCCATTCTTATCTCCTTTTCAAATTTTGGGCACTGGGTCTGAATTCAAACTGAGCAGTTGGTGACATCCAGCACACTAACCACCAGGCCATGGGCTGGCCAATAAATACTTCTTAACATTAAAGTCTGTATTTCTTGGTTGTAGATTATTGCTAGCATGTTAAACCTCATACAATCAGCTACAAACCACAAAAAAACAACAAAACCCCCAAAAAACCCAAATTGGTCTGTATTAAAAGGCACTAATTTCATAGAAATACAAAAAACTTTCCTTTGACAGAAAACTTGACTTTTTTCAAATGTTTCACAGTGAGGAGACCCTCATAAGTCTACAAGGGACACCTTGGGCTGTATTTAGGAAAAGCCTTTAGAAACTACTTTGCATAATCTCAGAGCAAAAACAATCAAAAGAAAGACTAGGTTGGATTCTGCCCAGGGAAGTCTATATTACAAAATAAACACTTTTATCTGTTTGATGTTTTATGCCTGGTAATATTCTGCATGAAAGGGGTAATCGTTCTGTGCTTCTTACATTACAGTCCAGACCACAGGAAAGCATGGGGTAACTGAACCCAGGCTGGAGGCTGGATCCAACCTTCTCATTTCTGCGGGTGCTAATCTGCAAGTTCCTTCCTCATCTGAGATGATCCGCCCATTCTGGCAGAAGAACACTATGTAAAACCAAAACTCCACATATGGAACCAAGTCACTCATCTGGCTCCAACAATCTTACTTCAAGTTGAAAATCTGTCACAGCAACTAATGTTACCTCCTATGATACGGAAAAAAAAAAAAAAACAAAAAGGCTGTAACAGCGCCAGTAACTTCACCTCAACTGCTTGACTGGTGATATTAGTGCTTTGTTCCTCTATTTTTTCCCTCCTGTAAAACTGGTTGAAAACAAATTAATGTGTTTGTATATATGAACATCCGGGTTTGTGTGTTTATAAAACTAATACAGTATACATTTTCCCTCCTCTGGGGTTTTTGAGAATTGTGCTTAGTTTTCACTTTGGATAAACACGAACCAATGTGATGGTTGTCATTATAATAGCTCCAATGCAAACGGACATATATTCCAGCTGTCTGGAAGGGAAAGCCCCTTATACCTTACTGGGCATCCTTGAAACGGCACCAAGCTTTAAAATCAAGAGTACCATTAGGCAGCTAAGCATTACTTTTTGGCCCCTCCCGCTTCACGTACTCGGTGCGGCCATTAGTACACTTGTCCTGAGCCCGAGAACTTTGTCCCTAAGGAGAGAGCCGGAAAAACCCGCTGGGTGCCTCGCTGGACCGCAAACCCCTTCGGGGAAAGAACACGCCCTGGGAGACAGTGGGTCGGACCCAGCCTTAGGCAACCTGGGTTCCGGGGCGGCGGCCGACCAGTCTGTAGCGCCCGCACCCCGCGCCTGCCCGCCGGTCCCGCCGCCCGGCTCCCCCCGCCGGCGCTGCACGCGC
>NW_006198287.1:491932-511324 GCF_000334495.1 Tupaia belangeri chinensis
GGGAGGGCTCGCCAGCTCCTCCACAGCGTCTTCCCAATCGCAAGGATGGGCGACTCCGCCTCAAAGATCGTGAGCCCGCAGCAGGCCCTGCCCGGCCGGAAGGAATCGACCCCAGTGGCTGGTAAGGACCTGGAAAGTAGAGGGTGCGGGCCTCGCCGCTGCGCATGCGCGCTAGTGTCCTCCGCTTGCCCGGAAGGAAACCGCGGGCTAGTCTTGCTCGAGTCGTAGGTTCGGAGTCTGCGCAGGCGCGGAGGGGAGTTGGCCGGGGCGGGGAAGAGGGCGCTCTGCGGTGCTGAGCTCGAGCCGATGCTCCTCTCCCTTTGTTTAGCTCCTGATCCCCCAGTACAAAACAGGACGGCATGAAGCGATCTAGTGTGTGAGTCTGCTTCATCTGGGGGCTCTGGCTTTGCACGGCACAGACGCCGAGGGTATCCCTGCCCCTCTTAGCGCCTGTTCTGTCCTTTCCTTTCTTCGCCCCGGCTGCTGAACACCAGCCACCTGCAGAGATAGCGCGGGTATGCTGTCCCAGGAAGCGCCTGAGTGAGACAGAAAGATGAAAATGTCAGTTTAGAAGTTGCATCACAGGCCAGTGTTCTGGCTGCAAGAATTACGCCCGTTATCCTGCCGTTAATCTCTAGGGTTGCCGGACGGCCCGTCAATTCACGGGGGCTGCGCTGGTGATCGCTAGTGCGGAGGTGGCCGCCTTAGAGCCCTGCTTCTGAAACGTTTCAAACTTGCCAGTCATTCCCATACTGATGCTTTTGGAAAATACAATAAAGACGAAATCCGAGAAAAACGACCACGTGCTTGGATGCCCAGGAATGTGCCACTGCTATAAAAGTTTCCAGGCGCTTGCTCAATTCTTGTTGCAGACAGCACGGGTCTACTTTGAGCGGTATTAGGAGGACCCTCTTTTGAGCCTTAGTGCAGTGCTTCTCAAAAGTGCCACCGTCCTCCCCCAGCAGCGTTAGCGTCACCTGGGGTGGGGAGGAATTCTTTTAGTTGCACAAGAAGAGACTGGAGTGGAGCCCAACAGTCCCTCTGTAAATCAAGCGGTCCTGGTTATTCTAATGCAGGTCATCCTGGTTATTCTAATGCACATCGTGGTTTGTAGACCATTGCCTTAGACCTGTGGGAGGACTAAGTTTAATCGTTTACGTATAGCTCAATGCTGAAGAAATTCTGTATTTAAACATTTTCTAAGCATTCTTTGATTTTCCTTTTCCTTCAAGAATTGTTGGGATAGGAGGCGGTCCTATGGAGGGTTTGCCATATCCTAGAATGCTCAGTATGAGTTTAGAAAAGGCAGAGGTTTTTTTTGGATATGAATTAGTTTGGAAACTCTTATTCACCTAATTAGCAGTTTCTAGTCCTGTGGCCTCCGTCCTGTCACCTTGAATTCACCCTTAGCCCTAGAAGTATATTTTGGATTTAGACTCAAATTCAGAGATTGAGTTTTGGGGAAAAAAACAAAAACAAAAAAACCCCTCGATCATTTAAAGAATACACATATATAGAAAAGGCATCTCTGAGCCCGCCAGGTAGGTACCATGAGCAAAGCTCACCCTCCCAAGTTGAAAAACATTATGGAAAAGAAGTTATCATTGAAATTAAATGGTGGCAGACGTGTCCAAGGAATACTGCGGGAATTTGATCCATTTATGAATCTTGTGATTGATGACTGTATAGAGATGGCAACTAGAGGGCCACAGAACAATATTGAAATGGTGGTAATACGAGGAAATAATATCATGTTAGAAGTCTTGGAACGATTATAAGTAATGGCCGTTCAGCTGAAAAACCTATGTCCCCTTGACAATGGGCCTGTTTACTATGATGTAAAAATCAGGTCATGTACATTTCTTAATAAACTTTTTATTATGTAAAAAAAATATATGTATGTATGTGTGTATATATATATATATATATACACACATACATACATATATAGAAACCATATAATCAATTATCTGAATTTATAAATTTACCTTAAAAATACATTCTCTTTTACAAGGCAGTATTAATTAATGGACATTTAAAGTGCTGAACGTCTTCACTTTATATTATGCCTTCTCTTTACGCACTGCACTTTATATTATGCTTTATCTTCCCATACAACAAAAAGTCCTGAAGAATCTGAAAGCTCTTGGTCAGATTACAAACTGGTTCAAGATCAAAGTTGAGCAAAATTTGGTTTGGCTTTTTTTGAACTAAAATCTTCCCAGATTCCCAGTATGTTAATGGCACTTTAGTAACAAATTAACAGACTTCAAGAGTGAGTCAACTAATTTATTTTTTTTTTTAATGTCCAAAAAAATAACTCCAGTGGCAAAACCTCAAGACTAGGTTACCTTCGAAGCTCTTCTTTTTATATAGTCATGCTTTGGTACACCCACACATCTCTATCTGGGCCAGTAAACGACTTTCTTTTTCTTTCTTTTTTCTTATTGTTCATCTGTTTTAACTTTTTTCTTCCAGAAAGAATTTAAATTTTGAATTATTTCTTTTGTAATCTCTACTCCTGTGAGTATTCTTGCTTTGATAGTTTGCTGAAAGTTCCAATTGGCCCCAGTGACAGGTAGTGTTGTAATTTCTTTAGTAAGTTTAGTGGCTGTAAAGTTAAATGTATGGACCTAATATTTCTGTTTTGAAAGGTGAATTTGTCTCCCTTCTATGTTCTATCCTGTTGATCTCTTCACTTCTCTACAGTACCTTTATGATGTTTTTTGCATCCTGACGTTAGAAGACAAGACCCTTATTTTTTGTGTCTCGTCTCAGTGTAGTAACCGGTGTGCACTGTGAACCACACACTTTTGGTGTTAAGGATTATCGCTTTATCTTTAATACTACCTTTTTTGTATTCTTAAGGAAATCCAGCCCTTTTATAAACTGTGGTCTAGTGGTAGATTTCCACTTTGCAAGAAGATAAAATTCAAACCTTCAAACTTTTACAGTATTTGTTTTCTCCCAGGCTTCCTAAACTGCATGAGAACATGAGCAGGCCTACTGTGGTGATTGATTTAAACAGACCCTGCACTAGATAGCCTCATTTGCAGCAGGCTCTATTTGGGTCGGGGGGGCTTCTGGACAGCACTCCTGGCTGGTAGGGCAGATGGCACTGTACTTGGCCTGACATAGGGGAATTTAAAAAGTTCATGGAAAAATGAAATTATAGTTGTGAGTTTATTTTGGTGTAAATGATTTTGAAATTCATATATAGTTTTTTCATAATGTGCATAATATGTTAGGAAAATATACTTGTCACTGACCCCAGAAGAGGCAGAAAATTTAAACAGCTCAATTTTCATAAAAGAAGTAAAATTGGAGTTAGCGCTTCCCAAAGTCTTGTGCCCAGTTTCACAGAGAACGTCTACCAAATATTTAAAAAGCAGATAAATTCAATGCTATTTAAACTGAGAGAAACATTGTATTATTATTATTATTATTTAGAGTTTTGCTATAGGGCACGTGCGCTGGCTGGAGAGAGAGAGAGACAGAGAAACAGAAAGTGAGAAATTATCCCTCTGGGGGGATGGCCATGCCATAATCCCTTCTCTTCCATTCTCCTTTCAGGATCTTGGGCATACATGCACACATACCCTGTGTGAGTTTAAAGTCACCAGGTCTGGAACTCAAACTGCAGTTGACTATGTGTGGGTCCAGTGATGTAACCATTATGCCATCTGCTGGTCCCCCAGACATTTTTTTAAGATGAAAGTATAACTTTGAAATCATACCCAGTAAACATTGCATAGAGAACTACAGACTAGTTTCACTTATGAATATTGATGCAAATTGCTAAATAAATATGAGTAAACAGAATCCAGCAATGGGATTTAGTCCCAGAATGCAATGGTGGGTCAATGGTAGGAAATTTACTAATATAATTTATCATGTAATTGAATCAAGGAGAAAAAAAAGATGTCACAACCTTATATGAATTTAAAATGTTTTTGTACCAAAATAAACTTGTATGTCAATTCCATTTTCCACGAACTTTTTGAAGTCTCCCTGTACATCCAGGAATGTAGTATATGATCAAATATCTCAACTCAATAGGGAATAGATGAAATATTCAGTAAATGATGTTAGGACAACTGGATAGCTATATGAAAAAGTTGGATCTCTGCTTCACACCTCAAACTAGGACAAATTCCAAACAGAAACAATGATAATAATAGCTCGTACTTACTGAGTACTATCTGCCAGGCAGATGCTTTACATTTACTAACACATTTAATCCTCACAGTAACTGGAGGAGGTCCTAACTATTGCTACCCCCATTTATAGATGTGAAACTGAGGTCCAGAGAGGCCAGATGACTTATCTAAGGTCACAGAGTTACTAAGTAGTGGAGATGGGATATGAACCTAGGCATAGGCAGTTGGTGCTAGAGTTTCTGGTCTTAACTAATATATTATTTTTTCATTTAGTTAAACATAAAAACAAACAAACAAACAAAACCCTGTTTAAGTATGAAAAAAGGAGAATTCACTTATAGTTTTAGCATGAAGAAAGCCTTTATACAGCCTTAATCCCTAATACAAAGAAGCTTCTAGAAATTAATAAGAAAAGCACCAACACCCATTATAAAAATAGGCGAAGGTTATGAACAGATAATTTACAGAAAAGGAAGTGCAATTGGCTTTTAAACATTTAAAAAGATGCTAAACTCGTAATGAGGAGAATGCAAATACCATTTTTCATTTTTCAAACTGGCAAAAATCCAGAACTTCGATGATACACTCTGTTGGTACATTCTTTAGAAAAAGGCACCTGAAAATTACTGGTGAGAGTGTTAAATTGGCTCAACTCTCGAAAGGCAATATCTATCAAAATTTAAATGTATATACCTTCTGACCCAGGAATTCAGCTTGTGAGAATTTATCCTACGGATCTACTTGTCGGCATGCCAAATGATGACGGTACCAGGTTATTCACTGCAGCTTTGTTTGCAATAGCAACAGATTGGAAACGACCCAAATGCCCATCAGGAGGGGCTAGTTAAATAAATTATGGTTTGTTGTCACAATGGAACATCGAACTTTTTGAAGTCTCCCTGTACATCCAGGAATGTAGTATATGATCAAATATCTCAACTCAATAGGGAATAGATGAAATATTCAGTAAATGATGTTAGGACAACTGGATAGCTATATGAAAAAGTTGGATCTCTGCTTCACACCTCAAACTAGGACAAATTCCAAACAGAAACAATGATAATAATAGCTCGTACTTACTGAGTACTATCTGCCAGGCAGATGCTTTACATTTACTAACACATTTAATCCTCACAGTAACTGGAGGAGGTCCTAACTATTGCTACCCCCATTTATAGATGTGAAACTGAGGTCCAGAGAGGCCAGATGACTTATCTAAGGTCACAGAGTTACTAAGTAGTGGAGATGGGATATGAACCTAGGCATAGGCAGTTGGTGCTAGAGTTTCTGGTCTTAACTAATATATTATTTTTTCATTTAGTTAAACATAAAAACAAACAAACAAACAAAACCCTGTTTAAGTATGAAAAAAGGAGAATTCACTTATAGTTTTAGCATGAAGAAAGCCTTTATACAGCCTTAATCCCTAATACAAAGAAGCTTCTAGAAATTAATAAGAAAAGCACCAACACCCATTATAAAAATAGGCGAAGGTTATGAACAGATAATTTACAGAAAAGGAAGTGCAATTGGCTTTTAAACATTTAAAAAGATGCTAAACTCGTAATGAGGAGAATGCAAATACCATTTTTCATTTTTCAAACTGGCAAAAATCCAGAACTTCGATGATACACTCTGTTGGTACATTCTTTAGAAAAAGGCACCTGAAAATTACTGGTGAGAGTGTTAAATTGGCTCAACTCTCGAAAGGCAATATCTATCAAAATTTAAATGTATATACCTTCTGACCCAGGAATTCAGCTTGTGAGAATTTATCCTACGGATCTACTTGTCGGCATGCCAAATGATGACGGTACCAGGTTATTCACTGCAGCTTTGTTTGCAATAGCAACAGATTGGAAACGACCCAAATGCCCATCAGGAGGGGCTAGTTAAATAAATTATGGTTTGTTGTCACAATGGAACATGCAGCTGTAAAATAGAACGTGGAACATCTATATGAGTGGGTATAGAGAGATTGCCAAGATACAGTGTTAAGTGAAAAAAGCAAGGGTAGAAAAGTGTGTAAGAGTATGCCAACTTTTGTGTGATCAGGAAGGAAAATAATATGTACATATACATAAAAAACTTTGAAGAGATGTAAAGAAACTAATAGCTGGGGCGAGGGCTGTGTGGTGAGATGAGGACGGATGGGAGACAGACATTTTACTTTCTGCTTTTTAAAATAACTTTTGATTTTCATAACATGACTGCATTATTGAATTAAATAACTCCACTTTGAAGATGATCTCTGCTGTTCTTAGTCTAATTGACCACCTTTCTATCATCTTTTGTCATACTTAACTTCAAGTTTTTTTTTTTTTAATTTGCCTCTCTTTTGCTTGTCAAGTACATCTTTTTTCCCCAACTTGCTTTTGTAATCAAAATCTACATTTTGGCATGATTTAAAAATCTAAATTTAGAGGGTGAAATTGAAATAAGTTAATCCGAGTCATTTTACATTTCATAAATATTCATTTTTATTGAAGCATCAATTGTGGTGGCATCATTTACACAAAGAACAGATCTTTGGGGACAAATCCTTTCCACTATTATGTAGAAGGCATTATGTGTATTTCTTTTATTGTGAATGATGAACATTGATTTTTTTTTTTTTGAAAGGAAATGATAGAAAACAGTTTTCTTTTTAGAAAAAAATTTCCCAGTGTGTGATTAATTTCTAAATTGTAGGACACAGACCTGTTGTTTTTCCTTGTCCTGTCTTGCCCGAGTCTCTTTGAATATTTTATTACCTGTTCCAAAACCTTCAGTGTTTCTCCGAAGTATCTGGGATAAGGGCATTCCAGCCTTTACAATCTGACTAGGTAATGACCTAATCAACACCCCCCCACCCCGCCCCAAACCTCCAGCTTTTTTTTCCTCTCTGCTGTGCCTCTGTAGAATCCCTTCTTCTGCCAAATATGTTTTAGTCTTCCCCCCTGTGCAGTGGCTCACATGATTATACCCACGGCACTTGTGCGCTCTAATCTTTTTACTTATTCGTTCATTAAATGTCTGTTAAATGCCTGCTAGGTATTGTGTCTTCTGTGTATCCTTATCTTACTCCTTCCTCAAAATTTGCCCTGCTTGAATTCCATTTCTCCTATAAACTACTTCCTTTTTTCTCCATCCTAAGTGATCCCTTTCTTTTCTACTGAACACATAGTTATGTACTACTTTCAGAATCCTTTCTGTGGGGTCTTGCATTGCTACTTTGGATGTTTTTTGCTATGTTAGCAGACCTGTCTTTATATCTCCTTACCTTGGCGTGCTCCCTGGAGGGAAGGGGTAGTGTCTGATCTTCTAGTCTGTAGCATTTTACCAAGGGTGCTGCGTCTACCAGGCACTCAAATAGGACTTTTGAATACCAGGCAGAGTATTGTTAATGCCAGAAAATAAAGACCCAAAGGGTGGTCTTTTTGTGTGACCATGATGTGACCAGTGTGACAAAGAGAAGCAAACACAGCTGACCTTTTGTGCATGAGCTAAGCACTTTACATTGTTGTTCTGGTAGTGATGATAGATTTGTGCTGATTTTTTCAGACTTTCCCTTCAGTTACTCTTGTGACCAGTGGTTAACATTTCTCCTGGCCAGGGTGAAGGATGGGGGAAGCTCTCTTTAAATCTCTTAGCAGAGATATGCTAGGAATCTGCAGCACAGGTAAGGAAAAGGGCATTACACTCAGTATTTTCCAAATACTTAAGGGCACTGGCTGTGGCCCTCAGGCTTGGGAGGGAGTCATCGTGAGCTCCTGCCTTGGGTAGCGGAGGGAGGATGAGTGAGCTTGAGGACCGCTTAGGCAGGGGATGGAAGGCTGGTTGGATGAAGAGACCTCAGCCTGGAACTGAAGAGAGGGAGTGGCCACCAGGGCCTTAGCAAGGACCGAGTGGAGGCCTCTGCTGGGCTTGCTCTGGTGCCTTCATAAGTTGCGGCAGCCTGCCAACAATCCCTCTTCTCCCTGGCAGCTGGCCGGGCCCCTTCCTCTGTAACAGCAGCTGGCTGGCCCTGCTGTCCTCTGCTAGTCAGTCATCAGTTGGCTGGTGATGTTCAAAACACTGAGCTCCGCAAGGGATGGTTTCAGGGTGTCATTGTGAGACAGAAGAAAGTTGTGGATCTTCTTTATGTTACTATTTCACTCTTTCTTTCATGCTTACTTTCTTCCATGATGAGGGAGACAGACATCTCCAGCAGAGTCTTCACATTGTGACCCACCTTTGGCTTCAACCAGCGCTCAATCATGAGCATGCACATACAAGCCTGATGTTCAGGGAGATCTGGGAAGCCATAACCTTTCCCTGCGGGTTAGCCTTGCAGAGCATTCCATTACTGTAGGGCCACGGCCCAGTCCCCTCTTTCATCTTCCTCACGTAATAAATTCCAAGTTTGTCTGAAAGCATCACAGTATTCGATGTTTGTGGATATGTAGCAGTAGACTGCACACTGCTTGAAAGCAGGAATTGTCTTATGCTTTGTGCCTGGAGCACAGAAGGCTGACAGTGAATACTTATTGAACAGCACTCTTTTGTCCCCTCTAACTTCTTGGAAGCCCCTCTGAGCAGTAGCATACAAAATAGACATGTGCATTTTTTGTTTTGTTTTGAGAGGTTTTTGCTATAGGGTGCGTGCGCTCACCAGAAAGGCAGAGAGAGACAGAGAGACAGAAAGCGAGAAATCACCCCCTGGGGGGATGGCCAGGTCGCAATCCCTTCTCCTCCATTCTCCTCTCGGGATCTTGGGCATGCATGCACACACGTGCCTGGTGTGAATTTAAGCCACCAGGTCCGGGACTCTAACTGTGGTTGACTATGTGGGAGTCCAGCGACATAGCTAATATGCCAACTGCTGGTCCATTGACATGGACCATTTTATTTCTGTGGCACATAGATACATGTTTGAATGAGTAACAGAGAACAGAACAGCACATTGACAAATCCTGGGACAACAGGGTTTTTGGGAGCTTGGGCTTCTCACTGCTTTCTGGTTTTCATGTCATGTTATTGTTTTTTCCTATTATATAAGAAAACTTGATTAACTAGAATTTCTGCAACCAAATGGAAATGTATGTAATAAGGAGTGGCTCATGTCACCTTGCTTTATGACAATTTCTTTACTAGCCACTTCTCTTGTCCTTCTTGTGGTTCAGAGTCTTGTGGTTCAGCTGCCCAGAGCTTTAGCCATATCAGATTTCTTGTGAGCCGTGGGATTGCCATCATATAACTGTTTCATTTCGCCTGTATCTGGCCCCTTCCTTGTTTTAAGCTACAACATGGCAGGTGGTTGGGAGTGTGACCATGCCTTTGTGGGTGTGTGCTGGCATCATCCCTTCACTGCACTCATGGACTACTGTCCTCCTCCTACCCTTCTTCTCATGATGGCTGGCTCTTTTATGGTTCCAACCACTGTGTTCTGTCCACAGCCCCTGAAATCTAAGTCTCATGTTGTGAAAGTTCTGCTTCTCCATTTCCAAATACAGGAAGTCAAAGTCCTGCCGTAACCCTAAATGTGGTTCTTAAACTAACTTAGCCATTTCTCTTTCAAAAGATTGGCCACATATTTTAACTTTCCCATTTCTGCCATTGGCACTACTGTGCTCTCAAATCCCCAAACCCTTAGTCTCAGTCGTCTTCGATCTTTGCCTCTGTACTTAACATGTCCCTCCTCCAGTGATCTTGATCGCTCCTTGTCGTTGTCAGTCTCTATTGCTCTGCTTTCACTCTCCCCTGTCTAATCTATCCAGAGCTTCACCAGCAGACATCTGCACACAACTGAATCTCTTTCTATCACTGCTCAGGAAATAGCAGTGACTCCTGGTGATCCGTTGGATGACAGTAGCTTTTCTTTTTTTTGCAATAGGGCATGTGCACTTGATGAAGACAGAGACAGAGAGAAGAGAAAGTGAGGGAGCACCCCATAGGGGAGATGGCCACAGTGCAATCCCTTCTCCCCCATTCTCCTCTCAGGATTTTGGGCACATATGTACATATACTTGGCGTGTTTTTCAAGCCACTAGGTCCAAGACTTGAACCACTCAGTTGGGCATATGAAATCCAGCTACCTTAGCCACCATGCCACCTGTCTTTATCATGACGGCCTTTATCTTGATGTTAGAAACTTTCTATATGTTGCTGATCACCTCTATGTTCCAGATCTCTGCTTCTACCCCTGAGCTTGACTCCAGCTCTTATCACTTGTCTCCCAGGATGCAGTGAACTGAATGCTATGTTCTCCCTCTACCCCCAACTTCATATGTTGAAATCTTAACCCCTAAAGTGATGGTATTAAGAGATGGAGTCTCTGGAGGTAATTGGGTCATGAAGGCAGAGCCCACATAATCAGGATTAGTGCCTTATGAAAGAGACTTCAGAGAGCTAGCTAGTCCTTTCTGCCATGTGAGGACATAGTGAGAAGGCTTTGCTTCTGAAATTGGGCCCTCACCAGACATGGAATCTGCTGGCACTTCGATTTTGTATTTCCAGCCTCCAGAACTGTGAAAAATAAATTTCTGTTGTTTCTAGGTCATCCAGTCTGCGGTAGATGGTTATAGCAGTCCTAAGAGACTAAGACACAGGATGCCTTCTGTCTTCCTCACAGCCTACCTAAATCATCCTGGGCCTTTCAAGGCTAAACTCAGGGGGACCAGCAGTTAGCGTAATGGCTATGTCGCTGGACTCCCATGTAGTCTACTGCAGTTCGAATCCCCGACCGGGTGGCTTACACTCACGCCAGGTGTGTGTGCGTGCGCGCCCAAGATCCCAAGAGGAGAATGGAGGAGAAGGGATTGCGGCATGGCCATCCCCCCCAGGGGATGATTTATCACTTTCTGTCTCTCTGGCGAGTGCATGCACCCTATAGCAAAAACCTCTCCTAACAACAACAACAAGGCTAAACTCAGCTTCTTCTGCTTTTATGCTGCCTTTTTTAAAAAAAAACACTTTTGGAGAGGTTTTTGCTATAGGGTGCATGCGCTCACCAGAAAGGCAGAGTGACAGAAAGTGAGAAATCACCCCCCAGGGGATGGCCACGCCACAATCCCTTCTCTATTCTCCTCTCGGGATCTGGGGCATGCACGCACACGTGCCTGGCGTGAGTTTAAACAGTCAGGTCCGGGACTCGGACCGCAGTTGACTACATGGGAGTCCAGTGACACAGCCATTACGCTAACTGCTGGTCCCTACGTTGCCTTTTGGATCTGTTTCAGCATAGATTGCTCTTAGAATTGGAAGTGTAGCTAGGCCTTTGAGAATCTGTTTTGTGCTTTCCTCCCAAAGTCTCTTCCTAGGGGGTTGGGGATTGAATTCATTTCCTGTCTTTGGATAGGAAAGCTAGTTACTTTACGACAGCTATTTTTCCCCTTGTGTCTTCTGAACACTTGGCCTAATACTTTGTTGGCATGACCAGAACTCCTGGATTCCAACTGCTAACTTCTTCCCAGATGTCCTATCGAAGTACTCTGGATTTGGTGAGGTCCTTGGCTACTTCAACTCATATTGCCAAATGCTTGATTTGATCTTGACCAGAGATCTCTGTGTTCTCTTGGGTCTGCCAGAACCTCTTCGGTAAACTGGGCCTGTTATGAAAAGGTGTCATGAAGAAAGACATATTTCCTTATATTTCTCTAGAACTTTTGTATCACTTTGTGTAATTGATGATGTTTCTCAGCAGGCTATGTTTCTGACTCTCTAGCTTATTGAAGAAATGTATTAAACTTGCATTATGATACAGTGGAAGACTGGTAATAATGAAACTGGACGAGATGTAAAGTGATGATATATTTTGATGACTATATCATCATTATCTTTTTTAAAAAATGAAGAATAAAATTTAGGATCATTGAGATCCTCTGTCCCAGAGTATGTGTAGGAAATGAGTTCTTTGGGGCCAGCAGGTGGCTTGGTGGTTAAGACACTGGACTCTCACATGGACAACCATGGTTTGAGTCCCAGACCTGGTGACTTGAAACTCATGCTGGACATATGTGCACGTATACCCAAAATTTAGAGAGGAGAATGGAAGAGAAGGGTTTGGAGGGATGGCATTGCCATCCCTCCTGGGAGGTGATTGATTTTTCACTTTCCTTCTCTCTGTCTCTCTCTGGTGCACACACACACTCTTTGGCAAAAACCTAAAAAAAAAAAACAAAACAAAAAAAAAAAGAAAAGAAAATGAATTCTTTTAAAAAGGTTACCATAGTAAAGTAAATATTAAATATTAATGTTGACTTTTCCCTTGTACATTTTTCATAGCTTACCGTTTTTGTGGTCGTTCTTGTGGTCGGAGAGCATTTTTATTAAGGGTAGCAGAATGGGATGGCAGCGTTTTAGAAAGCCCATTCTCTACCAAGTTGGGGTGGGAGCAGGAGGGAGGACCCGGCATAATTGACAGTTTGCTTAGGTCAAATACAGTGTAAAAAATTAAACAACATTGTTCAGATGTGGCTACAAAATATTCTTTGGCATACTGAAAACAATTGATATTTTAACCAATTGTACCCAAAAGAGAAGGGTCATGAAGATGAAATACTTTCAGGGAATTCATAGCTTTCCAGCTGGAAAAATTAAAACCTGAAGTAAAAAAATCTGGAATGTACTGTAGTTAGCAGAGGAGAAGAAAGGCACGTTAGAGTTTCAGAATGGAGTAGCCAGCTGTCAAATAGAGCCCTTGAGAAAACATCGCATTACTGAGCACCACCATGGCCTTATCTGCTCCTAAGAACCTATTCATAAAGAGCTATGTCATCCAGCAGCAGCCAGTCCTCTGCAGGAGCGCCTGCTGGTCCCTGGAGTTCCTGGCTAAGCACTCAGCATTCCTCCTCGCACACTGCGATGTGTGCGCTGGCATGAAGAAGTGCTGCCCAAAGCTCCCTGGTGCCCCGCCTAGGACTGCAGCAGGCCTGATAACAGAAGGCACTCAGGCAGGGCCTGTCCCTGACAACTCAAGGCAGGCTTCTGAGAAACCACATAACGCGAAGGGAAGAAATTTCACCCAACTTCACTCAGCCATCCAGTCCTCTGAATGGCAGACAGGTGTGACTAGCCCATTGCAGATAGCTTAAAAAAAAGAAAAGATTATTTTTCTTCTTCAAGATTATGCTCACACTAAGAAGCTCTGTGGATTTATTCCAATATGTGGAATATAGGGATACTTACCAAAACAAAACAAAACAAAACAAAACAAAAACAATTATTTTCAAGTGAAGGTGTAAAAGTAAGATCACACAGCTGTTTACTGTAGTAGTTTTGGGGAACACACACCTGGTTTAAAGAATATGCTATATAAATTTATATATGAATTTTCAGATACAAGGTATGAGCCAAAGGATTTCTGTTAATATTAAAGGGAGGATCTTACCCTTAACTATTTTGGTTAATTGAAAACCTGACAGGAGGCCAGGCAGAAGCATTGAGTTATGCACAAGGGAGACCTTCTAGAGACCTTCCTGAATACAGTGTGTGTGTGTGTGTGTGTGTGTGTGTGTGTGTGTGTGTTCTTGGTCTGGGACTGGCTGGGGATGGATTACAACATAGAGGCTCTGATGGGGGTGCTGTGCTACCTCTATTTCTTTTTCTCTGTCTCTCTTGATCATGGTGGAGAGAAATAAATAAAGAACAAACACACAACCACACAAACAAACAAAAACCCTACCATACCTGACAATTATTTATTTTAGAAGAAAGAGCTTCATTAAAGAATTGACACACTTAATTTTATGTATACATTTGCTTTGGAACTTGGAGGCTAGTTAATAAACAAAATTGATGTAATTTTAAAAACGAAGATTCTCTCTTGTTATTCCATATGGTTATGTTAAACTGATCAGGAAGGAACCAAGTGTCTCTACAATTGGTCTCTGGTTACTCCTCTCCGTGGCTCAGGTAATATCCTCTCTTCACTGGCCTATAGTGCCTGGTTCAACCCAATCTGCTAAAATGACTTCTCCTTGCTTCAGGGCTTTTATTATTGGTTGTTAGATTTTATTTATATTTTTATTCAAAATTTGATCTGTAAATTTTCAATCATTTTTATGTTCTTAAGTAACCAGTGTTCAAAAGCAAGAGTGCCTTCCTTTTCTATATTCATAAAATTATATACAAGCCGGCGTGAGTTTTAAGCCACCGGGTTCCTTGCTTCAGGGCTTTTAGACTACGTTGTTAGATTTTATCATAGCCATTATTCAAAATTTGATCTGTAAATTTTCAATCATTTTTATGTTCTTAAGTAACCAGTGTTCAAAAGCAAGAGTGCCTTCCTTTTCTATATTCATAAAATTATATACAAGCACATGTTACTTACTATAGATGTTGTGTAATACAAATGGTTAAAAAGCACATAAGAAACTGGTTAGCATGAGAGAAATACAAATCAAAGCCATAATGAGATAGCTCCTAACCCCAATCAGAATGGCTGTGATGAAGAAAACAAAGCATAACAAGTGCTAGAGAGGTTGTAGAGAAAAGGGAGTCTATGCACTTCTGGGAATGTGAATTAGTACAGTCATGGTGGAAAACAGTGTAGAAGTGCCTGAAAAAATCTAAAAACTGACTCAGTAATGTGTATTTACCCAGAAGACAGGACAGCACTCAGTTGGAGAGACATTTGCACATCCACATTTTTTCCAGCCTTATCAAAATAGCTAAGACTTGGGATCAACCTAACTGCCCTAATAACTGATGAATGGATTAAGAAAATACAGTATAGAATACTACTCAGCCATAAAGAGTAACAGAATCCTGTTTGACCTAAATGGATAATTTTAGAAGATAATAATGCTAAATGGAATAAACCAGGACATGAAAGAAAAGTATTGCATTTCCCCACTTAACACACACCAAATATCCAAACTCTGTGGTAGAAACCAAACTACCCAATGGCATAGGATGAGTATGGGTAAGTTTTACTTTTTCCCAAAGGCTCTTCCTACCCTAACTTGTCTGTGTTTCCTTCACCTGTAGTGTTTTGGGTAGTTCTGACACTTTAACCTGAAAACTGTTGTAAACTTGACTATCATCCTAAACAAATTATATGCATTGCACTTACTGCATGGTCTGCTCCTTACTTACTACTCTGATTCCCTGACTCTTCCTATAGTCTGCGTTGGTGTGTTTCAGAATGTTTACTGGTGGAAAGATACATGACTTGGGTGATCCCTAAGGGATCCAGTAGAGTGTTCAATTCTATACTCGATGATTTTTTATATTGTTATATATTTATTATATTGTGCTTTATCTCCAAAGGGATTTTTGAGCATATAGCTCTGTCATATATTTTGCTCTGACTGAAATGTAGGAGCTGAATAAACTATGACCTGAGACCATAAGTTAGCAAATACGTGAATGTACTACTTTCCTCCCTGGGGGAGATAGCCATTGTGTGCTTGTACTCATTGATTTTTGATTGGTAGAATTTTATGTCTTAAATGTCCACATTGTACTCTAGCTTACTTTGTCTACTCTATCCAGAACATGGCTTTATCAATAATCCCCTTTTTTTCTTTCTTTGTTAGGCCTTCTTTCACCCATCACTGCCTCCTTCTTCAGTGATATTTTCTATTAATTTCCAGCCTCTTTGATCCTCCTCTCTCATGAACCCCTAGCATTTGTTTTCTTTACTGCTCATTTGGCATGTAATCATTAATGTTTATAACATCTTAAATTGTTATCTTTTAAAAAAGGTAACCACATATACAATAGGGCCTTGATGCTGCTGCTATCCACCCCTAGCTTCAGCCAACTCTGGATCACAGGCACCTACCTGCCTGCGGTACTCAGGGAGGTCTCTGTATGCAAATCCTGGACCTTTCCATGTAGGGCAGCCTTGCAGAGTGTTACGTTTGACAACTGTGCTCCCTCTGGCCCCTATTGTTGTCTTCTTATTGTTTAACTTTATAATAGTGATTTCACTTTAATGTATATTCGTATTTTCTCTATAACTGCATTATAAGTTTAGTGAGTACATATTTACTTGTTTGGATCCCCCATTCCTATGCATGTTTATGTTACACAGTAACTGTTAGAGGAATGAAAGAATGATTGAGCTTATATTCTGTGTAATATTATGTTTGGAAGTTGTCTGTTCAATAAAATACTTTTAGTATGGTGCAGGTCAATAGATATTAATATTAATGAATCTCAATAAATGGATGCTATGTTTTTAACTTACCTTCCAGCACAAACTATCCATCTTTAGAAATTTGATTATGACTGTTTCTGTGTGCCCAATGGCTGACTTTCCAAATAGTTATTAGAAGATTCTGAGCTCTTAGCTTGTACATTATGATTTGTGTTTAATATTTATGGATGAAAAGTCTTTCTGCAAATATGTAAAAATATTGGTGAGTGAAGGAAGTGACTCCCAGTGTGACAGGAGAAAATATCTTAAAAAGATCCACAGTTATCTGCGGTTTCCCCAAGGTTGTATTTACATAAAAAAAAGACATTGTTTTATGTTCTAGAATCAAGAGATGATTTTATGATTTAACAAGTTCCACAAAGAACTTCTGTAAGGTTATCAGTACCAGTGTAACTACTACAGAGATCACATAGCAATATTAGTCTTTGGATTTATTGAGTTTACTGTGTTCCTTTAGTATCATTCATATTTTTCTCCCAAGGGTACTACTTTCCTCTCTTGACTTAATACCGAGATATGGAAACTCATTTACGCTGCCATGGATGATGCTGGGAAATGAATGCCTGTTTATTATCTCTCTCCACAGGACCGTTCATGACTATAGGTAGATGTTTGCTGCCTCAGTATTAATAGGCAGCATTCAGAAGTGTGTTCTCTAGTGAGAGACAAGTTGCTTTGGCAGAAAGCACTGGTACTTTACATGTGATGGTAAGTCTGGAGCACAATTCATATGCTTACTAGATGTGTGACTTTCGATGAATTTGCTCAGTTTTCTCATTTGTAAAACGGAGACAGTGGCACCTGCCTTACCTGGATGTCTGTGGGAAAGATAAGACAATGGGGAAAGAGCCTAGCATGGTACCCTGCTCTTGGATGATGCACTGAATGTGTCTTTCGCAGTGTGATGTGACCAATGGGAACATTTAGGGAAGACCTTCCACTTGTTTCCCCTTGTCTTGTACAAGTAAATGATGGCTATGGCACATCACCATATTCACCAAAAGAGCTGCAGTGGAGGGCAGGGAAGCAAGCAAGCCACAGGCTCTCACTGATTTTGAACTCAACTTGAGATTCAGCCTTCCTTTCAGAAAGATTGGCCGCTGGGTTCCCCTGTTAGGCAGGGAGGGTCAGTTATTACTTATGCCCATACTCCTTTCATCTCGTGGGGAAAGAGAGTCTGTCAGAGTGATGTTTGAATGGGCCAGCCCTGTAGCGTTGTGGGTAAGCATTACACAGAGGATGCATATGGATCCCCTATGGCTGATCAAGGTTTGAGTCCAAACCTTGTCAGCTTGAGAAACATGCCAGATTCACACATACATGCTCAGAATCCTGATGGGATGGAGAGTTAGAGGGGAAAGGATTGCAGCATGACCAGGCACTGGCATGGGGTGCTTTCTCTCTCTCTTTCTCCCTCTCTTTTTCACATGGACACTTCCTCTGATATTACAAGAAAATGACTTTTGGCAGCCAACATAGGTGTGCATTTACTAAGCTTCCTCTTTCCCGTATTACTGAGATGGTGTTCTTCCTGACTGCCCCACTCTGGTTTCTCATGGGTGAATTGCTGTGGGCCAGAAAACTGCCTGTCAGTAGAAGAGTTCAAGCAGATGCTGATGAACCCCTATGGGTATTGGTAGAGCTTTTACAAATGGTGACTACAGATGCTGGCCTTGAGTGCTTCCCAACTCAGCTCCATCCACATTCCTCAAGTTCCATGCCTTCCCCAAGCTGTCTCTACCCAACTATGACAAAGCTCTGACCATCAAGAGAGAAAAGCGACTAGGGATGGGATGTTGGGGGATCCCAATGTTTAAGATGAGAGGACAAGGGGCCCCTAAGGATGTATAAGAAAAGTAGTGAGAAAAGTAAAAGGAGTACTCAAAAAAACGAGAGGGCACAGCTTAGGTGGTGCAGTCCATGGTGTACTGAATTGCAGAGCTAGAAACCACGTGGCCTACTGTGGGCTTAGGAATCCCTGGGTCAGCCTGAGAACACACTGAGCATGCACCCTAGGGACTAAGATATTGATCAACTAGAGGGCTGAGGGAAGGGAATTCTGGCCCTGTGGAGGAGGCTTCTTTCTCTCTCATACTTGCTTGTATGCTATCATTTAAAAAGAAAAAAAGAAAAAGAAAAAAAAAAAAAAGGAAGGGAAGAAATCAAGAGGAATTCAGTTTCTGAGAATTTATCTTGATTCCTGTTTTTTTCTTCAAATATTCTGATATCTCATCTGACTGTTCTTCAAACAGGCCTTTCCATGACTCAGCACTTGATTTGATTATTCTCTGCAGGGGTCTTTCTTAATTTCAAAATGGCTGTGGCGCTGTTCAGCTTCAAGCTGGCCTGTTTCAGTGGATTTCTCATAATCCTATTTTATTTTTGTTCTTTTGGTATGTCATCAGTACCATGTGGCATCTGGGTTATGGAACCTTCTTTTTAATTGCCAGAGGGCCTGTGTGCTTGCCACAGAGAGGGACAAATAGAGAGTATGTGTAAAAGCACTTTCCAATGGGATATGGTCACTCCTTAATCCTTTTTTTTTTTTTTTTTTGTTCATTTCTCTATCCTGTCCCGAGTTGAGGCAGCAAGCACACCTATCTGATATGATTTTCAAGTCTCCAGGGCTGGGATTTGAACCATGGTTAGCTATGTGGGCTCAGGCGATGGGGCTGTTTGGGCAGTTCCTTATTGTCCATAAGGAAGAGGCTCATGTTGGTCCCATTCATCCATCCTCAGCCATATGTTAATCCTTCCTAATTTTCTTTAAATTGTTACTGCAGAATCTGTATGTGGTAAAACATTTCTCAAGCTATTTTATTCACTCTGTTTTTTACTATTTTTTTTGTCACCTTTAGGCTTAATTCTTTGAAGGTTATGGACTATAAGCTCTACCAATTTCTGTGAAAAGCATAGCATGAGCAATGAATCACAAAATAAAACTTTGATTTAGAACTGATATAAAGCCAAACTGAGAAAATTTGGTTACCATTTCTCAGTAAGTACAGTGAGATAGGTGGCCTGGAGGGGGAGGGGTGAGTACAATGAAGATACCTCTGCAGTTTTTTTTTTTTTTTTTTTAGAATTTTTTTTTTTTAATTTTTT
>NW_006198287.1:512109-514882 GCF_000334495.1 Tupaia belangeri chinensis
TTTTTTTTTTTTTTTTTTAGAATTATTTTTATTTAACTTTATTTATTTATTTTAATTTGACCAGAGAGGGACAGAGTGTGTGTGTGTGAGAGAGAAAAAGTGAGAAAGCAACCTGCCAGGTTCAGGACTTGAACTGCAGTTGGCAGTGGGAGTCCAGTGCCCTTAACCGCCATACCGCCTGCTGGCCCCAATATCTCTGCAGTTTTGAAACTTCTTTTGGGTTCTCTCCTTCTCCCTCTCCTTCTCCTGCTTCCTCTTCTTCCGCTTCTGCTTCTCTCCTCCCTCTCTCAGCCAGTTGGAGATCATTTGTAATATGCGTGTTGGGGATGAGAACGGAAGCTGAGCTGGAGTGAGATTACGTGTGAATGAATAGTTTATGTGGGCACATGTTTGCACACTGGAGCTCGTGTGGTGTACTGTGTGGTGCAGAAGGGCTCCGTGTGTCACTGAGGCCCTTTGTCTAGCACCGTTGTCCAGGAAAAGCTTCAGCCACTTCACATGGCTCCTGCCAGAGCTGGACTGGGACTCTGTCCCTGGGCACCGCCAGTTACCCCGGGGTGGGATCTGATCTCGTCTGAGCTGTGTCTCTTTCTCAGAGCTTATGTGCCTGTTTCCTGGAGATGGGAGCTGTAAGATGTGAAGTTCTGGAGCGGACAGCACCATAGTTTTTGCCTTCGGAGAAGGGCTGTTTTCGCCAGAAGAGGTTGCGGTTCCATGCAGACAGCGGCAGCAGTGGGGAACAGTTCTGGCTGCCTTCCAGGCTCTCATTCTGTTCTCTGCTGAGGCTGAACTGTGCTCCTGCCCTCCTCCAGTTCAGTGCTCAATATTTTCTAGGATTCTTTGAAACAAAAACCAACTTCATCTCTCTGAGATGAAGAGAGTGTGTACAGAAGCACTTTCCAATAGGATATGGTCACTCCTTAATCCTTTTTCTTTTTCTCTTTTTCTTTTAAGCCGGTTCAAGTTGTTTTTTTTTTTTTTCACTCATAACCGAACGAATGTAAGCGTCTTCCTTATCTTTAATTCTAGGTTCATCTTTAATGGAAAACCAGTGAGAATCACAGGGGTCTCTTGCTAGTTTGTCATGAGAGCCACATTTAGAAGGCCAAGGTAGAGCCAGGCATGCTGGGTATTTATGTATATTGCTCCAGTTCTCATCACTGATTTCAGAGATGCTGCAGTTGGTGGGGAGTCCTGCATTCGGAGGGCGCTGCTCCAGGTGACAGCACCGTGGAGGCTATACGTTTGCTTCTCCATGGCCTCTCTGGCAAATTTAGCGTCAACCCCAAGGTAGGTGGAGCAGGCATTTAGCTTTCAGGAACCAGGTGAGAGGTTGTACCTGGCTCAAGGTAAGATGGGGTTTTTGCTAGGAAAAAAAGGCTCTTTATTAAAATGGCACTGCTGATGATTGTATTTCTCACTAGAAGCAATATTATTACAGCAAAGCAAACTCCTAATGTAAACTAACAGATTTGTTCAATTCAACTGTTAACAAGTGTTTCATCATAAAAGCTTGGCTTCCCTGAGTCCCCGCTCCCTCCCCGCTCCCTCCTCTGTGAGGACCACATTCATCAGTCTTTCTTCTTTATTTGCTGCTTCCAAAGTTAATCATTGCAGGGCTAAGGAGCCACTGTAGCCCAGGGTGCGCTCAGGAGTTCCGAGTTTGACTCTGCTCTTCATTTGCTGGGTCACCCTGTGCTGTTTACTGACTTTCTCTGGTTGTCTACTCACTTTTCTATAAAGTGCTTGAAAACAAAGCTCCAGTTTTCTTTTTCCGTTGTGACCTGCCGTCATTTTAAGTGCTTTCTTTGTATTATGCTCAGCACTTCCTCTATTCCCTATAGAATTAATCTCCTTTTCTCAGAAGGTTATGCAATGTACCTCGAAGCTCTGCTTTTTTCTTGCATGGTCTCACTTGCTTGTTTTTTTCCTTCCCCCTCTCTTGTTCTCTTTTTTCTCCTTGAGGCAAAGGCAGAGAAAGAGAAAGGGAACAGAAGCCCGCAGCATGGTTGTGAATACAGTTACAACTCTTCCTGATCCTCTCTTTCTCAACCTGGAGGAAGTTGCTCTGGCAACCATGACTGCATAGCCCTGCCTCTGAACTAACTTTATCACTCATTATTATCTCTTTTCAGTAGAGTAGATTCTTGAGGATTTTGGTGAAAAAAAATCTATTTTTCTTTTTGAAATTTCTTAGAGAATGGCCCATTTTTCTCTGTTTGAAAGTGCGGTTGAAGGGACCAGCAGTTAGCGTAATGGCTGTGTCGTTGGACTCCCACGTAGAAGACTGCGATTTGAGTCCCGGACCCGGTGGCTTAAACTCACGCCGGGCACGTGTGCGTGCGTGCCCAAGGTCCCGAGAGGAGAATGGAGGAGAAGGGATTGCGGCGTGGCCATCCCCCTTGGGGGGTGATTTCTCGCTTTCTGTCTCTCTGTCTCTCTCTGTTTGTCTGGTGAGTACACGCGTCCTATAGCAAAAACCTCTCCAAAAAAAAGAAAGGAAAAAAAAAAAAAAAGAAAGTGCGGTTGAAGTAAATCACACAGGGAATTTAGAAGTAGAACTGCACTGTTGTTCCTCAGTGAGCGAAAGTTCCTTCCACATGGACTGATATGATCTTGTACTTTGCAGATGGTTGGTGTGACATTTGTTTGCACCCTCCCCATCCAAAGACTAATTTCCTTAATTACCACGTGTCAGGTCTTTCATCCTGGGCAGGTAGCGCTCTGGTGCAAACTCAGTCCAGATGGCAACGTAGTCAATGGGAAAGAGGTG
>NW_006198287.1:514913-533737 GCF_000334495.1 Tupaia belangeri chinensis
CATGGTTGGTTGCTAGGGAAATGGGTGGCAGATGTCACTGCAGAGGTGAAGCAGAAGCAGGACAGTGCAAGGAAGGGGCAGACACCAGGTTAACATGGTAAGGGTGGCATGAGAGGGCAGACTTAGGGCTGCACATGGGACCCAACCTGAGTGTGATTCCCCAGCAGTGTCAGGAAGGAGTTGATCAGGTGGCATCATGCCCGGACCAGGACACACCAGGGCCAGTCTGGATGATTCTATATGGAGGAGTCCTCCTTTGAAGCCGCTGGGACCCCTTTGGTGGTCTGAACCTGGCATTCTGTAGTTGAATTGTAGAACTCATTTGGGGCATTTGGTTCCTTGGCTCAAACCCCAATTTTGTACCATGAGAGTCCAAAGCTATCCTTACGATTTCTCTAAATTCTGGATATTGTGTGTGTGTGTGTGTGTGTGTGTGTGTTGGGAGGGAGGACATGAGAGGGACACTTATGTTCTCATGGTTATTTCTGTCTTTAAGTTCCTGGATCCTCAGATATTATCTCTTTTTCATATTATACTTGTAGTGTTTTCTACCTAAACTCCACCCATAACACATACAAGAATGTCCTAGACTTGCCTGAAGGTTGGTGATGGAGAAGGAGCTGCAGTGCCTGGAGCTCAGCGAAAAGGTGACAGCTCTACCTTGGATATTCCTGCCCCAGCTGATTTTGGCCTGTGTCCATTCATGACTTCCAGCCTTTGCCAACAGGCAGGGCAACAGCCTCTCATCCTTCCTTTATTTACCTTCCTAAGAAAACAAGTCTTTTTTCATATGAAATTACTTTTTGCTATGTGTTCTCGCTAATATTCATACTCAGAGGATTTCACCTTCTACCTCAAACTCTTGTTGAGTTGTTTTTTTCAAAAAAAAGCAGTGGACATTTTATACATTGATCTAGGATTTTGTAACATTGGAACTGGAACTGGATGTCAAGCTGAGTAGGGGAGAGATGAGGAGAAGGATGGTGAAAAGAGAGTGGACTGGAATGGCCTCTTTGCAATCTCTGTCTCGTGTGTTGTGAACTCCTGAGTCTTGTCACACACCTGTGTTTTATTCCACCACCACCCCTTGTCCCAGTAGACAGTGACATCTTTGGAAGCAAGGATGCATCTGCTCCCTCATTTTATTCCTAAAGCACCTACTAAGGTGCCTTGAATTCAGTAAATGTTTACCTAACAAGTAGTTGCTCAGCATGGTGCTAGTGGCTGATTACAAAAGTTAATAATCTCTCTACCCTCCAGGAGTGTACAGTCTACCTCAGGAAGACAAAAATAACACAGGTGAGGATAAGTCTTGAACTTTGTGGTACTAAGGGATGCATTTATCAGAAATTTGGAATTGCTTGGGCATAGTTTTAAGACAAAAAGCTCTGTGAGGCTGATCCTCATGAGAAGGTTCCAGATTCATATTTGGAGACCTCCATAAGTGTGTTGGTCTCCCATGTGCCCATAACCTGGGGTTGGCTGAAGCTGGGGATGGATCATGGTGTTAAGACCCTGTTGGAGTTTCTTTCTTTCTGTCTCTCTCACTCAAGAATAAATAAACAAACAAACAAACAAACAAACAAACCCCAGAATTCGAAATTGCTTAACCATATTTATTTACATTTTTTATTGTCTATGTAGAATTTAAATAAAATTGTGACACTATCCAACTTCTCACTCATTCAGATACTTTCCTTTGCATATTAAAAATGTAACATCATGTTTTCAGGGACTTTTAAAGGGCATAAAAATTATGAATTTCATATTAATTTCAGCAAATGACAATCTAGTTTTAACAAGTAACTTTGAATTTAGTAAAATTTAAAACTCAGGTTAATTGTGCTTTCTGGCTAGTAGTCTCATAGATATTTCCATGGGGGTATTAGGATAAAATATTGTTTTGGATATGTGACACAATTCCTTGTATTTTAAAAAAATCTCTTGGGTATTTTAGGGAAATTTAATCCATCTGATTTTGATCCAAATATAATTTACTGACAATAATAGAGAAATATTTAATATCCAGAGAAATCTATTGGTGCTCTTAAAGCTTTTCTCCTGGGAAATAAGAAATCACATTTTCCAGGAGTGAATCACAAATGAACAATGTCTAATTTTTCTGCTTATTTAGCAAAGCCCGAGTTAAGTATCAAATTGGGCAGTTTCGAATCAGTTATTTTTGTTTTTAATTTTTTTGAATCTTTGAAACCATACAAAGGAAATTTTCTTTAAGCAGGTTTTCTTTTTCTTCTTATTCTGACAGTTTTATCTGCTATCCTATTTTTTCCCCCAAACAATGATTTTTGGAAGATTTAAGGTAATGAAACAATTTTGATGTCTATGGATTAATGGTGTCTGTATTCAAGATGTTTCAGACTTGTCAGAAGCTTGGAAATAGCTTTTAAGTATATTGCTTAATTTTAATTTTAAAATACTTTCTCTGAGAATTAGAGATCAGTATTTTGGGTTTAAAAGAGGGGGTTTAGGCCAAGGTACAGCCAAATATTGTACTCTCTCTCTCTCTTTCTCTCTCTTTTTTTTTTTCCCACTAGGGTATGTGTACTTGCTGGAGAGAGACAGAGAGAGGGAAAGTGAGACATCACCCCCCAATGGGGATGGCCATGCCACAGGTCCTTATTCTCCATTTTCCTCCTAAGATTTTGGACATGCACACACAACACACACACACACACACACACACACACACACACACCTGGGGTGATTTTCAAGCTTCTAGGTCTAGGACTCTACTTGCAGTTGGCCATGTGGGAGTCCAGTGTCTAATCACCATGTCATTTGCTAGCCCCCAAATTTTGTACTCTTGAAAGACATGAAATCCACTTACAAACAAATAGAAGTCTTTATATCAATATTATGTTTTGGAAGTGAATTGCAAAGAACTTGGGCAGTGTCAGATGGGCCCTTGGGTGGCCATTGGATGTTGAGAGACAGGGCCTAATGTTTCAAAGATCTTGCTGCTAGGGGATGCTGCTGGAGCAGCTTCTGACTTCTTTCTGGGATTGCCTCAATCCAGAATGTAACCTCTGGTCTCCTAAAGGTGATGAGGTTCTCAACTCTTCCTCTGAGTGGGCTTTGCATCTCTTACTTTGACAGTAGCTTTGTTCTTCAAGGTTCTTCTCCAGTGAAGTTGACTGGCCAGAAGCCTCTCCAGGGGCCTGGCTCTTGCTCCACAGACCTTTGCTGCCCTCTGCTGCCCATAGCAAATGGCAGTGAACCCTCTAGGACCAGCAGATTTATGGGATCGGAAACCCTAATGGTTGCAGTAAGTCTGCTGCTCTTTCCTTTAGTTCATTAAATATATCATAGCCAGATGAATCTACCTAAAATTTCATTTCATGTGAGAATCAGTTCACGTCTAGTGCTTAGATGCACAGACTAGACACAGACTATATGGGTTCAATCCCGGCCCTGCAACTTAACTCTCTGAACTTGGACAAATTAGTTAAACTCTCTGTACCTCGATTTCCTGAAAAGAGGGACTGATAATATTCTTATATTGTAGGGGCTATTTTTATTATGAGGATTAAGTGAAATAAACGGAGAAGTATTGGGGTAGCCGGTGACACGATGGTTAAAGTGGCTGGATCCTACATGACTGACTGTGTGGTTAGAGTCTTGAAGCAGTGGCCTGAAAAACATGCTGTGTCCACCTAAAATCCTGAGAGGAGAATAGAAGAGAAGAGATTGTGGTATGGCCATTTTCCCTGGGAAGGTGATTTCTCACTTTCTCTTTCTTTTTCTTCCTCTCTTCAGAGCATACATGTGCCCTGTAGCAAACTAAAAAAAAAAAAAAAAAAAAAAAAAGTGTTAAGTGCAATGTGTATAGAGACCAGATGGTGGTGCAGCGGTAAAATGTGACAGTCTGTGAGCTGACCAACATGAGAAGGTTCTGGATTCGTGTCCAGAGACTTCCCTGAGTACACGGGGCCCAAGTGTGCCCATGATCTGGGGCTGGCTGAAGTAGGGAGTAGATTATAGTGTTAAGACCCTGTGGTACTGTCTCTCTGTCTCTGTCTCTGTCTCTCTAATGGGGAAAGAAAGAAACAAAGTGTGTGGTACATAGCAAGTCTAAATAAATATCAGTTATTGTTGTCTTTATTTCTCCCTTTTTTTAGCATTTGCTATAGACTAGCGTTTCCCAGAGTGTGGGACTCATGACACAAGGTCATACTAGATGGTTCAAGGGTACGGCATCAGATAATACTAAAACACAATGAAAAAAAAAACCTCTGCTTTTCAACTATCTTTCAGTCTTTTGATTGTATCAAGGCAAAAGAATCTGGTACTAGAATGTTTTTAACATTTAACATTTCACCAACACTTGCTAATCTCTTTTTAATGGTGATAGGTCACAAACTTAGAGACAGCTATAGGCTTTGCAAGTTACAAAACATTACTTTTTACAAACAGTATTTTCTGTTTCTGACAGCTAATGCTAATTTTCTCTTTATAGTTAATATAAGATTTCCCTTAAAATTAGTTAAAAAAGTGAGTTTAAAGAATTTAAGTAAATAAATAAACTGTACTCTAGTTTTAAATATAGCAAAACTCATGAACATGTTACTGAAATGCCTGGTATTCAAGGAAACCCTGCAAGGGAGCCTGTGCTACAAACCCCTGTGGTCGGTCCTCAGCTGGCCTGGAACCCCTTCTGCTTTCTCCTGTGGGCCTGTTTCAGCTAGACTGACCCTTTGTCTGCTGACAAGCCCAGGACATTCCTGTTTTGTTTTTTTTTTTTTCCCTCAAAAATGCTCTACCCACTCCTCTTATCTGCTTCTTATTCATCCTCAAGTTGTCATTTCAAATCATTAGGTCGTTGGGAAAGTCATGACACGTTTTTGCATAGAAAAACACATCGTGACTTTCCCAATGACCTAATAGCGTCATCTGTAAGGCCTTTTCTGACACCTCACTCTAGGCATCTCTGTTGTTTCTGCACCTAGAAGAAAAGGACTGGGAGCTCCTTTAGGGTGGAAACAGTATCTTCTTCATCTCAGTAATCCCTGTGGTCTTACTACAGAGTTCGGATGCAGTAAACGTTGGTGTTCTATTTTACTTGTGTGTCTTTATTGAGATATCATTGGTTGACAATAACATTTACCTATTCTGAGTGTAGAGTTTGATGATTTTGAATTAATTTCTGCAGTTGTGAAATCATCACCACAGCCCAGTTTCAGCACACTTTCATTATCCCAAAAGTTCTCCCCTGCCCTGTGGCAGTCAATCTGCTCTCCTACCTAGTCACAGTTGATCTGCTTTCTGTCTCTGTAGTTATCTCATTTTAAAACATTTCAAAGAAAAGGATCATACCATATATGGTCTTTTCTGTCTGGCTTCTTTTGAGGTTCATTCATTGAATTATTCGTTCATTCATTGTGTTGCTCCCTTTTATTGGTTAGTGGCAATAGAAAACCACATTGGTGGACGTTTGGATTGTTTTTGGGTTTTGGCTATCAGGGATAATTCTTCTACGAACATTCAGGTGAGGGTCTTTCTGTGGGCATTTATTTTCACTTCTCATGGGTACACTTAGAAGTAGATATTGCTGGCTCCCATGGCAAGTGCAAGTTTTAACTTTATTTATTTATTTTAGAGAGAAATTTTCACTATAGTGCTTGTGCACTCACCAGAGAGACAGAGAGAAAGAAAGCAAGAAATCACCCCCTGGGGAGATAGCCATACTGCAATCCCTTCTCCTCCATTCTCCTCTTGGGATTTTATACATGTACACACATGTGCCTGGCATGAGTTTGAAGTTGCCAGTCTAGGACTAGAACTTCAGTCAACTACGTGGGAGTCCAGCAACATAATCATTACACTACCCACTGGCCCCACAAGTTATAACTTTTTACAAAACTTCCAAAGTGTTTATAATGTATGTTCCAACCAGCAGTGTATGTAGGTTCAATTCCTCTGTGTCCTTAACACCTGGTATTGTCTGTTTTTATCCTTATTCCCTTTCTAGTGGGTGATAGGAGAAATAAAAGATGACTTTTGGGTTGAGCAATTGAATGTTTGATGCTGCTATTTAGTGGGTAGCAGAGAGAAGAATAAACTTTTCTGAGAAAAATCAAGAATTCTGATTTTGTTCAATTTAATTTGAGATGTCTATTAGCTATTGATAATACCCAAAAGTGAAAATAACCCAAAAGTCTATTAGTTGATAAATAAACAAAATGTCATGTATCCATAGAATGGAATATTACTCAGCAATGAAAAGGAATGAAGCACTGGTATGTTCTACAACATGGATGAAACTTTGAAAAAACTTATGTTAAGGCAAAGAAATCGGACACATATTTTAGGATTCTATTATAAAAGGTCAAGAATAAGCAAATCTATAGACACATAATGTAACTTAGTTGTTGCCAGAGGCTAGACAGAGGGAAGAATGGGGAGTGATTGTTAATGGGTAGGGCCTATTAACAGGGTTGCTTTTGGAAGTGATGAAAATGTTTATTGATAATAGCTGCACAGTAACTAAATTTTTTTTAGAGGTTTTTGCCTTAGGGCATGTGTGCTTTCTGTTGAGAGAGACAAATAGTGGAAAGGAAAGTGAGAAATCACCCCCTAGCAGGGATGGCTGTGCTGCAATCCCTTTTCCTCCATTCTCCTCCTGGGATCTTGAGCATGCACACAGACACGCCGTTTGATTTTAAGCTACCGGTTCAGGACTTGAACTGTGGTCAGCCATGTGGCAGTCCAGCAACATAACCACTATGCCATCTGCTGGCTCTGCACAGCAACTAACTTTTAAAAAGACTGAAGTATTTCATTGTATATATGGGTATACATGTGTGTTTACGTGTGTATTTATGGTTGTGAAGTCATCAACACAGCCTAGTTTTACAACATTTTCATCAACCCAGAAAGTTCTCTTCTATATACATACACACAGCATATATATATTTTTTTAATCCAGTCATCCACCAAAGGACACTTAGGTTGAATCCATGTCTTGGCTGTTCTGAATAATACTGCAATGAACATGGGAGTGTAGATGTCTCTCCGCTCTAATTATTTCCCTTCTTTTGAATGTATACACAGAAATAAGATTGCTGGGTGATATGGTAGTTCTATTTTGAATTTCTTGAGGAGCCACCATACTGTTTTCCATAATGGCTGTACTAATTTATATTGTCATCCATAGTGGCAGTCTTGCCACTTGTTGTCTTTTGACTTTTTGGATAATAACCATTTTAGCAGGTGTGAAGTGAGAGTCTATAGTATTTTGACAATGTCTTTGTCTGATATTTTGTTGTTGTTATTTATTTTTTGTTTAAAAAGTTTGTTTAATGAGAGAGTCAGATACAGAGACACAGGGAGAAAGATAGAGATAGCATCCCCCAAAGGGTCCTGACACTGTGATCTACTCCCAGCTTTCAACCGGCTTGGGTTTTGGGTGTGTGCACATGCCTGGCATGCTCAGAGGGGTCCTGGGCCACAAAACCAGGACCTTTCCCATGTGCGTACAGTTGTGTTACCTTTGCACTACCACCTGGGCCCTGTCTAATTTTCTCTTTCTATTCTCTATTTCATTTATTTCCACTCTACCTATTATTATTTCTTTATTAGTTATTTAGAAGTGTTGTTACCCATATATTTGTAATTTTTTAATTTTTTTTTCTATAGTGATTTTTACTTTGATCCCATTGTGGTTGGAGAACATACCTTGTATTATGTAATCCTTTTAAATTTATTGAGGTTTGTTTTATGGCCTAAAATACCGTCTGCTGGAGAATATTCCACATGCACTTAAGAATTTTATGTTTTTAGTGGAGTGTTCTGTAGATGTCTGTTCAGACCAGTTGATTTATACTATTGGTCAAGTCTTCTGTGTCCGTGCCCATCTTCTGTCTTGTTCTATCCATATTGAAAATGGGATAGTAAAGTCTCCAACTCTAATATTATTGTTGAATTATCTTTTCCTCCATTTAATTATTTCATTTTTTGCTTCATGTATTACTTTGGGTTCTGTTGTTATATGTGTCTATGATGGTTTTATCTTCTTAATGAATTGACCTTGTTCGCATTATATAATGTCTTTCTTTGTCTCTAGAATATTATGTCTTAAGGTCTATTTTGTCTGATATTAATATAATTACTCTGGCTCTCTTTTGATTAAATGTTTATGTTTTATATATGCATACATCCTTTTATTTTTAACCTATTTGTGTCTTTAAATCTCAAGTGTGTCTCCTGTAGACAGCATATAATTGGATCATGTTTTAAAATTTTAATCCATTCTGCCACTCTGTCTTTTAATTGGAGTGTTTAATTTATTTAAGTCTAATATAAACCCTAATGAAGTAGGATTTCCATCTGCTACTTTGCATTTTTCTATACCTCTTTGTCTTTTTAAATTCTTCTGTTCTTCTATTATTGCCATCTTTTTTTCTTGAATATTTTTGAGGGTAACATTTTACTTTCTTTGTTTTTGATTTTACTCTGTTTTTTTTTCAGTTATTTTCTTAGTGGTTACCCTGGGGTATAGAGTTAAGGTCTTAACTGATAGTAATCTAATTCAGATTAATATTAACTTACTTTCAATTGTGTACACAAATTTTACTTCTATGTACCTGTGTACTATTCCTCCATTATCCTCTTATTGTTGCAAGTTACATCTTTATACATTGTGAGCATAGATTTATAACAATAGCTTTATGCCATTGTCATTTAAATCAGATAGGAAAAAAAGTTACACATCAAAAATACATTTGTACCATTTATTTTTATTTTAATGACAGAGAGCATATGCATGTGCATATGAGAGAGCGAGAGAAAGAAAGAGAGAGACTCTTGGTAGGGTCTTGCCATGTTGTGATCCCCTTTACCCAGCTCTCCAGTCCTCAGGACCTTGGTTGCCTGAACCCATGTCCAGCATGTTTTCAGACTGACCCAGGGATCTGAACTAGTGGTTGGCTATATTGCTTTCAGTCTTGCAGACACTTGCACTACCAGTGCCCGGGCCTATGTGATTATTAATATTCACTTCTATAGTTACTGTTACTTATACTTTTTGTATTTCTCTGTGAGTTTAAATTACTGTCTAGTGTACTTTTATTTCAGCCTAAAGGAAAATTTTCTACTATTTCTTGTAGAGCAGTTCTGCTAAGGATGAATTCTGATTTTGCTGATCTGGGAATGTTGTATTATCTCCTTCATTTTCAAAGAATAGTTTTTCTGATCTAGAATTCTTGGTTGACCCTATTTTTCCCTTGCAGCCCTTTGTATATGTTATCCCACTGCTTTCTGGCCTCCATGGTTCCCAGTGAGAAATCGGCTGTTAATCTTATTGAGGCTCCCTTGTATGTCAGTCCTTTCTCTCTTGCTGCTTTTAACATTCTTTTTGCCTCTGACTACCAACAGTCTGATTGTGAATTACAAATTCACTGTTATCCTGCCCACATTTTGGCATCCCTATTTGAAAGGATAGCAATGGACACTTTTGTTGGTGCTTTCATTCAACCCTCATGATATCTCTGTAGCAGTTCTCTGATATATCAACTTTGTGATTTAGTAATATGTGGTTTTGTTTTCTTAAACTATTTTATAGTTCTGCAGAGCTTCAGAGTTATATTTTTATGTGCTCCATTTCTATAACTCATTTACGTAATAGATTTGTTGAAAATCTGAATATGGAAGGCTCTGTACAAGACTGTTAGTTCTCTTAGTTAAATGACACATGGATCCTCCTGAGGATGACACATCTGGTTGGTATGGCACACATACTCAAGTAGCTCCTGTGTAGTTGGTATGAAGGTAAATTATGAGTATAAATAGACTATTGTGTGAACACAGATGAAGAAGGCACTCATTTTCAAGTTTGGCAGATGAGCAAATTGAGGATTAGGTGGATTAGAATATTTGGGACTTTGAGGTTACCTAAATTAGGGACTTCCAGATATTTCACTAAAAGATTTACAGTTTCTTCAATCATATTGTCCTTCAGAAGTTCAGCCATTCCTCAGGTAAATGTCATTAGTTTTTTTCAACTTATTACCTTAAAAGTTTTAATATTCTGGAGCTGTGGAAAGTAGCACCAGTATTCTGAAGAAGTGCCAAGATAGAGAAATGTTTTCTGATGGACTGATTCATTGACTGCTGCTTTAGAAAGTTTCCAAGGAATGTAAAAATAAGCAGAAAATGAAAATAAAGTGGAAGGAAGTTTTGTCTTATGTGCAGTTTATTTTTTTCTAGTAGTTACTCTGACTTTGCATACTATTAGTAGATTTCTGACTTATCTAAACCTTTTTTTTTTTTTTTTGGAGAGGTTTTCGCTATAGGGCGCGTGTGCTTGCCAGACAGACAGAAAGTGAGAAGTCAACTCTCAGGAGGTATGGCTATGCTGCAATCCCTTCTCCATTCACTTCTCAGGATTTGGGGCACACATGCACATGTGCCTGGCATGAGTTTCAAGCTGCCTGGTCTGGAACTTGGTCAGCCCAGTGCCACACCCACTACACCACCTACTGACTCCTACACAAACAGAATCTTAAATTGATAGTAAATCTTATATTTATATCTCTTTCCTCTCTATGGCATTTCTGAAAAAGGATTACATGACTTTTTGTCTATTTTTTTCTCCTGTTGTTTTTTTCTCTCTTATTGTTTAGATCCTGTATCTCTGCTTATTTTTTTGTCTACATGATCTGTCAAAGGAGATAATAAGGTGTTGAGATCTCCAACAATTAATGTGCTGCAGTCTAGCTCTCCTTTTAGATCTAGCAGTCTTTCCTTTACATAACTGGTTGCTCCTGAGTTGGGTGCATAGACATTTATAAGCGTTATATCTTCTTGGAGAGGTTTTTATTTATTTATTTATTTTGCTATAGGGTATATGTGCTCACCAGAAAGAGAGAGACAGAAAGTGAGAAATCATCCCCAGGGGGGATGGCCACACTTCAATCCCTTCTCCTCCATTCTGCTCTCGGGATCTTGGGCATGCACGCACACTCACCCTGCATGAGTTTAAGCCACTGGGTCTGGGACTGGAACCACGGTCGACTACATGGGAGTCCAGCAACATAGCCGTTACGCCAACTGCTGGTCCTGTGTTATATCTTCTTGATGAATTAGCCCTTTTATTACTGTATAATGCCTTTCGTTGTCTTTTCTCACAGTTTTTATCTCAAAGTCTATTTTTTCTCAGATCAGTATCGCGACTCCAGACCTTTTTTACCTTTTTCCAGCCCTTTGCTTTTAGTCTATCTATGTCTTTATCTGTGAGGTGTGTTTCTTACAGACAGTAGATAGAGGGTTTCTGTTTTTTGGGGTTTTTTGTTGTTGTTGTTGTTGGGTTTTTTTTTTTTTTTTTTTGGTGGATTTTCATTGTAATATAATTACTCTGGCTCTCTTTTGATTAAATGTTTATGTTTTATATATGCATACATCCTTTTATTTTTAACCTATTTGTGTCTTTAAATCTCAAGTGTGTCTCCTGTAGACAGCATATAATTGGATCATGTTTTAAAATTTTAATCCATTCTGCCACTCTGTCTTTTAATTGGAGTGTTTAATTTATTTAAGTCTAATATAAACCCTAATGAAGTAGGATTTCCATCTGCTACTTTGCATTTTTCTATACCTCTTTGTCTTTTTAAATTCTTCTGTTCTTCTATTATTGCCATCTTTTTTTCTTGAATATTTTTGAGGGTAACATTTTACTTTCTTTGTTTTTGATTTTACTCTGTTTTTTTTTCAGTTATTTTCTTAGTGGTTACCCTGGGGTATAGAGTTAAGGTCTTAACTGATAGTAATCTAATTCAGATTAATATTAACTTACTTTCAATTGTGTACACAAATTTTACTTCTATGTACCTGTGTACTATTCCTCCATTATCCTCTTATTGTTGCAAATTACATCTTTATACATTGTGAGCATAGATTTATAACAATAGCTTTATGCCATTGTCATTTAAATCAGATAGGAAAAAAAGTTACACATCAAAAATACATTTGTACCATTTATTTTTATTTTAATGACAGAGAGCATATGCATGTGCATATGAGAGAGCGAGAGAAAGAAAGAGAGAGACTCTTGGTAGGGTCTTGCCATGTTGTGATCCCCTTTACCCAGCTCTCCAGTCCTCAGGACCTTGGTTGCCTGAACCCATGTCCAGCATGTTTTCAGACTGACCCAGGGATCTGAACTAGTGGTTGGCTATATTGCTTTCAGTCTTGCAGACACTTGCACTACCAGTGGCTGGGCCTATGTGATTATTAATGTTCACTTCTATAGTTACTGTTACTTATACTTTTTGTATTTCTCTGTGGGTTTAAATTACTGTCTAGTGTACTTTTATTTCAGCCTAAAGGAAAATTTTCTACTATTTCTTGTAGAGCAGTTCTGCTAAGGATGAATTCTGATTTTGCTGATCTGGGAATGTTGTATTATCTCCTTCATTTTCAAAGAATAGTTTTTCTGATCTAGAATTCTTGGTTGACCCTATTTTTCCCTTGCAGCCCTTTGTATATGTTATCCCACTGCTTTCTGGCCTCCATGGTTCCCAGTGAGAAATCGGCTGTTAATCTTATTGAGGCTCCCTTGTATGTCAGTCCTTTCTCTCTTGCTGCTTTTAACATTCTTTTTGCCTCTGACTACCAACAGTCTGATTGTGAATTACAAATTCACTGTTATCCTGCCCACATTTTGGCATCCCTATTTGAAAGGATAGCAATGGACACTTTTGTTGGTGCTTTCATTCAACCCTCATGATATCTCTGTAGCAGTTCTCTGATATATCAACTTTGTGATTTAGTAATATGTGGTTTTGTTTTCTTAAACTATTTTATAGTTCTGCAGAGCTTCAGAGTTATATTTTTATGTGCTCCATTTCTATAACTCATTTACGTAATAGATTTGTTGAAAATCTGAATATGGAAGGCTCTGTACAAGACTGTTAGTTCTCTTAGTTAAATGACACATGGATCCTCCTGAGGATGACACATCTGGTTGGTATGGCACACATACTCAAGTAGCTCCTGTGTAGTTGGTATGAAGGTAAATTATGAGTATAAATAGACTATTGTGTGAACACAGATGAAGAAGGCACTCATTTTCAAGTTTGGCAGATGAGCAAATTGAGGATTAGGTGGATTAGAATATTTGGGACTTTGAGGTTACCTAAATTAGGGAGTCACTGAACTGAGGACTAGAACTCACTGTTCTGGGTTCTTCTTATGAAACTACGGTGATTTCAGAGTGTGACTATTTTCTATTTTCAAGTATCAAAGGTAACAAATGATTTCTTAAACCAGGTAGATGTGTGAAGTGCAGACTAGCTATTTTGCTTCAAAAGGCATGCAAGCTACGAATAAAAATAAATAGTGCTTAGATATGCATATTAAATTGTACTAGTATAAATGTAGTAAATGAGTGACTATGTTGAAACTTGAGGTGTCAGAATCTGAAGGTACTTACTTTTACTGAATCCACCCTATGTTTTTCCTTTCCTTTTTATTTAAATTTCTCTTTTGAAAAGAGCCCCTTATTTCCAGTAAAATTTTGAATAGCTACAGTTTATATTAGAGTCTCCTTAAAAATAAAAGTACTTGATCAGTCAAAACCATGTTCATTCCCCACAGGATAAGGCATGACTTATTTGGGAATATAGTTTTAATTTTAATCTGCATGATTCTTTTTTCTATTCTCCCATGATTCCTTGCAGCAGGACAAGGAAAAGCAAGTCTTATAAAAAGAAATGCAGTATGTGGTGCTTATTAAAGTTACATACATCTCCTCTCACGGGAGAATTTTGATTTACTGCAGGTTGTGCATATGTCGCATATGGACATTTCTAGGGAACAGATTCCTTATTGCTGAGCAGTGAATGGCTTCTAGTACTCCATTATTGCTCCGGAAACATGTTAGTAATGATTATGAAAGGTAGGATACCATGAAATCTGTAAGGTGATTTGGCAGAAGTCGATGCTGTTGGTGCCAGGATTTGGGTACCGTACCAGTTTCCTGTTTTCAAATGTATTAATTGATCCGCAAAGGACATCTTTTGGAGACAAGAATTCAGACAGACTGGCACAGCCTGGACCTCCGCCAAGACTGCTCGGAAGGTTGCCATACTGGGAGCAAAAGAGTGAGAGAGAGAAAAAGGGAGAGAGAGAGAGAGAGGCAGAGGGAGAGCTGAGGAAAGAAAAAAAAAAGCAAGACTTGGCACAGCTCAGTCAAATCAGCTTCTTTTGTCTGCTTTCTCGGCTTGAGCTTCAGGAAAGAAAACCGTCCTGGGGTACAGAAAAACTCAGAACTTTTTGGTTTTCAAACTTAGAAGGCTTTTTAAGTCTCTTGGGCTATTTGAAAGTGTTGGTACATACAATGACGTTTAGTCACCAGTATTAAGGGAAATAAAAGCCTTTTTCAAAACGAAGCTTTCACAGTGTCCATGCATTTGGGAAATACTGTATTTGATTTTTTGCATGTATGATTATACCATGAGAGACAGGATTAATATAGAAGATGGCAGGCAAATTTCTAATTAGAGAGACTATTATTTTTCTACAAAATAAAGTTTGTTCATCAATACAAACCTGCTTTCAAATCAAATCAGACATCCTTCGGAATGTGTTCAGAACGTAAGTTTTTAGATTTTATTTGATTTTATTTTTCCCATTTGTAGACATTAACTTTTCAAGGAGTCTTTCTAGGATTTTATGCAACCCAGCCAGGAAGTCAGAGTAAAAGTTGTTTTATCCATGTGCTTAATTAAGAAAACGTTTTCTTAAAGCAACAGCTTTTATTTCTGCTGCTTCATGCTGTCCTAAACTACATCCCCCAGCAATTAGTGACAACACTGAAGACCAGAAAGGCAAGCTGAAGACACCAGACTTCGCTTGAAGGGCAAACAAGAAATGTGAGCTTGGTCATTATTTTTTTTGTGTGTCTTTGCTCTGAACCATTTTTGGGAGGTGGGTGGGGAGGTGTCTATGTCTAAAAGATGTATGCGATTAGTGAATTCTCATTGTGAGAGGGAATGATGAAAGGTAATGTTTATGATGTTGGCAGAAATGGCTGGGAATGATAGAGAATAGAAATTTAAATCTTTTAGATAAGAAGTAGTAAACTGTGCTTGAAATACTTGGGGGAAAATTCCATTATTTTTAGCTGGTTACATTTTATAATGAAACAATTACTATAGCCTGGTTCTTTCAAAATGTTTTAAGTAGAAGGAAAAATCTAGAAAGTTCATCGATTTTCTTTTTAATACCACCTGATGTTTTACTTAGCTGTACACTTTACATCTTATTTATTAATAATAAATACTTACTATCAGGCCTGGTTTTAGTAGGATTGTGATAGTTCTGCTCTTAAAAATCAGCATTATTGCAGGAGAGGTTAACTGTCAGGCACGTATTTTTTGTGGACCATCCTCATTGTCTTTTTCTGAAAAAGAGAGTTTCAGTTGTAGGATTAGGTTATGACTTTCCATAATTATGTGTTTTGATTTTATTTGACATACTGGAAGAATAGTGGAAGATCATGTATCGTCACATAAGTACTAATCATTTGGGGCAGTGTAAAAGACTGCTCCAGGATCTATGCTTTTGTTTTGAGTATGTAATTATTGATTTGTTAATCCTCTGACAACAAAAAGAAAAGGTTTATAGCTTTCTATTATTGCGTGCCTTACGTGATCAATTGTTGAAGGTGGTGTTTATAAAATGATAGTGACATATCAGCAATCCTGAGAATGACATTTAATACACAAGTACGATTTTAAAATATATGAAATCGAATACAGGTGTTTAAATAGCTAAACTTAAGTATTTTCTTCAACTTGCTTCTTAATCAACATTTTGATGTTCAATAAAATGAGACCACTTAGTGTTTACGTGGGTTGCCAAAATGACAACCTTTGTTTTATAAGCTCTTTTGTACACTACCTCGCTGATACTCCTAAAATGGACGCCAAGGCATGAAAGACATGCTGATAGACACTGGAAGGAAATGTCTGCATGACCACAGCCCTCCTTTTCGAACTGATCACAGGATCATTCGTGCTTATACTAAAAAACATTATATGAAACACAAAAAAAGTTCAGTCACGAAGTTTACATTACAGCTACATTTTAATACTGACCGTCTCATTACCGATTTATATTTACTTTCATTCACTTCTTAAACGGGTAACATCATCTCTTGTCATTTAGGTTTGCTAAATACATAACTTATTTAGTTTATCTGAGGCCGTTTTTTCCTCAAAGTTAGAAGAATTATTTGCTAGTTTATTTCTTAACTTCTTTCCAGCGAACTCAGTAAGAACAAACTTATGTACAAATCATTTTATGTTCAATTATTTCCTAATAGTATAGTCAAAAGAAAATGAGTTAAAAAACAAGAACGGCTGAAAGTACTTTTAAGAAATATTAAATTTTTCGATACTGGTGAAACTAGTGTATATTAGTAGTGTATAGTAGACTTAAGATTGTTGTTAAATATCAGTGTTCTACCTAATAAAGTTTCTTACAATGCATTCTCTCTGGCCTACTTGTTACATATCTTAAAATGAAAAACATCTATTAACAAGTTCCTTGTTAACTGAGTGTAATAGACACTTTTTTTGTGCAATTTTTTTTAAAAGATATGATTAAGAAATTATGTTGATTACATTTAAAAAATAGAACATTAGGTTTAAATAATGCATGCTTCTTTACTTTTAGACCTTTTATACAACATGCATATTGACATTTCAGTTACTATTTCCATATTAGTACTGTATTAATACTTCAAATCTTATAGTGAAAAGATAGTAGTGGTTTGATAGTAAATGAGCTCTATGTCAGCACATATTCATTGTAGTTCGAATTGTATAATATTTGGAAACATAGTTACTAAGACAGAAATGGATGCCTATCATTGACTTTCATTTTGATGTATAGACCTGAACATATAAACACACAATTCCACAAACTAATGTAAACCTCTCGGGGCCCTTAGTCCAGTATTTCATAATTATTTACTCATTTATTCAACAAATGTTTATTGAGCACCCGTTAAGTATGCTAGTGTTTTATTGATGAATTATTTTGGATGGCAGAGAAGGAAGCCACATATGTAGATGGAAAAGAGAACAGATTAGTAAAAAAAAAGTCCAAAAGCCTAGGTACAAAAGAGTATTACTGTGATGAGTTTTATGTCAAAAGATTAAAGTATGTTAAATTTGTTATTGATATACATATTCTAGAGTATTATTATAAAAAAAATCAGGACAGTAGTTGTAGTCCAGAGAGCTGTCCCGCTATTTTGGTTGATGTATCTTATTGGCCAAAGAGCTTCAGTTCTTATAATAGACGCATAAAATAAGCATTTCAAATGCCGTGAGAAAAAAGTTAAATAAGGAAAATCAAGCCACAGCTCGTATGCTAGATTTTACGTTACGTCAGTGTAGGAATCAATGAACCTTCAAAGATGTAACTGTAATGTAAAAAACCAGTGGCCTGTTTATGAGGAATCTTTTTCTTTCCTTTGTGTTTTGTTAAAAAGACAGAGGGTTGGAAGTGGCCAGTTCTACATCCTTCAGCCAGCCTGGCCCTTTGAAAGTAAGTTTGCTAGGGAGTGGTATGTTTTATATGACCAAGCAGTTCACTTTCTGTGTTTTCCAGTGTTACTTCATTAAAAAAATAATTTGTTTTATGTGAGCATTTAACTTATATTAAAAAAGAAGGTATCAATATCTATTCTGAAGAGGAGATAAAAGTCATTTAATCAGGGAGACAGACTTAATGGATATTCCCAGAGGGCTTGCTCTGTGCCAGGCAAAAGAATTTCTACCCCTAAAGAAACCCTAGTTTAGCTGGGTTGGAGAGAGAGGATAAGAAAAACTGATAAATGTAGAAGTCTTTACAGTTTACCAAATACTTTCAGGTGTTGACACATTCAATCTCAGCAGCCATGCCTCGCAGAGGGACGGGCACATCAGTGGCCTCCTGATAAGTTCTCATTTAAGTAACAAACCAAGTTGTGAACCAGATTATTATTTTTCTGAGTCTTGTTGGATTAACAGAATTTCCCCCTGATGGTCAAAAAACAAAAAGCACTATTCTTGTTTCTATATTAATTCTGTGTTGCTGGTTATGGATTTAGAGGGGATGGAACATAGGGCCACATCATTTGTGACAATGTTAGAATCCCATGCAGTAGCCTTTGGAGACTATTTAAAAAGATTTGACTGGTGTGCAGGTCCTTGACCACTCATTCTTTCCCTGTCTGGCCCTCCACTGTCTTGTATCCTTCCTGTCCCACTTTCCCAAAGGACCTCATAACTGTACCTTAGGACTTGGTAGTGGAGCCTAAGCATGGAGCAGGCCAAGTGGACTGCCTAATGAGCTGAAAATATTTATGAAAGGGAGGAGGCTGAGGGGATTGAGAGAGGACGTGAAGAGCTGAGGGCACTGCTCAGTAGCCAGCTTCAGTCCTGTGAGTAGCTTTAGAGGCAAGGCCCACCGAAAGGGTGAGGTTGGATGTGGGATTTTGGGGTTAGACTGGGATAGTAGTAACAGTCAGTGTCAAGAGTGTATAAATACAGGCATGGGAGAGAGGAGGTGCATAAAAGGATGGCTAAGGTTGGTTCATGTGGAACAACATCTTTCTGGGTCTTTCTCCCAGGGGCATTTTGAGGCCCAAGAGAAGAGCAGGGCAGAATCAGGACCATTTTGTACAATTGTGCATGTGAGGATGGGAGGCACTTTCTTGCTTAAGTGCCTTGAACTGCTAGAGGAGGGTACCAAGGCCCCTTGAGTGCTAGTGGTAGGTAAGAGATGGATCCAGGCTTGGAACTGGAACAGCAGGA
>NW_006198287.1:533753-564863 GCF_000334495.1 Tupaia belangeri chinensis
AATGGAAGAAAGTCAAAGCATCTGGGGCAGGAGAGGGCAGCATTCTAGTATTTGACTACAGGGTCTAGGATCCAGGTGGGCAGCAGATGTGATTGAGTTGGAGAGAGCTGGTGAAGTAGGGAAATACGAACAAGTAAACAACTCAAGACAAGTTAAAGAAGAGGTTGAGAGGGCACTGAAGTTAGTAGTTTATTCTGAAACCCAACAGGTTGTGCATAATTGCACCAGCCCTTGAACGCTTGACCTAAAAAGCCTGATGGGCTAGAGAGAAGGGGATTCAGAGCCTCACCACTCTAAGTTTGAATTTTTACTCTGTTTTTAGGTGGGACTTTGATTAAGGTATGTAAACCTAGTTTCCTCATCTGTAAAACAGGGATCATAGTATCTCCCTCAAAGGCTGTTGGGAGAAGAAATAAAGAAATTATACACAACTTTTAGCATACTATCTGATACATAAGTATTCAGTAAATGGTAGATACTATTTTTTTTAATTCAAAGAAATAAAAAGTTGTGGTAAAATATGAATAACATCAAACTTACCATCGTAACCACTTTTGAGTGAAGAGCTCAGTGACCTAAATTATGTTCTCATTGTTGGGCTTCTATCACTATCGTTTAGCTACAGAGATCTTTTCATCTTACAGAACTGAAACTAAACCCATTAACTCCCTATTCCTCCCTTCCCCAACCCTGGCAATCCCCATTCTACTTTCTGTTCCTATGAAGGGGACTACTGTAGGTACTTCATATAATGGAATCATACAGTGTTTCTTCTTTTGTGGCTTATTTCACTCAGCATAATGTCCCCAAGGACATTTGTCTAGTTGTTGCATGCATCAGAATTTCCTTCCTTTAAAACATTTTTTAAAAAACTATATTTTTTATTCATGGTAGTGTGTGTGTGTGTGTGTGTGTGTGTGTGGGAGAGAGAGAGAGAGACAGAGAGAGAGACAGAGAGAGAGGGAGGGATGCATTCTCATAGGGCTTAATCATATTATCATACCCTTCCTCCAGTCCTTTATCCTGTCCAGATATTGGATACATGAGTGTGTGCCTGGTATGTTTTCAGGCCTGTCAGACTCAGGACTCATACTGAGATTGTCAAGAGACTTCCAGCTCTGTAGTATGGTATGTTACAGACTGCACCACAGAGGCTGGGCTAAACTTCCTTCCTTTTAAAGGCTGAATAATATTCCATTGAATATATATACCACATTTTGTTTATCCATTCATTTATTGATGAAAAGTTGGGTTACTTTCATCTTTTGGCTATTGTGAGTCTGGATGCTTTTAATATAGGTGTACAAATATGTCTGTGAGATCTTGTTGTCAATTCCTTTGGGTATATCCCTAGAAGTGGAATTGCTGGAGCAATAGTTTAAGCACTTGTAGCATGTTAAATTTTTTTGAAAACTTGCAAGCTGAAATATTCTAAGTAAAATTTGACTTGTCAACATAGGCAGTGGTCTAATAGAGGTTTAGACTTGACTGAGAGCTCAAGATGTCTAGCTTTTTGTGAAAATAGCCAAAACACCACATTGAGTCATCTCTAAATTATTTTACAATGTAGAATTTTGTTTGGGTGTTTATCAAGGCAATACTGCATTCACATAAAAGAGTACTTATACATTGTTCTAGGATATACTTCACTTATAATTATATCCCATTTGTAATACAAAGTGGTTTCTTAAGCATTCTTAACCATTTGTGTTTAGAGAATGTCCTTTAGCTCTTCTTTTGAGGTAAGTCTGCTGGCAACAAATATTTCAGTTTTCCGTAAGCAAGAATGTCTTGATTTCCCCTTTATTCTGGAAGAGTAGTTTTGCTGAATATAGAATTCTGGGTTGACAGTTCTTTTCGTTCAGTACTTGTAACATGTGCAATTTTTTTCTACCTTGTACTTTTTGATGAGAAATCTATTACAGTTAGAAGTTTTGCCCTTCTAGTTAGATGCCATTTCTCTTACCACTTCTAGAATCTCTTTGTCTTCAGTTTTCAAGGGGGTGATTATGATGTATCTTGTCATGGATTTATTTAGGTTTATTTTGTTTTGAGGTTCACTCACCTTTTTGAATATGTAAGTTTGTCTTTTGCTAAATTTGGGAAGTTTTTGACCATTATGTGTTTGAGTACCTTTTCTTCTAAGACAGGAAGATGTGAATGCTAGATAATTTGTTTATCGTCCTACTAACGGTTGACACTGATTTTTTTTTTGTTTATTTTTTCTTTATTGTTCAGATTTAATTATAGTTCTTATCTCCAGTTTTACTGATTCTTTCTGCTCCTGAGCCCACTCAGTGAATTTTAATTTCAGTTATTGAATTTTATCTGCTGTTTTTTTTGAGACTTTTTTTTTTTTTTGGAGAGGTTTTTGCTCTAGGGCACGTGCACTCGCCAGAAAGACAGAGAGACAGAAAGCGAGAAATCATCCCCCAGGGAGGATGGCCACGCCACAATCCCTTCTTCTCCATTCTCTTCTTAGGATCTTGGGCACACATGCACATGTGCCCAGTGTGAGTTTAAGTCACCGGGTCAGGGATCTGAACCGCGGTCGGCTACATGGGAGTTCAGCCACATAGCCATTACGCTAACTGCTGGTCCCTCTTTTCTGAGAGTTTTTATTCATTTGTTTCCTATGTGTTTGTAATTACTTGTTGAAATATTTTTATGGCAGATGCTGTAAAATCCTTGTCTGATATTTCCAATGGCTGTGTCATCTTGGTATTGGTATCTGTTGATTTTTTTTTTCCTCCTTTAAGTTGAGATTTTATTGGATCTTGGCATAACAAGTAATTTTAAAAATTATATCCCATATATTTGGGGTATTATGATATGAAACTCTGGAAGTGATGTAAGCCTTTTTTAAAAAGAGAGATTAAAAAAAATAATTATTTAATTTTAATTTTATTTATTCATTCATTTATTTTAATTTGACCAGAGAGAGACACAGAGTGAGAGAAAGAAAGAATGCGAGAAAGCAAGCCACCAGGCCTAGGACTCAAACCGTGATTGGCTATGTGGGAATGTCCACTGCCTTAACCACCACACCATCTGCTGGTCCCCTAAAGAGAGATTTTTTGTTGTTGTTGTTATAGGGTGCATGCACTCGCCCAAGAGACAGAGAAAGACAGAGAGACAGAAAGTTAGAAATCACTCCCCAGAGGGATGACCACGCTGTAGTCCCTTCTCCTCTTGGGATTTTGGGCATGCATGCACACATGCCCAGCATGAGTTTTAAGCTGCTAGGTCTGGGACTTGAACTGTACATGTGGGCGTCTAGTGATGTAACCATTATGACACATTATGCCATCTCCTGGTCCCATAAACCTTTTTTTTTTTTTTTTTTTTTTTTAGAGTTTTTGCGGTGCATGAGTTTGCCAGAGAGACCAGAAAACAAGAAATCACCTCCCAGGGTGGACGGCCATGCTGCAATCTCTTCTCCATTCTCCTCCTGGAATCTTGGGCATGCATGCACACATACCCGGCATGAGTTTCAAGTCACTGGGTTCAGGCCATGTAGGAGTCCAGCAATGTAACCCCTATGCCATCTGCTGGCCCTAAGCCTTCTGTTTGAACAAACCTCTTCTGACACTGTGCTGACTGGGAAAGGGCACTATCATTACTGTGCCGTGGAGGTGGGAGTCAGGGTCTCTATCAGTCCTTGTTTACATCCTGAGGGGGTAGAGTGTCTTGGTACTGCTAGGTGGGGTTGAAGTTCAGGCTCCCCTTAGGGGATATTTTAATTTTTATTGTTAGTTTTGTACTTGATGTGATAATGTGGGCAGTGCCAGAGTTCAATGTTCCTTAATGTTAACTTATGTGGTTGGTTCTGCTTGTACTTACCTTGTTTAATGGTAGTCGAATTCTCAAATTAGGGACTGTGTCCTCTTTAATCATGAGCGTCTCTGAGATTAGTATATGTTTACGAGTAGCTTATTTTTAAAAATTTTGTTTATTATTACTATTATTATTATTTCAAGTTTGCTATAGGGCACATGTGCTCACCAGAAAGAGGGAGGGGTGGAGAGAGAGGGAGAGAGAGGAGAGAGAGGGAGGGAAAGGGAGAGGAAGAGGAAGAGGGAGAGGAAGAGAGAGGGAGAGAGAGAGAGAGAGAGAGGAAAGTGAGAAAGCAAGCTATCAGGTCCAGGACTTGAACCATGATTAGCCATGTAGGAGTCCAGCACCTTAACCATTATGCCACCTGCTGGCCCCACTATTAGCTTATTAACTTATTTAAGAAGAGATTTTAAGAAATGAAACTATAGTTTGTTAATACTGGAAATGTATTTTATTTTATTTTATTTTTTTGGAGAGGTTTTTGCTATAGGGCGCGTGCGCTCGCCAGACAGACAGAGAGAGACATAGAGACAGAAAGCGAGAAATCACCCCCCAGGGGGGATGGTCACACTGCAATCCCTTCTCCTCCATTTTCCTCTCAGGATCTTGGGCACACATGCACATGCGCCCGGTGTGAGTTCTAAGCCACCGGGTCCGGGATGTGAACCGCGGTTGACTATGTGGGAGTCCAGTGACATAGCTATTACGCTAACTGCTGGTTCCCGATACTGAAAATGTATTTTTAAAAGAAAAGAAAAGAAAAGAATACCTGGGCAAGATTTTTATTTTCTCATTATGAACATGCTTTGTTTTGCCAGACTTTTGTAACTTATTTTTAGTAGGGGTCAATATGTTAGAAAAAGTTTAAAAGAGAGAGAGACAGAGGTTTGACTGGAGGCTTTAAAAATTTTAGCAATAAAGTATTCCATTTCATTTACTAACTCAGACCTGTGTCTGCAGGTCAACAACACAGATCCTAAAGATGATGCATGTATCTTTGGAATAACAGTTTTTTTCAGAGTTCTTGCTGGTCTTTTGTGCTGTGGCAATGACAGTATATTGAGTACTATTATTGAATCACTGTGTGATCTTGGGAAAATTTCTAAACTGATTTACTTTTTCTACCAGTAAAATAGCAGTCATAATACCTAAATCAAAGGGTTTTCAAGAATATTAAATGAGATAATGTGCCAGAAAGCTGTTAAGCTGATAAGTATTCCACAAATATGAGACATGATTGTCTCATCTAGCTACCCCAAATGCACGATGGTGAAGGGTAAAGGTAATGAAGCTACTTCTGTATGCATTTCACCTGTGCATGCCAACAAATGATGAGTTGTACATGTATATTTTAAACATGTTAAGCAATCTTAATTATGAAAAACTTCCAAGTGGCTAGCAAGGCACTGGGTAAAACAGAAAGAATACCCATGCACCCATTACTCTGAGTTGAAAAATGCCACATTTACTCGCTTCAGATCTTCTTTTTCTTCTTAAAAAGAAAATAAAAGCATTAGGAATATAACTAAAGCCTAAAATTGGTGTAGAACACTTCCATGATTTTTAAAAATATATATTGCCAGAGAGCATGTGTGCCTACCGGAGACACAGAGAGAGAGGATAAGAGAGAAATCACCACCCAATTGGGTACGTTCATGCCACAATCCCTTCTTTTCCATGTCTCCATTCTGTTGGGAGTTTGGGCATGCATCCACATCTATCTGGTGTGTTTCTTGAGTCACTTGGATGGGAATTCCAGCTTTGGTCAGCCACGTGGAATTCAGTCCCTTTAACCACTGGGGTTAAAGGGGCCATGGGACCGATCTTCCAAATGTGTTTTTGTAGTACTTCTACACACACACACATATATATATATATATATATATATCCATAAATTATGTAATTGTTATTTCACATTATATAAAGCTTATATAAAATGGTTCCATACTGTTACTGTACTGTTGCAAACAAGGTTAGATATTTGGAAATTTTGTAGATCTAATGCTACAGATCAGTTCAGTTCAGTTTAGCCAATCTTTGTGGCTGGACCTTTAGAATTTTGCCTTGTGCTAACTGTGCTGTCGTTGCTTCCCTTGCCCATGTCATCTGCACATATGTATGATCTCTAGTGAACATCTTAGAACTGGTGCTGGATTGTTCCATATGTCAACTTTACTTAATAATGCCAAATCATTTTTTTTTTTTAAAGATTTTTGCCATAGGGCACATGCGCTTGCTGGAGAGACAGAGAGACAATGAGAGGGAAAGTGAGAAGTCATTCCCCAGGGGCATGGTCATGCTGCAGTCCCTTCTCCATTCTTCTCCTGGGATTTTGGGCATACACGCATACATGCACAGTGTCATTTCAAGCTATTGCATCTGGGACTTTAACTGCAGTCAGCTGCGTGGGAATCCAGTGCTTCAACCATCATGCCACCTGCTGGCCCTATGCCAAATCATTCTTATAAGCATTTGTTCATTCACATTTTTGTGCTAGGGGATCAAAATTCCCAAATCACTCCATCTTCACCAATACTTTAAAGTTTTTGTCAAGTTGATGGGCAAGAAATATTTTGCCATTATTTTTATTGATGTGTCTGATGACTTAATGAGATAAGCATCTTTTTATATTGGCAATTTAGACTTCCTTTATGAACATTATTTGTGCCCTTTGCATGATTTTCTTTTGAGTTGTTTCATTCTTCCTAATTTCTACTGTATTTTATGTGCTAATATTTTATTATATGGATGAAAATTATCTCAATCATTTTAAAAAATGGAATGGTGACTTTTAATATAAGCTATTGCATATGTTTGGAAACTGAAATCTTTTTATTTTCATAAATGATAACACGTACTTACAGTTTTATGGCAAAGAAAGCTAAGGGACTAATATTTCTTCCAAATGTAGCAGAATTTTATCCCCTTAATTACTATCTAGAGGATAAAGTTTCTTATCTTTCACATCAACTTTTGATCAGCTTGAAATCTTGGGTCGATTCCTAGTCCCTGGGCACCCGTTATTGAATTAACAACCATTGGAAATTGTATTTTGTTCCTTGCAGACTCCAGTAGCACACCGCGATGGGCATTCCCATTGCATCCGCAGCCTTCCAAAACAGGAGTTCTCCAACTCCGATAAAGAATGTCCTGTTGATCCGATTACAGTGATTTCTATACAGTGAATGATTTCGGTGCAATAAGCACTTTCTCCTCTCCCTAACCAGTAGTCTTGCTAACAAAATAACTTAATTGAGAAATTCAAACTGTTGGGGCAAGTGGAATTGAGTTGTGGCTGAGGCTCCTTGTGTATCTTTTGTTGTGCAATCAAGTAGCACTTATTCACCTACTTTGCTCAGGCTGTCCAGCCTAAACAAAACCCACCTAATCTCCCAAATCACTTTGCAAAACAAAAGAACACACAGAAGGTACAGAAACTGGGAGGATGGACGGGTGTTGTGTGTTGTACACAGCACTCCCTCTCTTCTCCCTGCTAGTTACTACTTACTGTATAAGAACTGCTTTAATATTTATATGTATCTGTTTTAGAATTTGAGAGGGAAAATATACAGCTTCATTATACCAAAGGGGGTTCTGGCTGTTCAGGCCATCTGGCACCACTCCACTGCCTGGTGATAGTCTGCCGCAATCATAGGTAAAGTTCTAGGTGGAAATTAACAACTGATGGAAGACCAGGCTGTAAACCCAACCTGAGCCTCCCTGTCTGGATCTTGCATCTTTTCTTTTCTGTTTTCTTTTATTCTTTCTTTTTTTCCCCTTCTCTTCTCTTTTCTCCTCTTCTCTTTCTTCTTTTCTCTTTTCTTCTCTTCTTTTTGCTTTTCTTTTCCTCTTCTCTCCTCTTCTTTTCTCTTCTCTTCTTTCTCTTTTCTTTCTCTTCCCCTCTCTCCCTTAGGAGGGAGGGAAGGAAGGAGAGAAACAGGGACAGAGGAGGAAGAGATGGAGAGGGACAGAGTGTCTTTTTAAAATTTTTATTTATTTACTGCTCCCTTCACACACGTGCACATGTACAATACACAGCACCTCTAACAGGATCCTGACACTGCAATGCATTCTCAGCCTTTAGCCAGCCCATGCCCTAGCCATGTATGTGTCCTACATACTCAAAGAGGTCTTTGGTCTTGAACTGGCAACCTTTCCATGTAAGATTGCCTCATGGGGTGATGTGTTTTACTGCTACGCCACCGTCTGGCCCTGAGAGAGGTATTTTTGGTAGTCTCATGTTGTAATCCTGCTGCCTAAGACTCCAGGAATATGCCACCACCCTGATCTGTTTAGGGTGGGCTGGGAACTGAACCTGGGCTTCCTTTGCAGCCTATCCCCCTGGCAGCAGCACCTTCCTGCCTGCACCACCACAGGTGGGCCAGACTTTCCCCAGGGGCAGTGGCCATGTGCTTCCTCAACGCACGTTGGCCCCGTTGCACTTGTTTGCCATTGAGCTTAGAGAGTGAACCTCCTGACAGCACAATAGGAACCAGTGAAGGCATCCTCTCACTGGCTAACTTTAGTCATTCTTCTTTCTTCCACTTACAGAATTCTTCCTTGGAGTCAGCATTTGGCACCAGCAGCTTCCTCTATCGTTCATTCTTCCAGTGTTTAACAGTTTTATGGGAAACTTTAATGAAGACTGTATGAAAATAACAACTATTGTTTATTTAATTACAAACTCTGCTTTCTCTGTATCATTTAAGTTACTATACCTCTCTAAGACATACATACTCTCTCTCTCTCTCACACACACACACACCTACACACACACACACACACACACACACACACACAGATGCCTGCACATGTCAGGTGAGGCTCAGAGAAATGAAATGCCTGGCTTAGAAAGTGACAACACTGGGGCTCAAATCCAGTCCTCTGCTTCCAAGTCCCTTGTTGTTTCCAGTATTTTATATTTGCCCATACTGTGATAGGGTCACCAGAATAGCAAGTTGCTCTTTTCTTCTTTCTTTTTCTTTCTTTCCATGATTATGCAGAGGATGGGAGAGAGAGAGCATACCCTGCAGTGGTGCCTGGTCACCACACTATCTTTTTTAACTCCAGCATTCCATTCCATTAGGATCTTGGGCGTGTGTGTGCTCTGCATGTAAGACACCAGGGTCTGGGACTCCAATCCTGGTCTGCCACGTGGGATCTGCTTTACTCCACATTGTGCTGCACCAGGAGCTGACGTGGTGAGTGACTACTCTTAAAGCAGCCCCTCCATACACTATTTAGGACTGTGACCCTTGTACATCCTTGTGTCCTCCTGTCATTCATTCACTCACAATCAGCTCATCATTCATTTAATATCTGAGTCCTTAGGGCTAAGTGATGCGGATACTGTCATAGACTGAACCTGCGCAAGCCCTGCCTTCATGGAGCTTCCAGTCGTGGTGAAGGAAGGCCACACAGGCGGGAGTGCAGTCAGTGTAGCGGCTGCTTTGACAGGAGAAGAGGGTCCTGATTTAGAAAGCCAGCTTTCCCTCTTTAATCTCTAGGGAGAATAAATATCCATGCATTTTAGGGATCATAGGCCTCTCAGAATATGAGTGAGTCTTTGCTAAAGATTTAAAAAAAAAATGTAGCACTGAGAATAGTTGTAAAAAAAATAAGACTCTAGACCTTTAGATTCTTAAGAGGTCACTTGGTTTAAGAAAGAGAATTTTCTTCCTTAGCCTGCTGAGAAGCAGATCCTGGAACTCTGGGCAGCAGTTTCTGGGATCAGCAAGGGGGTAAACAATGAGTGTTCTGTGCATTTCTGACTCAGAACGTCCCCCACCTTTACTCTTCCATCTGGATTCCTTTTAAAGCTTTGGGATAACAGGTCGGTGGAGATAAGCTTTGTTTGGCTATTTCTGGATATAAGGGTTAAAAAAAAAAAGAAAAGAAAAAGGAAAGAAAAAGAAAGCCATCAAAACCTAATGTGCTGTTTAAACAAAGAAAAATGAGTTTTACTTCCAAGAGAGCTTTTGCCATTTTCTTAATGCTTATCCTCCTTCCGAGAGCTCATTATGGAACCGAGTGTGGCAGCAGTTTACCAGGGTGAGTGTGTCTGGTCTGGGCCAGGGGATGAATTAGAACCCTGCTAAAGGCCAGAGGAGCGGGCAGAACTATACCTAAATTACCCCCCGGTAGTTGCCAAGCAATTCTACTTTTTTAAAGACCTCCAGAGAGCCTCTCTAATCTCCTCTAGTTTCCCTTTTCAGTGTTTAATAACCTTTGCTGTCAGAAAGTTCTTCCTCATATTTAACCCAGTTTTCCCTTGCCACAGATCAATCCCATTTCTTTTGGTGTCCTTGGTGGTGACAGAATAGCAGGTCATTATCTTCTGGATAATATCCTTAATGTTCTTGAAGGGTATCAGGAAGGCTTCTGTAAGCCTGCACTTCTGCAAGTGAGATAAATATGTTTCTTTTCTTCCCTCTCTCCCCTCTCGCCTTTCTCAAGGGTCCTATTTGGAAATAAAATCTCTGACATTTTGTTCTAAAGTCTCTGATCTAAATATTCGCATCAGTCCTGTCTTGAGATAACCATTGGTGCATTTTAAAGAGCAAGATCTTTTCATCATTTCTCTTGCTATTAAATTGTTTTTAAATTAGTTTTTTTTTTCTTTCATGAGAGTGGGATAGAGAGTGAGAGAAAGAGAGAGAGGAAGAGAATGAGAGACAGAAACAAAGACAAGCAGTTTGAACAGGGTCTCACAACCACCCCTCTCCCTTGCCCCCAGCCAGAACCATGGGTGTTCCACGTGGACCTAGCATTGCCTCCACAGTCTGTTAGCACTGTGCCACCAATCTGGCCCTTGTTATTAGTTCATTCAACTGCGGCGTGTTGACCTTTTCCCTAGGTGCAAGGTTCATTCTAGAAACTGAAGGGGATTGAGGAGGACTTACTGCCGCTGACTTTACCTGGAAGCAAGAACCCGAATGTCTCTTGCTGGTCATGGGCTTTCTGATAGTCTCTGGCTGAGAATGGCTGGGTTTCTCTTCTACATAAAATCATTTTATTCTGATTCGCATTTTAGTACATTTAGGATTTCCATCGAGATTTCCATGGACCCCATCCTCAGAAAGTTACAGGACTGTCATATTATCAGTGCCCTCCTCACTCTTGATTTATCTTATACTTGCCACAAGGGAAGTTTGCACATCTAAACTTTGCTCCATAAGTGATTGGTGAGCCTGTCTGTTTTTTTTTTATTAGATTCTGTATGATCCTTGTGAGGGAGGGGATGTGATGATCTTTGTAGTTCCCCAGCACTTATCAGAAATGCCAGACACGTTTTAAACCACCTTAATGACTGTTGGTTGGTTGTCAAATGAGTTGTTGGGAAATTTACTTCATTTTATCTATCTATCTATCTATCTATCTATCTATCTATCTATCTATTTATTTATTTTTTTGTTCTCAGTCTCGCTACTCCTTTCACCTAAACATAAAAGCAGCACAGAGCTTTTGCCTGGCTGCCAACGTATGCAGCTCTCCCACCTCAGCTGCCAAGCTTTTAGCAGATGAAATAAAAATCTATTTATAACTGGTCTCTGATGGATTTCCTCCCTACCTGTGGTAGTGCTCCATCAGCAGGTGTACTGAACAGATGGAGAAGGGTTTTAATTTTTTTCAGTTCAATTAGATCAACTCTCCAGGTTCAGACCAGTGCATTCCCTTTCTCACTTAGTTTCTTCCTCTTGGCATTAAAATTGTTGAGCATAGCAAAACACAAATTAAGTCCAGGAGATAAAATGCACATAGTGCCTGCCTTTAAAAAAAGTACTTTGGCAAAGAAACTGCATTCAACTTCATACATTAAGCCAATTTTAACCCTTTTTTTTCTCTAGTGCTTAATTTTAATGTGATTTAATTAATATTTGCTATACCAACTGCATAGATGCTTTCTTTTTTTCTTGTGGTATACTTTTAGAATTTGAATCTATGCATTTTGAAGTGAAATAGTATTGTTATTTTTTTTAAGTTTTCTGCTATGGGGGGTGCATGCATGCACTTGCCAGAGAGCGACAGAGAAAGTCAATGAGAGGGAAAGTGAGAAATCACCTCCCGGGGGGATGGCCACACCACAATCCCTTCTCCTCCATTCTCCTCCTAGGATTTTGGGCATGCACGCACACATACCTGACATGATTTCCAAGCCACCAGATCCAGGATTTGAACCATGGTTGGTCACATGGGATCCAGCACCGTAACCACCATGCTACCTGCTGGCCCAATAGTACTGTTTTTCAATAAACAGTTCATCTCTGATAGTAAAGCTTATCTGTTGAAGAATTTTAATGAGGAGGTGAAGTCATTAATGTTCTGAAATTCATTTGACATCTGTTTTTTCATGGACAGTTGACCTAGTCACTAGAGTGAACAAATGGTGCCAGTCAGTCCAAAACCAGTCTGAATGTGTTACCTCTCTGTGGGTTTTAGCATTTCTAGCCAGTGAAAGAGCATTACAGGTTTCTGGCTTTCACGTTTATAAAGGTACTTTGTAATTGCCACACTTGCCCTTAGTAGGGTGTGCCGTCTCTTCTCCCCCGATGTCCTGGATTTCAGTTAGTCTCTGGCGCTCAGATGGGAGGCCAAGTCTGATTGTAACTAGAAATTTATGCATTCCGTGGACATTTACTGAGCTCCTGGGTGGTGCTGCAGCATTGCCGCAAATGAGGCCAACCCTTAGGCTCTTTGTTCCCTGTAGCACCCTCAATATTATTTAGTTAAGGGCCAGCCAGTAGCATGGTAGTTAAGGTGGCTGGATCCCACATGGCCAACTGTGCTGTTCAAGTCCTGGACCTGGTGGCTTGAAAAACATGGAACATGTGTGTGTACTTGCCCAAAATCCAGAATGGAGAAAGGGAGGAGACAGAATAGTGGCTTGGGTGTCCCAGGGCGGGGGGCACTTTCACTTTCCTTCTCTTTGTCTCTGTTCCTGTCTCTCTTCAGTGAGCATATCTGTCCTCTAGCAAATATAAAAAAATATTTAGTTAATAACTGTTTGAAGCTGAGTTTGAAATAAGATTTGACCTATTTCAGTGTTTTCTGTTGTTCAAATTACAATAAAAGCAGAGTTTTTTTTTTTTTTCCTGTTTTATTTTACTCAATTCTTAATGATTTCTGGGTGACTTCTTAAGCATGTGGGTTAGCAGATTTGTGGCTTATTCCCTAGACTCTCTCTTATTTCTTACAGTAATATTTGTGTCTGGAACCAAAAGGGATTCAAATAGGTCAGTCTCATTGCTGGTTAGCAGTGGGATGAATGGCTTAATTGGGAGATAAAGGAAATGAGAGCCACCACTTCCCACCCACGTTGTCTGAGGAGAGCATTTGAAGAGTCTCGCTAGTTGTTTTCTGTTCTTTCTCATAACTCTCATATTTGGAAGATAACTTCGATATTATCTAGCAAAATCACTTCTGAATTCTTCCACCTCCTTCGCAGGATCTGTGTCAAGTGGCTGTCTTGATTTTCACAATAGAGACTTCCCTTTCTCATGGGCTGACTGACCCATGCTATTTTGGGCAAGTTATTCTATTGAGCTGCGATGTTGTGATCTTTCTTCCTGTTACTTTTATCTGTAGATCTTCCTTTTACCTTTTGGGTCATACGGCACAAAATCTAATTCTGACATGTGGCAACCTCTCACACATTTGAAAAATGACCCTTCTGTATTCAGCCATTTATACATGCCATGGCTTTCCTCTAAACCTGCTCCAGTTTAGCTACTTCTTGATTATGGAGTGGTGTGCAAAAGGAAAAGTTTAGCATTTTATGGAGGCACAGTCTGACGAGTGCAGGAAGTCAAGCAAGTCTAGGAACTTCCTGTTTGCCCGATTGGACTGAGGTTGGCACCTTAGTACCGCACGAGGACAGCAGGGTTTCTGTTGTATCCAGGGACAGGCAGACTCTTTCGGGGGCTGCGATGGATGCGTATCGATCAGTTGGACCTGGCTTTAGCCCTTTCTTGGTATTCATCATGCGACTGTGTGATCCTGGCACAGGAGTGTATAGACAGTGATGTCAAATGGGGTACGTAATGACAAATTCAGGGCCATCTGGAATGCTTATTTGTCCCGTGAACATAAATTATTTCATTCAATCTGACCTCGACCCTGGCTCCCTACTCAGTGCACAGCAACTCCACTGCATGTTTTTCTTCCTCAGTGCAAAGCAGCTCTACTGCACGGGCCTCTCTCGGGGAAACCCTTATTCTTATCTCCTTTGTAAAAGCCAAAACAGTAGGTTTTTGTTTGTTTGTTTGTTTGTTTAATTTTCTATGGTATACATACTCTCACTAGAAAGACAGAGAGGGAAAGTGAGAAAGCAGCCTCTAAGGGGCGATGACCATGCTGCAATCCCTTCTCCATTCTCCTCCAGGATTTTGGGCAGACAGGCACTTGCCCTTGGTGGTTTTTTTTTATTTTATTTATTTTTTTATTTTTAAGCCACTGTATGTGGGACTTGAATCTTCAGTTGGCCCTGTGGGATCCCATGCCTTAACCATCATGCCACCCACTGACCCAGATGCTGGGTTCTTGAGGTTCATTTGTGATGAGTCTATCTCTCTCCTGTCCAGCCCTGCACAAAGTGGAGTCAGAGGGAGGGACCCTCAGACAAGATCACCCAGCTTTTTGAGAGATTTTCTTACATAGCATTAGCACATCCCACCTTATATCCAAGAGGAGGGACATATGGTTGGGGTTGGAAGTATCTTAGCTAAAGGAGTATTTAGTCTCTGGAGTAAAACCTGGCCTACACCAGGCACTAAATAAATGTGGATGGGATGAATGAATGAGTCACAAGCATTTGTCCCACATTGTTGCCACTGCTCTTGTATACAAGAGTGTCAGTTTTCTCAGTCCAAGCCTCCTAATGGGTCTCCACTGAACTACCACAGTGGGATGGCTAAGATAAGGGTCTCTCAAATCTGTGTTTGTGTATCAGATTCCCAAGCTACCTTAGGTTAATACTTCTCTTTCTCCCTCTGTCTCTCAAGTGGCCTCATGTAGATTCAGCTGTAAATTTTACTTTAAACAATATTCATTTGATAGATATGTTTTGAGTATTTATCATGTCCCAGGTATTAGGCTAACAGTTGGGGATACAGGGGAGAGCAAAACATTTAGACCTCTGTCCTCTGTATCACAGGGAAACAAAGAGTGATCAAATATGTATTATGTGTGTGTATGCATGTGTAAGGTAACTGCAGATTGTGAAGGAAAGGGCCGGGGTGCTATGGGAACATACTATGCTACTGCTATGTGTCAGGTATTTTGTTAAGTGTTAAGATTAGATAGAGCAAGGACTTTTAGGAAAAAAAGCTTAATAAGCCATAGTGTGTCATCAGAGAACTCAAAACCTAGCTGCAGAGAGATTAAATAAACATTTATGATGCAGTATGAAAAGTCTTATGAGAGGTGGTATAAACCAAGGGTTCCCCACATACAGGTGACAGAAGTGACCGATTCTGTTCTGAAATGAAACTGACATTTGAACTGGACCTAGAATGGTGACTAGAACGGCATCAGGTGTACAAACCGCAGGGAAGGTTTGTAGGCCAGAGAAAAGCAGGAACAGAGGTATGGGGACTAAATGTCACATGGCCTGCTGAGGCTGATAGTTCTCTGTGGGTGGAGCATGGGAGGATGGGCTGAATTCTATAATAGATGACCAGGTGAGAAAGAGAGGTTGCCGTCACTTGGTGGGAGATTTGCCATAGAAAGTTGGGGTAGAGGTAACCTCAGAAGAAGAGGAAATAACATGGAGGATACTATGTAAAACTTTATGATTTGGAAGTCTTAGATTTTTAAATTTAAATGGGTGATCTAGCTTTCTTTCTATCTCTCTCATATTATTTTTGGAGAGGTTTTTGCCTTAGGGTGTATGTGTGCTTGTTGGAGAAAGACAGAGACAGTGAGAAATCATGCCCCTGGGGATGGCCATGCAGCAATACCTTCTTCAGTCTCCTCCCAGGATCTTGGGCATGGATACCTACCCACCTGGCGTTTCAAGTCACTGGGTCTGGGACTCGAACTGTGGTTCGCTATGTGGGATTTCAGTGATGTAACCACACTGCCATCTGCTGGTCCCTGTGGGTGATTTTTCTAAGAAAATGGGAGAAACAAACAAACAAAAAAAAAACCCCAAAAACACACACACACAAAATTGCCCTAAAAGTACGTAGGTTAACTTAAGTGGATGATGGGAACCAGCAGTTAGCGTAATGGCTATGTCGCTGGACTCCCACATAGTCGACCGCGGTTCGTGTCCCGGACCCGGTGGCTTAAAACTCACGCCGGGCACATGTGCGTGCGTGCCCAAGATCCCGAGAGGAGAATGGAGGAGAAGGGATTGTGGCGTGACCATCCCCCCTGGGGGGTGATTTCTCGCTTTCTGTCTCTATGTCTCTCTCCGTCTGTCTGGCGAGCGCACACGCCCTACAATGAAAATCTCTCAAAAAAAAAAAAAAATAAGGAAAGAAGTCAAGAAAGCTGTTAAAAACTTAGAATCTAAAGTGTCACTGAAATTATGTGGTTTTAAAAGCCAACTATTTTGCTGGAGAAGGCCTAGGTTCTTTACAATCTTTCAGAACACAGAAAAAGGATGAAAATGTCTCATATTAGCACATGAGTACAAAGGAACTTTAATAAATGGGTGGAAAAGTAGAATTCAAGTTTGAGTTTATGTTGGTGCAGAAATTTTGAAATCCGTGTATAGTTTTAAAATAGTATACATTCTATTTTTTTTTTTTTTTGAGAGGTTTTCACTATAGGGCGCTTGCACTTGCCAGAAAGACAGAGAGAGACTGAGAGACAGAAAGTGAAAAATCAACCCCACCCCCACCCCCAGGGGCCATGGTCACGCCACAGTCCCTTCTCCTCCATTCTCCTCTCGGGATCCTGGGCACACATGCACACGTGCCCAGCATGAATTTAAGCCACCAGGTCCGGAGCTCTAACAGCGGTCGACTACATGGGAGTCCAGCGACATAGCCATTACGCTAACTGCTGGTCCCATAAAATAGTATACATTCTTTTTGAGATAGATTTTTACTATAGGGCATGTGCACTCATTGGAGAGACAGACAGAAAGGAAAGGAAATAGCCACACCTCAGTCCCTTCATTCTCCTCTTTTGATTTTGGGCACACTCACGCACACACACTAAGTGAGAGTTTCAAGCCACTAGGTCCAGGACTCAAATCACAGTCGGCCATGTGGGAATCCAGTGCCTTAACCACCATGCCACCTGCTGGCCTCAATAACATACATTTTTAAAAATAAATTTTTTAGAGGTTATTATTATTATTATTATTATTATTACTAACTGCTGGTCCCTAGAGACTATTTTTATAACCTGATAAGGGCAGTCAAAAATAAAAGCCTAAATAAGATATTAACAAATCGAATGCTACAGTTTTTAGAGAGAGGAGCTTTTGGTTCCTCTAGATAGCCGGCACTGTGCTATGTACTTAACACACACCATCTCATTTACACCGTCCCAGTTGTCCCAGTCGGTACACATTCTGTTACTCATGGAGGAGGAGGCAGAGGCTTATGTGAGGACCAGCTGGTTCTGGTGCAGCTGAGACTCTAGCCTCTTATCCCTAACGTAGTGCTTTTGTGGTTGCTCTTGGGCATATACTTGCCAGGAGTTGGTCTTTATTTTTCTTTTCAAAGAGGCAGTTCTTCATTTCCTTTGTTAATCTTAATAGATTTTTCTCCCTGTTTACTTTTTGTTTCTCCTCCAATTCATTAGACAGGCCTGACACCTAAATCCTAGCTTACATCTGCAGCCCTGCACAGCATCCTTATTTTAAAAGAACAGCTCACCACAATCAAGTAGCATGCTTTTCAGAAACTCAAGGATACAGTCCAAGATGAGGATATAGTCATGGATTCTACAAATTCCCGAGAGAAGAACCCGTATGATCATCCTGATAAAGACTAAGAAGTCATTTGATTTAACTGACATCTACTTTTCTTACAAATAAAGAAACAAAAGCTCTTTGTAAGTGAGTATAGAAGACTCCTTCCCTGCCATGGAAGAGAATACCTATGGAAAGCTATTAGCAATGTGGGTCACTTACTGCTGAAAAGAAGTTCTTAGTTAAGTCATGGTCAGTTAAAAATGCCTGCTACCATCAGCAAGGTTCCTGAAACCTTGTTTTGGAAATTGTAGCTAACGACATCAAATAATATAGAGAAATAAAGATAAGAAATATTAGAAACAAAAAACCCAGTGTTTTCAGATGCTTTGGTATCTGGAAAGCACATGAAACAGTATTTTTTGAGCATCTACCATGCGCAAAGCTCCCTGTCTTATAAAACTTGCAGTGTATTGGGGAAGACAATCAATTAGATAGGCATGAACTCCAGTATTGTGTTAGCGATTTTATGATGGGAGAAACACAGAGTGCGATACGTGGGGGCTGGGGAAAGTTTTTCAGTTTTTCAAGTTTTTCAAACTTACTAGGTTCTTCACTACTACCTCAGGGTCTTTCATATACCATCTGGTTTAAACTACCCTTCCAACTCTGAAAAACTGTTTCCCTTGAACTTTTCTGGCTGGCTCCCTTGACTCGCCCAGGTTTCAGCTCATGAGTCTCTTTTTCCAAGAGGCCATTCCTGAACACCTGTCTAAAGTAGCCCCTCCCCAGTGCTGGCCACAGCACAGTCACCCCTGCAATGGTTTCCTCCACTGCCTGCTTGCTGTTTTCTCTCTCCACCCCCATCACTAGCATGTGTGCAGGCAGGAGTAGGTACTGGCCAGTCCTGCTCACTGCTGTGTCCTCACAGTGGAAAACTGTCTTTACCTGGTAGGTGTGCACTCAACAGTGAATGTGCTGAAGGAGAGGAGGTGGGGACAGGAGATGACATTTATAGACTAACCCTTTAGGAAGCTGCAGAGGGCAGAGCCTGGGTGAGGCTGGACTGAGCTGGGAAGGTATGGCATTGATGAGAGTAGGTTTTGTTTTTGGAGGTGGGAGAGACTTGGGTGTGTTTCAGTGCTGAGTGAGAGGCTGAGGCTGAATATAGAGAAGAGGGGAGGAAGGGATGATCTGTGGAGGACTAGGATACAGAGGATACAGAGATACAGAGGACAGCCATTAGCTGTTCCAGGTATATACATTTTAAAAAAAATTATCTTTTGTTTTGTTGAGATATACTTCACATACTCCACACATCTTCATTTTGTAGTGTACAATTCAGTGGTTTTTGTGTGTCCACAAAATTGTATAGCCACCACCATTATGTAATTACAGGACATTTTCATGGTCCCCAAAAGACACTCCATATCCTTTAGCACTTACCCTTCACCCTCTCCTCTCGCCAGTCCTTGGCAACCACTAATCTATCTTCTATGTCTATGGATATATCTCTTTCAGACCTTTTATTTAAATCAAATTATAAGTGGTCTTGGGTATCTGGCTTTTTTTGCTTAGCAAGATATTTTCAAGTTTCATCCATGTTGCGGCATATTTCAGTATGTCACTCATTTTTCTTGACTGAGTAATATTCCATTGTATGGCTAGACTACGTTTTGTTTATTTATCAATTGATGGACACTTGTGTTGTTTCTACTGCTCGGTTATCATGAATAATGCTATTGTGAACATCCACAGACAACTTCTTGTGTGGACATCCATTTACAGTTGTCTTGGGGCTATACTGAGTGGCATTGCTGGGCCATATCACATCCTATGTTTAACTCCTTTGAGGAACTTCTAAACTCTTTTCCATAGCAGCTGCACTGTTTCACATTCCTGTCAGTAATGTGTAAGGGCTCCACTTTCTCTACACCCTTGCCTACGCTTTTATTGTCTTTTTGATTTCAGCCTTTCTAGTGGGTGTGAAGTGGTGTCGCATTGCACATATGTGTATGTTGAAGGTGAACATTTGGATTGCTCCGTGGTTGGGATTTTGTTAGGAAAAAGAGATGGAAAGAGCAAGGTCTTATGCAATAAAGGATGGCAAGTGGATGGTTGAAGTGGCTGACCAGGGAATGAATTAAAGAAATGTGCAGCACTTCTGGGAAGGAAACTACTTTTCTAAAAGGCATGAAAGGAGCCTTAAACGAATACAAGACTCAATATTATACCTGTATCAGTTTTCTTAAAATCTCACACACAAATGCAAATAAAATTCCATCAGAATCTCAGTTAAGACTTTTTGATAGAGTTGTTAAAATGATTATTTAAGTTAGTTGGAATAACAAATGCCTGAGAATGCCCAAGATATATTTTGGGGGAAAAAAGACAACAATGGTATGGATTTATTTATCAGACGTTAAAACATAGTTAGTTATTAAACAGTATGGCTTTAGCAATGGACTAAACCAATGAATTGGTCAAACAGAAGAGAAGACCCCAGTTATTTGAGGAATTTATTATAAGATAAAGATGTCATTCCATCAGTAGAAACGAAAGGATGGAAAATTTCCTAAATGATGTTGGGGTATCTGGCTAACTATATGAACATGTAAAGTTATGTTCCCACCTCATGTCTTACTGCAAAATAAATTTGAGATGGATAAATATTCCTGAGGAAAAATTATCCATAGACCATTACGAGAGACTCTAGCAGTCGTGTGGGGGTCAGAGTTTATGGAAGGGTTGGGTGACAGGACACAGAGAAAAGGCCTTTGAGGACACAGAGGGAAGAGGCCACATGAAGGTGGAGGCAGAGATGGGAGTGATGCAGCCATAGCTAGGAATGCCAAGGCTTGCCAGGAGCCACCGGAAGTTAGGAAGAGGCAAGGTTTTTGTATTGTTTTATTTTCTAGGGTTGTTTTTCTCCATTTCCCTTATACCCTCTACCACCCCCTCCACCACTGTACATTTATTCTCCCTTTTGAAAAGTGAGCTAATGCCCAGAATAGACAGAAGCAGAGTGGTGGCAAAGGCTGGAAGAGCCAGAATGGACATTTGGTTCTAGCTTTTATCTGCTTGCTCCCTACCTTGTGCAGGGCGTCGTGGAAGTAAATACGATCCACTTCGTATTGCTCGTGCCTGGCACACAGAATCATTCTAGACATGTTGAAGTTCAAGGGACCCAGGGGTTTGCTTTCCCCTCTGAGGAGTTAAGTGTTATTTGGGGAGGAAATATGAGTTCTGTGAGGTTGTTAGATTTATGTCCAGGCATCATTTCCTAATGTACCTCGCCTTCGTGTCTGGTACTGCGATGTTCTTTCCCACCCGCAGCCCTGGTCCCAAGGTGGCAGAGCAGCAGCATACCAAAGAGATGTGCTGCAGGGTCTCAGTGGCAGCCTGGGCAAAAGTGACGTGGAGCAACTCACCTAGGTCTTGCAAGGGTCAGGAGTGGCAAGGGCACTGGAATGAGGATTCTGGGAAATCATGGAGACCTAGCTGAAAGCGACAGCAGAGATGATGGAATCCAAGGAAACAATCGGGAATGGACAGTTGGCACCAGCTCTGAGAGCCCTTACCTGTTTCTGCCACAGTGTGGATCAGATGTGTCCTTTATTACATGAGAAGATTGCCAACGTGTCATTCATTTTGTGAGCATCATAATAAAGAAATATATTCATATTCCAATTTAAAAAAAAAAAAAGAATAAAGGCTCCTTTCGTAGAGCCTTCAGGGAAGCCTGGCTCTGTCTGTACCTTGATTTTAGACTTCTGGCTTCCAGAACCATGAGAGAATAGATTGCTGTGTCTAAACCACCAAGTTTGTGGTAATTTGTTACAACCGCCCTAGGAAATGAATGTAGTGAGTAAGCAGAGGTGGGATTTGATAGAGGGAGTCGTCGGAAGCATTATTGAGTTTTTTAAAGATTGATATCATGACATTATAGGCTGTGTTTTTTTAATTCTTGGGAAGACGAGAGATCTCACTCATGATTAAGGAGGTCTCTCAGATCTGCGTGATGAATCTGAAGGATCCAGACCTGTCCCAGGGACACAAGAATGTTGTTCTAGTCACTGCTGATCCACAACATTTAGAAGAGTTAGAACAGAATGTCATTGACATTTGAAACACTGCAACGAATTAATTGATAAATAGAAAATACACAAAAATGCAAACTCTCAATTTTGATTTTGATTTAATTTTATTTTGTTTAAAGGTTGAATATCTTTTTTTTTTTCAGAATAAGGAAATTTTAATGTCCAAAAGCCTATTGCCAAGAGCTTGTGGTTTTGTCCACAAGGACCATGCACCATTTTCCTACCTTTTAAAAATAATGAAAGCATTAATTTTGAATTAAGCTAGAGTGTGGTGGGGACAATAGAGTCAGAATAGCACTGTCTCCTTTACCTCCCACCTTCTCCCCTCTGGGAGCTAGAGGAGAAGGAGGTATTAGTTTCAAGCTGGAGCCACCACCCTGACTAATGCTGCTGAGATACCGTCTTGTTCTTTGCCCTCATGGTGTGTGACTTAAAGCTTCATGTCAAAGAAGGGAAGGGACATTCTTGCAACCAATGACACTAAAACCCAAGTTAGATTCTAGTGTTAATGCATGAAAGAGTCTATAAATTTCACATGTTGAGTAAAATTCATTTGACAAGCAGTCATTAAGCACTTTCTGTGTGCTGAGCACTGTGCTAGGCTCTAGGGTACACAGATCAAGAGGTGGTCTCCACCATTTAAGTGCCTACAGGTTGCTGTGGCTTGGAGCCAAGAATATGACTAGTAATATTGATATTGTGGGATAACATGCCATTGATATAAGCCCGAGATGCAACAGGAGCATAGAGCAGTCTGTAAGATGAAACTAGACATTTAGAGTTCAAAGAAAGACTATGCTCCCCTGTGGCTGTGTTGAGATAGAGACTTGGGCATTGGTGAAATAGTAGGTCACCCTGTGGAATGGTATGAGGGATGCTGAACATGCATCCTCCTCACATAATGTCGGCTGAATAATGCCTGCACTGCTTCTTTGGGAAGTTCTTTCTTTGGCTTATACTTTCCTGAAGTTCTCTCATAAAACACAGATTTCCTCTCTAGGATCTCATTAGGCATTCCTACTTTGTTGGGGTTTGAATTTCCAGGTTGGTTTTCAAGTGAAGGCTGATGATGGAGGATGGGCCATCAAATGAGTAGGTCAAGAGAGAGTGTGGTGGTTGAGGCACTGGACTCCCACATGGCTGACCATGGTTCGAGTCCTGGACCTGGTGGTTTGCTTTCTCACTTTCCCTCTCTCTCTCTGGTCAAATTAAAATAATAATAATAATAAAATTAAATAAATAATTCTTTAAGAGAGAGAGAGAGAGAGATTGGAGAAGAAGGCTGCCTGATTCTAGGGAGAACACTGAGTATAAAGAGAAGCATTGTCAAGAAAGAGAGGAGAAAGTCCTTGGAAGGGACACCAAAGATGGTCTGAAAAATCCACAGCCTGTCCTTGGCTTGTATATGCCAGGTGCTTTGTCTCAGCACTCTGACCATTTGCAATGTGCATAGAAAGGGGAGTGTGGGCTGGTTCAGTCCCCATGTAAGTGTGAACTCATGGCATGCCCTTAGGGAATGGAGAAACAGACTGGCTTTTTGTACATGTAAGTTTTTATATTCTGGATATTAGAATGAATTTTAGCTGTTGGGATCATATCACCTACTAATCAAGTAAAGTATCTTGTATATATGGATGGTAAGTAATTTGACGGTGCTGATGTAAATGAAAATAATACGTGGACTTGCCCAGTTACCATTAAAAACAAGCAAATACATTTCAGTCTCTTTTCGTGTGTGTGATAGCTGTGAACGTTGCTAGTATTAAAATATTTTAATTTTTCATAACTTGGACTCTGTGCTCTGATGAACCAGTTAGAAAATGTTGTCAGAGAAAACCTAAATTTGCCCTCATTTTCAGTCATGAATGAATCTCTGATTGCTGTGATAATGACAAATCCCAGGTCCCCGCTTCCTTGCTTGAATTAACACAAATGTAACATTCTGTCTTGATCAGGAGATACCAGAGGTTGAACATAAACAAAAACACAAGAAGCACTTCATCACTCTGAGGAAATGCTTAATTTTCATCAGTCAGGAAAGCTACAGACACCGAATCAAAGGTGTTGACAGAGTTTAGTGAAAGTTTCTGGTTGTTTTATTTGCACTGGGTGTTCCCTGTCCCCTTGGGCCAAGGTTGGTTGGCATTCTTGAGCACGGCTGTGGCTTTTCTGATTTCCTGTTCTGCGTCGGAGCAACACCTTTACCTCACCGCTCTCACCGCCTCGGTGAGTCTAACGAGTCACTGTCGCACATCCTTGATTACAGGAAAGACGTTGGAATAATGGCTCTTCCTCGTTTACTCATCGAACGTCTGCTGAGTATTAGCTAGGTGCAGCAAACTATGCAGAGTGCTAAGGGGAAACAGCAATCTGTAAACCCCGGTGCCAACTATATGTAAAGGCCCCTGCATGACACGCGTAATCGCAGAAGACACTCGTTGACCTCATGCGGTTTATCGATCTCACTGAGGACACACCATTGGCCTAATCATGTCTCTTCTCTTTTCACAGACGTCAGTGACTCTCCATTGCCCCCACGCTGAAGTCCACACTCTGTAGCCCAGTACCCAGAGTGGTTTACCACCTAACCCCCTGCCGTTATGATGCCCTCGTCTCCTCCCACTGTTCTGCTCACACCTGGAGGTTGATCTTTTTGCCCTTTCCCCAAATGCCATGCTCTTCCCTACCTCTGTGCCTTCACACCCTGTTTTCTTTGCTGAGGCTGCCCTGCCTCGTTTTCCCTAGCTGGCTAACTTCCACGCATTCTTCAAAATTAGTACCTCTGTTACCTCTCATGGGACACTGTTGTTCAAGTCACTTTTTCTACCCCGCAAGGGAGAGTTGGCCTCTTGGATATAGGGCCCCTTTGGGAGAGGTCATTGGTGTCCGGAATATCAGAAGGCACAAGCGAAAGTAGTACTCGGTGACATTGAGAGCCCTGCTGAGGTTGAAGACAGTGGATTCGTGATTATACTACATAGGAAGGATATGGTTTGGAGTGAGCAGAGTGCTCTCTCTGTTAGTTGGGAGTCATGTGCGGTGAAGACCTGTGACTCGCCCACCACATCTGCTTTCTGAGTGCCACCATGGAATGTGTGCAGAACTGTAGTGACTCGGCGAGTTAAGGACCCACTTCTCCATATATGGCTGAGTCACACAAAAAAAATGCCTCTAAGACTTTTTGGATTTTTAGATTTTAGCCAACATCACCTCACTTCAATTCGGTTCACTTTAATTCAGTGCAGATCTTTGCTTGGAACTGTGCTAGCTAGGTATGTTCAGGATAGCAAGCCAAGAAGGCGTGGACGTTTTCTTCAGGAAGTTAGAGTATAGTAGAGGAGATGACTGTGTAAATAAATTATTTAATTAAAGCATGGTAAGTATAAAACAGAGTAGCTCTCTCTTCTTTTTAAAGCACTGCTTATTTAATTTTATTTATTTTTATTATCATCTTTTTTTTTTTAATTGATTGGAGAGAGACAGAGAGAGAGAGAAAATGAGAAAGCAAGCCGCCAGGTTTGGGACTAAATCTGTGGTCGGCCATGTGGGAGTTCAGTGCTCCAACTACTATGCCACCTGCTGGCCTACAGAGTAGCTCCCTTAACTGATTGGCACTTAACAGACTTATTTATTGATAAGCCTCAGTCTGTCGTAAAACATTCTGGTTGATGGACTGGGTAGACTAAATGTTTTTAGCTAGTAGGCTCTGTGTGTATACCTCTATACTTCCATAATTTATGTGCTTACCAAGAATCTGTTGCATTCATCAGTGGTACTTGGTATTAAGCTTATACAATTTAATTGCATGTTAGGTGAACCAATGACACGTGAATGCAAAAGCCCACTTTGTTTTACATTAAGGTTAAGCCAGACATTTTGGAAAAACAAAAAGGCTAGTTACTTTTAAAAATGTCTTTGAGACTGGAACAAGTAATACAGACCCTCACACTTGATTCTTTAAGTGGAGATGAGCTTGACAAAGATAAGCTTGTTGATGGTGTACATGAGGTTAAGATTCTACTTTCTTGGGTCCAGCACATGGTGTACATGAGGTTAAGATTCTACTTTCTTGGGTCCAGCATATGTTGCTGGACCCCCACGTGGTCTATTGCAGTTTGAGTCCAGGACCTGGCTTAAACTCATGCAGGGCATGTATGCGTGTATCTCCAAAATCTCGAGGGGAGATTAGAGGAGAAGGGATTGCAGCATGGCTATCCCCCCCTGGGGTGTGTGTGTGTGTGTGTGTGTGTGTGATTTCTTGCTTTCTGTCTCTCTGTCTCTCTCTGTCTCTCCAGCGAGTGCACACTCCCTATACCAAAAATCTCTCTGAAAAAACAGGTTCTACTTAATGGTTTCTAAATCTTTCTTCGAGGTAGGAGTGAGCAGTGAAAAGTGGAATGGGAGCTTGAAGACGGTGAAAAAGGCATGAAATAGCTAAAAAGTGGGAAGTGGGAGAAGGGGCTAATTGGAGATCTATAGGAAGACTTCTGGGTAGTGCCAAGGCTGGCAACCATCACTTTGTCACGGCACTAACCTTAATGACTGTGTGACTTCTTGGAATGCTTGATAGGCTGGTATAGAAGTGAGAAAACAGGTACTTGGAATGATCCAGTGCTGGAATTTTGTAGGATAGGTATGGAAGAAGTTTAAAGAGAAAAAAGATGTGTTGGCAAGAATGATTTAAAAATGATTTAAGCCTTTTGTCCCGAACTTCCACCTTTCAGTAATTTGCCAAGATGGCAAACATAAAGCAAAAGGAGAGAGGTAATATCTGTTCCCGATTCCTTTTAGAAAATGTGCAGTTGTTTCTCTGACCATCACATGTATGGGAATCTATGAGAAGGGTGGTATTGTGGACACTAGGGAATGGGCACTGGTCCAAAAGGCATACATGGTGAAGTTGGGAGAGTCTACAGTTAGCCAGCATGCTATTGGTGCTCTTGTAAACCAGCAAGTTACGAGATTAACAATGAACATACATACCAAGCAGATAAAGCACTCTGTGAGCCAAGGCATCTTCCTCAAACTCATGAAAGAAAAAGATCTTAAGAAGGAAGCTACAGAAAAAGGTGCCTGGATTCAATGAAAGTGCTGACCTGCTCCACCCAGAGAAGCACTATTTTTGAGAGATGGTGGGAAGAAGCCTGAACTGTTAGAATTCATTCTCTGTGAATTCATGACATAATAGGTGTAAAAAAAAAAAAAAAGACTTCTGGACTCAAATAAAGAGAGAGATTTAAATAATGACTTGTGCTGTGTAATCTAATCAGGAATGTAAGTACTTTCAGAGAACAGAGTGGGGCCAAAGGAGATCAGAGCAATGCAATGAGGGATCGTTCTGTGAGGCTGTGGCTAGAGAATGGTTCACTGGTGTTGGGACCGCATGGGTAGAGGGGTTTCTGGTTTGGCCATGACTATAGCTCCAAGTCAAAGTGGTGAAAAGATCATTGGATCAGAGGACATCATGGAACTTAGAGGCAAGGGTATTTCAAGGTTGTCTTTGGAGTCACCGAAAAAACCCTAAACAATTCCAGGATTTTGGATGGACAGGTTGGTGCAGGGGCAAGTGACAAACACTTCAACAAATGTGGCAACAACTCCAAGAAGGTCAGTAGGTAAGAGAAAAGATGAATATAGGGTGATATTTTGTCATGGGCCTTGCTATAGTTTGAATGTATTTGCCCAAAATTCATGGTTGAAATTTGGTTGTGATGGGATTAAGAAGGTAAAAACTTAATCTGACTATGGAATTAAGAAGCCAGCTTTAGACCAGCAACAGTAGTGCAGTGGTAATGCTGTTCCCCATGATGCCGGAGTCACCTGGGAAGGTCCTAGGTTTGCATCCCGGGGTCTCCCTATACATGATGGGGGTACTGGTGCATGGACATAATTTGGGTTGACTGTAGTTGGTGGTGGATCAAGGAATGAGGACCCATTGGGGGTGCTTTCCTCTGTCTTTCTCTCTTTCAGAGGGGATAGGGATTAAGGTCATCAGTGTAGTACCTCTTTGATGGGATTTTGGTGTGTGTATAATGAGAAGGAGGGGGACAGAGACACAGGGACACACATACACACACACATACAACTTGCTTTGCCTCTTCATGTGATGCCCTTTGCTGTGTTACTGCTAGCAAAAAAGACCCTTACCAGACGCAGTTCGTTGTCCTTGAAGCGTCAAAACTCTGAGCTAAATAGACTTCTAGTCTTATAAATCACCCAGTTTTAGGTATTCATTTATTCATTCATTCAATTATTTATTTATTTTTAATTTGCTATTGGGTGTGGGCACTCGCCAAAAAGAGAGAGAGAGACAAAATGAGAAAGCACCCCTCCCTCCCCTCCCCCCCACCCCAGGAAGGATGACCATGCCCCAGTCCCTTCTCCTTCATTCTCTTCTTGGGATTTTGGGCACACAAACACACATGTGATGTGTAGTTTTCAAGCTTCTGGATTGGGACTCAAACTATGTAGTAAGCCACGTGAGATCCAGCCGCCTTAACCACCCAGCCATGATTGGCCCGGTTTTCAGTTATAAAACAACAGAGAACAGATTAAAATAAACCTCAAAGGCCTTTTCAGTAAGGAAAAGGTAATGATGGTTTTCCCCTTTCTGATTTCTTTGGGATATATTAGGTTTCTTTTCCAGAAATAAAAAAAAAAGTATGCTTTTAATTGGGCAAGGTATCTGTTCCAATTTGAAGAGACATCTGTCTCTATATGTGTGAATCTTATGGAAAATCTGAAAGTGACTTTGGTGTCATAATTGGAACTAAGACTCACTTCTTATTCCTGTGATTCTCCTTTGATATTAAATAAGTTTTCCTTTATGAGACATCAGTCAGTAAATAGAACAGAATGTATGGTTAAATAGTTAAAATTATTTTCATCATTGCAATTATGATATGCCTTGCCATTTCAAACCAAATATCCACTTATCTTTACTGAAATTTTGCAAGAAATCTATTATTCAAGGATGCAGAGAAGATTTTTTTTTTTTGGTCGAGTTGAACATTTTTATGGATTAGATATGAATTCAGTAAAAATAATTGAATTAAATTGGATGACATGAATAATTCATGACACATAATTTCACATCAGTTCTAGCATAAAAATAAAGCTACTGGTTTATGTGCTGGGAAAATGTATTTTATTATTTAGAAAGGTAGTGAACATTTATTATTTTGTAAGATAATTCATTTTATGATTAAATAGAGATAGCAAATTGTAAGATTGAAAGAATGTCTAAAATTTGAACCAACAGGCTTTGATAGAATTTAGCACTTCCAACTCCTTGATGAAGTACTAGTTGCTAACGTGTCAGTCTTCTATGATCTGTACTGTAACAGCCTTCCGGATCTTACGTCCAGTAATTGTGCTGGAGCAGGTTAACATTATAGGAAGGGCGAATGCTGCCTGGTACCCCTTTTCTTTTTTCCCTAAAACTTATTCTATTCATAGAGCATACAGGTGCATGCATGAGAGAGGGAGTGAGAAAGAGAGAGAGAGAAAGAGAAAAGCAACCCAGGCAAGGTCTCATTGTTTCACGATCTCCTTTCTTTAGTCCTCTGGATCTTCTGGATGTTGGGCACATGAGCGTGCTTTCTGCATGTTTTCAGGGACTCCGAACCTGTCAGCCGTCTAGTGGCTTCCAGCACTGCAGTTCAGTTCGCTACTGATCGGGCTACCAGGTTGGGCCCCAGTACCTGCTGTGAGGTGCAGAGGGCAATTTTCTGGCTGGGACTGTCCTCTGAGACTAAGCCCTCAGGCCCTCTACCATAAGGAGGACTTTCTCCCTCCTTTGTCTGCTTCCCTAGGCCAAGTGCCTCTCCTTTCCTGGTTAAACTTTGCCTCCCTACCAGAGACCATGGAGTTGGGCCACTGCACTGAATCCATGGGAGCAAGCTAGCTTTGTAGTCTGTTCCATTGAAATCTGACTCCTGAATCTGGTACCGCTTGGGAGAGCTTCCTAGGAAACCTGACTCTTGGGGCCAGCAGGTAGCATAATGGTTATGTTGCTGGATTCTCATGTAGTCGACTGTGATTCGAGTCTCAGACCCGGTGGCTTGAAATTCACTCTGGATGCATTTGTGTGCGTGCCCAAAATTCTGAGTGGAGAATAGAGAAGGGACTGCAACATGGTCATTTCTTCGGAGTGGGAGGGGTGTGATTTCTCACTTTCTGTCTCTCTGATGAGCACATGACATGTCCTATAGCAAAAAACCTCTCTTAAAAAAAAGAAAGAAAGAAAGAAAGGAAAACCTGACTCTTTGGGAGCCATCATTCCTTATAATAAGAAAAGGCAGTAATTCAATGACATCATTCATTCTTTCTAAAACACGCACTGTGTGCTTACTATGTGTGTAGCCCAGGATACTGGGACAAAGTTTGTTGGGTTTCTCATGGGGTGGTATGGTGACAAAGGTAGAAATTGTGGTGGAAAAGGGAACCTGGGTATTCAACGACTTAATCTAGTCTTGAAGGAAAGGAGGAGCTAGTTCCTGAGAAGAGGAAGGGGCATTTTGGGAGTGAGAATAGCCTGTGCAGTGGGACTAAGGCGAGAAGTTTGGACCTGCTGGTTGTTTCTGGAGAGAAGCAGCATGTGGACGTGATGGGGATGAGGCTGAGAGCATTCGCGGCCAGGCTCGCTCACCAGGCTAAGGAGGGCGAGCTCAATCTTGAAGGCAGGGCAGCACTGAATGATGGAAACCTTCTGTGTTTCTGTCACAGACATCCGAAAGTCTCCAATGAAAGTTCTTCCTCTTAAACATTTTTGGTGTTCAGAACACCAGTTGATCCACAAAGGTATTGCATAATTGATGTAGTATCTTAACCTCTGCCATCATTTAATGATGGCCAGAAGTTCATTCATAGAAATCGATGCTAATAAATGTTGTCACTTAAAACAATGTATCATCTTCTACGATGTAGTCTTTTGGTCATTTTATACTAAGACAAAATGATTACCTCCTTCAAAGGTCTTGGCAACAGCTTTGATGATTTGAGAGTTATCAAAGCACTGATAATCCCAAGTTTCCTACAGAATGCCAAACTCTGAAGCTAGGCTCTGTATCCATGTTTAAAAATAAGGAAAACCTGAGACCAGCAGTTAGCGTAATGGCTGTGTTGCTGTTGTTGAAATCCCATGTAGTTGACCGCGGTTCAAGTTCTGGACCCAGTGGCTTTAACTCACACCAGGTGCATGTGCGTGCTTGCCCAAGATCCTGAGAGGAGAATGGAGGAGAAGGGATTGCATCGTGGCCATCCTCCCAGGGAGGTGATTTCTTGCTTTCTGTCTCTCTGTCT
>NW_006198287.1:564883-584045 GCF_000334495.1 Tupaia belangeri chinensis
CCCTCGGTCCCCCTCTATCTCTCGGGCGAGCGCATCCGCCCTATAACAAAAACCCCTCAAAAAAAAAAAAAAAAGGAAAACCTTGCAAATCATACTATTTCCATTTTATACATAGGACACTGTTGTCTGGGTAAGAATTCAAAATCCTTTCACTTCACAAATTATAGTTAATAAATAAATAAATAAATAAATAAATATTGCCTTAGACATGAGAGGAATCATGTCTTAGGTCAGAGTTATTGAAGCCAAAGTGAAAGAAGATGGGCAGAGTGGACTCAATGTTTTAAGCCTTTTTCCTCATTTACATTCTGTATTATTTAATAAAAATAATACGGTTACTATGAATGATGCCAAATAATACCACAGGTGCAAATGCAAAGAAAGTAAAAATAAACCTCAAGTCCAGTCCTCTAGAGATGACCACAGTGATATTTTAAATGTATTTCCAAACCAATCTTTAGAATTTGCAGTTCTGTATTCTTAGTCATTCTTTCTTGGTTTGTGAATTCCAGAGTAATTTTATCCTTGGGGGGGAGGTGGTATCTGTCTAGATTTTTTTTTAACTGTTCAAGTTTCTTAAGTTAGAGATTATGTTCAGTTTTTTCCCCTTCTCTTTACAGTGCTTGACTTTTTTTTTTTTTGTAATAAATAAACAGGTTATATTTGGAATACGTTGGAATGAAAGCGAAACTGATTCTGCAGTTTGTTAAACATCTTCATTTGGACACATCCCTTTTGAACTTGGGAGAGAGATCACGCTTGTGTTCGGTGCTCATACTGGCTAGGTTTGTTTCACGAGTAGATATCACTAAACGAGATTCACCCAGATGAAATGAAGGCAAGATGATGTATTAAAATAACGTTGTCCAGGGACCCTTCCTGCAGCCTACTATTAATATTTAACTGTTAAACATCTTCATTTGGACACATCCCTTTTGAACTTGGGAGAGAGATCACGCTTGTGTTCGGTGCTCATACTGGCTAGGTTTGTTTCACGAGTAGATATCACTAAACGAGATTCACCCAGATGAAATGAAGGCAAGATGATGTATTAAAATAACGTTGTCCAGGGACCCTTCCTGCAGCCTACTATTAATATTTAACTTCAAACTAATTGTTGTCCAGCTGTCCTTCCTGCAGCCTACTATTAATATTTAACTTCAAACTAATCGATGAATATTTGATTGTGGGATGAAGGCCCTTGTTATATTTATTGATAAAAGAGGATTGAGTTGCCTTGACTAACTTGGTTAAAATCTCAAAAAGATTTTGGTTTAACAGAAGAAACAGGTCATTTAAAAATGCCAGAATCTGAATAAATGCAAGTAGAAAAATTCAGATATGAAAACCTAATAGTTTTTATCTTTTGGAAATTTAAATCTTACTGAATTTCATGTATTTCTCAGATATTCAGGAAGAGTAGATTTTTTTGTGTTGCCTGCACATGGGCTGATTTCTCTGTGCATGTTGGCATGATGCCAGCTCAATCTTTTCATAAGACATCACTCTTCAAACTGGAGCAAGTCTCGGACCTCCCTGTGAACTGTGGGGCAGTTTAGGAAAGGACAGCGGAGGCATTCCCTTTTTCTTAACATGCTCTCCAGGAGACCTCTTAAAATGTCTTTTTAAATTCTAGTGGTGAAAAAACATTAACATAAACATGTTCAAGGTCATGCAGCCTTACTGAATTTGGCACGTGTGATGTTGACTATCTTCTCGGAGATCTGACCTTCCATGACTCATACGAATATGTAATTCTCCTGAGGCATAACCATTAGGCTAGTGTGGCTTCCTTAGCTAGCAGATGAGTCTAGAAAATGAGCTCCTCAGTATGTTCCTCTTAGGTTGGACTTGTTCATATATTTTGTGCAGCAAATTCAGCTCCTGGTTATGTTCCAAATCTCGATTGAGTCTCTACAATGGAAGGGAACTACTGTATCGGATCTTTTTCCTGCAGACCGTGTTGAAGGCCTGCTGAGAAGTTCTTTGCTACTTCTCTTTATTTATTTTTTTCAACAGAAGTACTATTTATTACCTCACCCAATAAATATTTACTCACTGTTTACTATGCAATGGGTACACTATAATGAATCTTATTGAAAGTTTGTTGTAGTAATTAGATTTAAGATTGGCGTGTTGCAGGACAGGAGTTTGGGAAGATATTCAATCTCCTTGGTAAACTTCCAAGTGTCTTTACTGTCAGCATTACTTAGGCCTTCCTACTTCTTAATATGCTTTCACTTTAAGTCTTCATTTTCTCGCTAGTTTGCATGCCCCTCTAGAGGAGAAGACTGTACACTTTCTAGTTCTACTTCATGCACATAAAGGCGCATGGTGGCTAATTGACAGATTTCATCAACCAGGATATCCTATCTCTCTAGCTTCTGGCTGACTGAGACTACAGGTTTTTTGTTTTTGTTGTTGTGTGTTTTTGCTACACGGTGCATGCTCTTGCCAGAGAGAGATAGAGACAGGGAGAGAAAGAAAGTGAAAAAATCATCCCTCAGGGAGGGCTATGCCTTCCCTTCCACTTTCCTCTTGGGATTTTGGGCATGCATGCACATGTGCCTGGTATGTTTTTCAAGCCACTGGGTCCAAGACTTGAACCTCACAGTTGGCCATATGCAATCTAGTGCCTTAACCTCCATGCCACCTGCCGGCCTGAGACGACAGTTTTTTCAAAAATATTTTTATTCATGAGCCAGCTCTATAACCTCTTGGTTGGGAAAGCTAGATACACCATGGCTGACTGTGGTTCTAATTGAGGCTCTGGTAGCTTGAAAAACAAACTAGGCACTTGTATGTGCATGCGCAGACTTCCAACAGGCTGAAGAAATGAAGGAGAAGGGATTGTACCCCATCTGGAGGTACTTTCTCCCTTTCTCTCTCTCTCTCTCTTTCTCCCTGATGAGTCCATGATCTCCTTCCTCCAGTTTCCCAGCCTGCCCATGATCCCAGGCACATGTACATGTTTCCAACATGTTTTCAGGCCAACTTGGCTGGAGACTTGAACTGCAATTGGTATGTGACTTCTAACTCCACAGCCTAGAGTGCAACTGGCTGTACCCCAGAGGTTAGGTTGAGAGATTTTTGCTATAGGGTGCCTGTACTCACTGGAGATAAAGAGAGTGACAGAGAGACTGAAAGTGAGAATTTACCCCTCAGAGGAATGGCCATGCTGCAATCCCTTTGCCTCCATTCTCTTCTCGGGATTTTGGGCATGCATGTACAAACACCTGGTGTGAGTTTCAAGCTGTTGGGTCTGGGACTTGAACTACTGTCGAGTATGTGGGAGTCCAGTCCCTTAACCATTACGCCATCTGCTGGTCCCAAGATGACATTTTTTTTTAAAGAAAGATTTTTGCCATAGGGCATATGTACTTGGCAGGGAGAAAGAGAGAGACAGAATGAGAGAAATAACCCCCAAGAGGGGATGGCCACGCCTCACTCCCTTCTTCTCTACTCTCCTCTTGGGATTTTGGGCATGCACATGTGCCCGGCATGAGTTTCAAGCAGTCAGGACTGGGACTCGAACCATGGTCTACTACCAGCCAGGACTGGGACTCGAACCATGGTCTACTACAAAGGAGTCCAGCAACATAACCATTACGTCATCTGCTGGTTCCCTGAGACTACACTTTTTAACAGACATGAGTTTGCTATAGATTCTTCTCTGTCATGGACAGTCCTAGGCATTATTGTTATTCACATCAACATTCTTAGTGGTTTGAAAGGCCAGTGAGCATAGGCTTCAGAGAGAAATTTAACTCTCCTAGTTGACAGTGAACTTGACCTTAAAAATTAGGATTACAATACATGTCTTTCAGGGTATTGAAAAAATTTAACGAAATAAAGTACATGTATAATGGGAGGGTGAAGAAATTACTTGAAGCAGTGGTTCTCCTTGCTTTACCCTGGAACACTCGCAGCCTTGCGTTCAAGGACCCAGGAGCACCAAAGTGTAGGAGCAAGGGAAGGCAGTGGCAGGGAGTGGCTGCAGGACAGAAACCTGATCTGAGTAGAGCAACAGCGCAGCACTCAGGGGTTGGACTGTGCATCAGAATGGGTGGAAGTACTTCTAATTGCAATTTAAAATGTTCTCTCTCCACTCCTTTATTCTTAAGCCATAGGAGACTCAAAAAGTCCCAGGAACCAGTTCTTAGGAAAGAGAAAGATATTCTGTGTTTGCGAATTTCTGAGTTGAGTCTATGTCGTACCCTTTGTGTCTGGCTTTTGGAGTGACATTCAGTACATACTATTGTAGTTTCATTCTTCACCATTCTCTCTCTCTCTCTCCCCTCTCTCTCTCTAACACACGCATATGTTACCTGTGAAAAATGATACACAATAGCAGGATGGATTTTGAAATGTGTGTGTTTGTGTATCCTCATCCATCTATGTACCAGCCTCCCTTGGGAGTAATTGAGTAACTGGAAATTTGGGTGGAAGTGTCAGAGGGTGCATTTCTGGTAATCACAATGACCGGGAGGGGCTATGCATTCAGCAGAATGCAGGGCAGCACCCCCCGCCCCGCTCCGGCCACAGAACAGAATTGCCCTGCCCCACAAGCCAGTGACACCCCCACTAAGATACCCTGTACATTTACATGGAGGAGAATTCTCAGCAACTGTGTGAATTAAAGGCTGTTTATAATTCTGTCCTAAAGGATAACAACTTTTCGAGAGAAGTAGAGAGCCTATGCTTTGACAAATGGTATTCCTCAGTGAAAATGTCGACTGAATCTTGATCCCCACTGTGAGATTCCAGATATGTTAAATTATAACACATATGTGAACATTATTTCTGATTCGTGGCATTGCTATCATTGTTCTTTTCCTATCAGTATGGGTGAAGTAAGGATTGTTACTGTTTATTGATAGATTTTCTCCACGAACATTCTTTTGTCGGAATGCTATCAGATAAAAATTTGGTTGGCTTCATGGACAAGGCATTTTATCAGAAAAATAATCTTAGCGTCACCATGCACACACACAGGCTACACACACAAAGAAACTTTGGAGGGCTCTTTTGATATTACATAGGGAAACCGCAGTGCCAATAATAGCACAGGGCTGTATCTCTCACAGTGCTTTTGAAGGCATAGAAAGCAAGTGACAATTCCAGCATAGCTAAGATGTATTTTGCTGTGGCTGGAAAGAAACTGGTATTCTTAGAGGAGTCCAGCAAATTGTCTCAGCCTTTGAAGGCACACAGAAAGCTAATGACACCTCAGAGGAATAGCCTTCTCTGGTTTTAGATGCCACAGATGCCAGCCTTGCTAAAGCCAGGATATAAAACCTTTCTGAGAGGGCCTTTACGAATCCTCAGTGTGCTTTTATTAGCAGGCAGGGTGTGTACATAGAAATGTTAATGGGCTGTGGAGCAAGCTCAGCTTGTTTTTGCAAACTACACAACTATAAAAGTTATCAGAGAGGACACACGTTCTTGCTCATTCCTTTGTTCCTTTGTTTCTTATTTCTTTCTCTGTGGACTCATAGAGCACCTATCATGGACAAGGCATTTTATGTGCTGGGTTCTGTGTCTCCAAAGGTGGATCCAGGGTGGATTCTTCTCTCCAGAAGCTTGTCTTCTAACATGGGGGAAATTTGTGCCGTTCATACCCACAGTGCAAGGTGGAAGGTGACAGTGATGCAAATAAAGCCCAAATTAAATGGAAATTTAACCACAGAAGAAATTACTTCTGGCTGATAGGATCAAAGAAAGCTACACAGAGAAAAGAGTGGAAATGGTATTTAACTGTTTTCAAGACTATGCAGGATTTGGGCAGGTAGCAATTAGCTTGCAGGGAGAGAGACAATGGTGGAGGGGAGGCACTCTATGCTGATGGAATAGCATTGGCAAAGGTTACACGGGAGTGGCGTGACATGGGGACAGCTAAGGTTAGGCAGTTCCTTGTGTGTGCTTCCAAACATCTAGAGAATGAACCTGGGTTTATTGGTTAGTAATGAATGGTGTGGAATTCTAGTCCTCCCACTTTGATGGCCACAGAGATCTTTTTTTTTTTTTTTTTTTAATTTTAGACAATGTTCATTTGATTTTAAAAATTTATTTATTTAGTTTTAATTTGCTATAGGGTGTGTGTGCTTGCTGAGGAGAGACAGACAGAGAGAGAGCTAGGAGGAAAGTGGGAAATCAGTCCCCTGTGGTGATGGCCATGCCTTAGTCCATTCTCCTCTGGAGATTTTGGGCATGCACACACACCCAGCATGATTCTCAAACCGCTGAGTCCAGGATTCGAACTTCTTAGTCAGCCAGGTGGGATCTAGCCACCCCATCCTCCATGTCATCTGCTGGCCCCGATGGCCACAGAGGTTCTGTTGCAACTTAGAAGTTCCAGTACCAGGGAGTTTCTCTGTACCTCCTGGTTTGGCATATCCCAGGGCTCCTGTTGTCCTCACTGTTTGTGGCCAGTGCCCGCCCCGCAGCCTGCACTGGAGACCATTGTGGTGTGTGTTTCCACACTCAATCGGATGCGGGGATGCTGGAAATGAACAGGGATCACTTTCTAAGAAGTATAATCCCCAAATCTCCTCTTAAGCAACTACAATAACATCTCATATTTTATTTAATTTTTTTTTAATGGGAAAACCAGTTATACTAAATGAAAGCAAGGACTGGTAAAGAAGATCTGAATGATGTTTATAAGCCCTTTATATGATTTTTTATTGAGTTTTTTTGGTTTCCTAATTGATTAATAAAGGGAAAGATGGGGAAGACTGACATGTGTTATCTTCTATCATGGTTCAGATAGAGTGAAATTATTCCCACCTTGTCAATAAAATTCTCAAGGTTGATTGCTAATTTGAATTTATCTAAGCCGTGCTTTTCAGCGAAGTGCCATTTGTCCTGATCATTCTGTAAATTGGATATTTTGCCCAAGGAGATGAAGTCTCCTCCTTCATCACACATATTTGGACTTCAGAGGGCTTATCTGGTGTTCACGATGTCAGACCCATTCTCCTGCCAGGCTGCTCTCTGGTATTTTGTTCTGACATTGGATTCTCTGTAGCATGTTTGGCCCTACTCAGACCTCCCATCCCCAAGCGTGGGGCCTGGTTGCAGTGATGTCTTTGTTGCTTTAGCAGAATGCCATAGACTAGGTGGCTTAAGCAACAGAAATTTATTTTCTCACAGTTCTGGAAGCTGGAAACTTCTCGGTTAGCAGATGACCACCTTTTCTGCTGAGCAGAGAGAGGAGAAACAATGGTTTATAAAGGCTCTAATCCCATCAGGAGGGCTCCACCTTCATGACCTAATCACCCCTAAAGGCCTCACTTCCTAATACCATCACATTGGGCATTTAGTCTTCAACATATGAAAAACAGACATCCAGTCCCTAGAAAGTGGTATAACCCAAATATCAGGAGCATTCTGCCAGCCATGAGCCCCACAGCCATGCTGGGCCATTAAGAAATACTGTTTTGACTTAGAAGTATGGATGTACATGCTGATACATTTAAAAGCCCAATGATAATCCTGCATGATATGTAATAGAAATAAGCTACTAATTGCTGTTTATGAGTGTCTTTTGTAAGCCAGATACTATGCTATGTTCAGAAAGGTTAAATGATTTACCCAAAATCATTAAGTAGTTTTCAGAATGAGTACAGAAAGTTATGTCTTTTGACTTTTCGTCTTGATGGATCCCCCACTCTTGGCATTTACATACCACCACTTGGGCCAGGGGGCTGGAAGGCTCTATGGCAAGCCTGACATCATAGAAATTGTACTTTAATTGTAGCAGTATCTTATGGAGTCCTAGGACAGTACATTTTAAGGACCTGGGACTGTTTAACTCTCAGAGAAGAAAAGCTGTGTTGGGATGGGTACTCTGGGAAGATGACATGTCCTTGGATTTCATGTCAGCAAGATGCACCTTTTGAATCATGTTTTCCCATGGACAGTGGGAGAGGGTGAGGAGTGTTGGAGATGGTGGTTGGTGAGTTTGTTGGTGATGGAGTATCAGCCTCATTCTAGTTCACTGAGTCCACATTACTATACCACATGATGTTTGTATATTATTGACACTTATTAGAAAGAGGACAGTCCACTGGGTGGTGTCCTGGCTCTCATGTTCCCTAGTCAGGAAAGCACTGGGTCCAGAGCAAGGCCCTGCTTGGCTCTGGCTTCAATGCTTCAGTGATGAGGTCTTGGCCATGGCATGACTAGAGCTTAGATTTCTCCCCTCTGGACACCAGGAAAAATGGCTTGGACATACTCTAGGTTCTCTTAGCCTAGTTCCAAATCTGTGCTCTGCTGCGGTGTGGCCCTGAAAGCCTGAACCGATCTGAGCCTGAGCTGTAGCATCTCCGAGGGTGGACAGATCCCCAGTGTCTTAGGGTTTTTGTCAGGCTTAAATGAGATGACTGATCCAGAGTACTAAGCATGTGGCCTGGCACATGGCGAGTGCTCAGGAAATGATAGCAGCTACTTAATTGTAGTTATCGATGCTGAATCTTACCTGACCCATTAGTCCTGTCTTCAGGTCCTGTCTTAAAAGAACTTCTGTCGAGACGAATTATCAAATGCCTTTTCCATGACATCTGGCTTCCTGTGTTCACTCTTCCACTCTATCTGTCTTTTGTTCCACCAGAGAGGAGTTAATAGAATTCCGAGTACAAGTCATCGGCCATTACCATGTAAGAAACTGAGAAAAAGAATCGCTTACCATTTCCCAGTGTGTAGCAGTTGGCAGCATGCACCACGCTTCACCTGTTCGGTGTCGAGCTCAGGTGGAGCCAGCAGATGAATTCTGCTCGTGCCCAACCCATTGGTTCCAAGTGGGAGTTTTTAGTTTATACCTGCATCAGTATTGCTCTCAAACATGGGTGACAGTGTGGCATATCCATGCCGTATCATACACACACACCAGCACTTAGCAGTGTGGCCCTTGCCAAAGATCCTGAGGTCGAGAGGGTCATTCTCCTGCACAGGCTGTAGTCTGCACTGACTCATGGTCCATGGTCATCTGAAGGACAGTGGACCAGGCATGACTGCACGCTCCAGGTTAGAACTCTGAAGCCTACCAGTGTCAGAAGACTGCCCCCACTGTTTCAGAGAGGAATTAATGAAATGTTTAGGAGGGAAATCTTTTCCCAAGGGCAGAACAGAGCAACTAAAACACTTGTTTGTGTAAAATGTCTGTGATGAACCCACTTTAATTCTTTCTTTAAAAATGTAATTACATTTTCGGTTCACATGTTGTCATGTAAGCTGTGTTCTGACTGATGTGGGATTTCTAAGAAATCAAGCCCATAGCACTCTTGCTGGAGTGTTCTGTCTCCAAGGTGGGCTGTGAAAGGTAGAGATGTTGCTAAGGAAACCAACTGAGGAACTTAAACGTGTAAATCTTCGATTCCATTTAAATTTTGCATGACATCTGACCTCTGCTTTACTTTAAAGTGAAGAGGAAAATGGAACAGGAGTTGTGCTAGTCAAAGATTTATGAGATAGACATTATTTAGGACTCAATGCTTTGTCATCAGTATTTATATTTCATTCTTAATACCCATTTCTATTTTCCTTTGTAACAAGTCAGGTAAGAGGGCCAGACCTGTGGCCTAGCAGTTAAGGGATCTGAATCCTACATAGTCGACCATGTGGTTTGAGTCTAGGCTCCAGTGGCTTGAAAAATACACCCCATGAATGTACATGTGTGCCCCAAATCCCAACAAGACAGAGAGGTGAAGGAGAAAGGAGTGCGGTATGACCACACTCTATGTGGGATGCTTTCTTCCTCTCTCTCTCTCTCTCTCTCTCTCTCTCTCTGTCTGCGCCTCTGTCTCTGGCAAGTGCAGGCACCTTCTGGCAAACAAAACAAAACACCAAACAAACCACAAACAGAACAAATCTCAGATGAGCTGTACCTCAGTTGTACCCTGCCTTCCAGCCGTGCTCTTGGTGAAGGCAGCTGTTATCACCGGTGGTTACTTACTTCAGAGATGAGGAAGTAGCTCTGTGCTTTCGCCATTGAAACCTAAATCTCTAAGGTGACCAAAGACATTTCAAAATTTACTTGTGAATTTTCATGATAGAATTTTGTCATTTTGTTCTACCTAAAATGCCTTTTTTTTTTTTTTTTTTTGCTGTTATGTACTGGATAGGAAGAAATAATTCCTGGTGCTAAAAACAAGTGGAAGGAATCAAAGGAAAAAAAGAATGAAGCAAAACATTTAAGGGACTCAAAAATGGAAAATTATCTGTTGATAGCGTGTATGGTAGTATCTTTGACTACACGAATAGACAGTGTTTTCATGCTCGGAAAAAGAAAACAAACGGCGGAAGCAGTATCTCCAACAGATCATGTCAGTGAGTTCAATTAGTAACATTGGGACATGACTCCCACGCCAGCTATTATATATTAGGTCGTGGGGAATTCATGACATATTTTCCTTTGCAAAAATGTGCCAGGACTTTCCTGATGGCCCAGCAATAGGCATTTGATATACATAAGCACACACACTTAGACTATGGTAGATAAAGGTGTGATTGCAAGCATAAGAACAGCCGAATATTGAGATGACAGCAACATTCTACATAGTTTTGTGCCCCTATGCTGAATATATTTGGGTGGAACTGAGCGAATGAGATCACTGTTTTTGTGAGCAAAGAGAGTCAAATATCAGCAGTGTCATGTGGTTCAATCCAAACACGTTTGTGTAAATATATCCAACCTGGCAGTTGTAGTTCTGGAATTTCACTGGGATACCCTGACTTGTTTGCAGGCCTAAAAACATGTGACATAGCTAGCCATGTGGAAAGATTAAATTCTCTAATGTTTTATTTAATAACCACAGAACTGAAGAGCTGGAAAGACCCTTAGGGATTGTGTGGTTGTGCTGCCCAGTTTTATAGAAGGGAGGCCTCGGGAGGGGAAGAGACTTGCCTACAGCCACGAGGTAGAAGTGAGAGGCTGGGACCTAGGCCCATGGGGCTTCTAAAACATTGAATTCGACTTTCCCCTTTTAACTGTAAATTTAGACCATCAAAGTAAGTATTTCATTTTATATCGATAACTTAGAAGGAAACTAACTGATGTGGTTCTTGGGTACATGGCACAGGGTAGGATTCTGGGCACCAGAAAGTTCTGTGGTGTAGAGAAGAGGGATGGGGAAGGGAGGCAGACATTCGGCATTAAGACAAAAGAAGATTCCAAGGAGTTGGAAAGAGGGGTGGGCCGTACCAGAGCAGGGATCTGGGGATGCCACACATCAGAAATGCCAGCAGGAGAGACCTCCTATGAGGGCCAGACCTGGCCTAGTGAGGACACCTGGGGAACGTTTCTTTCTTGCTCCTTGCCACAAATGCCTTAGGCTACTACTCCCAGCCTTGTCCAGACTGCAGGTTGCACCTTCCTTCTTGGGAGATTTTACTTTGTTCTTCCCCCTGGCTCTGGCGCCATCCCTGTACACCTCAGCAGGCTTCAGATGTGGGGAGGTGTGGGAGTAAAAGGATGGTGTGCAAGGCCTGAAATTTTATTTCCTCTTAGAAGAGCTGCTGTACTCCTTATGCAGATTTGCTCACCATAAGTCCAGTGACCTTTGAACTCTGCCTGTGGTCCTTCTTTCACACAAGAACAAAATTCCAAATAGCCCTTAAATTAAAATGTGAGGCTTGCCAGTGGCATGGTAGTTAAGGTGGCCCGATCCCACATGACTGACTGTGTGGTTTGAGTCCTGGATCTGGCAGCTTGAAAAACGTAACAGGTGTGCGTGTGTGTGTGCCTAAAATCCTAAAAGGAGAAATGGAGGTGAAGGAATCTCAGTGTGACCATCCCCTTTGGAGGCTGTTGTCTTACTTTCTCCCTCTCCTCCTCCCTGTCTTTCTCTGGTGACCACACACGTATCATAGAAAATTAAAAGAAAAAAAAAGTTAATGGAAAATGAATATTATGAAAAATGTATACACAGATTTAAAAAGTTTTGCACCAAAATAAGGTCAGACTTCAATTCCATTTTCCCTCAAACGTCCTCTCATAAAAGCCCAGGCTTCTTTGAACTGGTCAAACTATTTCTAGAATGTTTTGTTCAGTGGTAGGTGGTATACTGGATAATGTTCAGAGGGGAGTGACTGGGGTATATCCCCATGAAATATAGATAGAGGTGAAAGATTTAAAAATGGACATCTCTCTGAGAGTTACTTCAGTGTTGTGGGCTGTTTCCAGCAAACGTACAGGTGCTATGTAGGGAGGGCTTGAAGATGTGAAGGCTTTGGAAGCCTCTGGACAGGGGCTGGATGTCCCACTGGAAGGAGAGAGAGAAGAAAAGGAGGCCCGAGATGGGGACAGAAAAGTCCTTCAGCCTCAGGGGTGAGTCGCCTGTGGCTCATGGGAAACACGTGCCCACCAGTTTCACGAATACAGCCTTTGTTCTTTCTTCACGATAAGAAATTAGAAGCCTGCTTTCATGTTTCTGCTTCTCAAATATGTCACTTTTTCAGTGACATTCTTTTATTCAATATAACAGGGAATCAGAATTGTAAGAATATTGTGTATTTTCCCATGGGACAAAATTGAGCTATTTGCATTTTGAATGGAATCAAAGGCTCTAAAAATATATCTCCCCCTCCTGAATCCTTCTTGGAGAAAGAGGTTGCTCACCTCTGGTTTATTTCACAATTTAAACTGGGTAGAAGCTACTTACAAAAAAACTACACCTCTCTTAGTACAGCTGTGTTAGCACAGAATGAAGCCCAAAGGGTAGAAAAATCAGCAAGGAAGATTTGGGTCCATTTGAGCAATAAGAACAGCAGCAGCAGAAACAATAATAGAGCTAGTAACCTGCAGCAGGTGGCCTGGAGGTTCCCCAGGTCTCTAGTCTCCAGGAATATGCAGATAGACGTCCGCACCATCAGTCCTGGACCCTGAAGAACAGATCTCCATTGCTGTGCAGCTCATAGATCACCGTTCTTTGGAGATCCAAGATGCTTTTATTTTAAAGATTTTTCATTAAGTTATCACATTAAAATGAGCAATTTGAACTTCTTATATTTGAATATTAGCTTGTTGGAAAAGTCATGTCAGAGTTTCCTAAGTTTTTTTAAAATTAATTAAATTATTATTATTTTAAGTTTTGTTACAGGACACATGTGCTCACCAGAGAGATGGGAAATGAAGAGAGGAGCGAGAACACAAGCTACCAAGTCCAGGACTCAAATTGTGGTTGGCAATGTGAGAGTTCAGTGCCCCAGCCACCATGCCACCTGCTGGCTATATGAAAATGCATCATGACTTTCCTGACAATCTAATAGATAATGCCAAAGAATAACAGGGTTTGAGTTTCTAGGTTTTGTGAATTTTTTCATATTGATATGTCCTCAGGAAAAAAAAAACAAAAACAAAAACCAAAAACCTGATCATGTGATGATGTATTTTGGCCAGAGTACTAAAATATTTAAAAAAAATTTTTTTAAAGAATTATCTTGGAACCAGCAGTTAGTGTAATGGCTATGTCGCTGGACTCCCACGTGGTTGACCGCGGTTTGAGTCCTGGACCTGGTGGCTTAAACTCACTCTGGGCGCGTGTGCGTGCGTGCCCAAGATCCTGAGAGGAGAATGGAGGAGAAGGGATTGCGGTGTGGCCATCCCCTCTGGGGGGTGATTTCTCGCTTTCTATCTCTCTGTCTCTCTCTGTCGGTCTGGTGAGCGCATGCGCCCTATAGCAAAAACCTCTCCAAAAAAAAAAAAAAAGAATTATCTTATTTAACTTTATTTATTTATTTATTTGATTTGACCAGAGAGAGACAGAATAAGAGAAAGAGTGAAAGAGAGAGATAGAGAGAGCAGGAAAGCAAGAAAGCAAGTCGCCACATCTAGGATTTGAACCGTGGCCTGCCATGTGGGAGTCCAGTGCTCTCAACTAGCATGTCACCTGCTGGCCCCAAGATTACTAAAGTATTTTAAAAACATGCTATTTGTGAATAAAATACCATACCTGTGTATTGGGAGGTAAAACAATATTCTACATACTTCTCATTTGAAAAATAGCACCTTGAGTCTTGGAATGATAACTGTGTCCCCAATATAAAAATCAAAGAGAGGTTGTGCACCTGAAAGATGTGTGTAAAGGACCTGTATTTTTTAGATTTCTATTTTTATTTGTGATTTGCTTTCAGACTTCTTGCATTTTCCCCTTAAATATTTAGCTTTATCTTAACCTAGTACTTGTTCTAGTACTTGACAGTCTGTAATAAAATCAAGTTTCAGTGAACTAAGGCCCACATGTTACAGACGAAACAGAACACGCAGTTCCCAAGTGAACTTTTGTAATATATCTACTTTCCCAGTTTTCTATATATTTTTAAAAATTTACCATAGGGTATGTGTGCTCATTAGAGAGAGACAGAGAAATAGGGAGAGAGGGAGAGAAGAAAGAACTCTATGGGCAATGGTCACAATGCAATCTCTTCTCTGTCTCTCTCTCCCTCTTGTTGGGATTTGGGGCATGCACACACGTGCTGCTGGGTCCGGGACTTGAACTGCATGGTTGGCCATGTGGGTTTCAGCTACCTTGACCACCATGCCACTAGCTGGCCCCCAATTTTCTATTTTATAATTTGGATTTTCCTGCAGCATGAGAAGAGAGCATCTTTTCTGTCAGAAGTCAACAATATACAGGAAGAATGAATCAAGGTTTACTAAATAAAGAGCCACTTAATTTGAGAGACAAATGTGTTCTGTATCTCTTTTAAAAATAAGAGTAAGGAACATAAAACTCTGCTTAATAAATGCTAAAAATAGAATTAAGAGCATTTGAGGATGAAAATAAAAAGGAGGAGAGAGAAAAATCATAGAAATAGACAAAGACACATACATGTATTAATAGAAATAAAGGACAAAAATCAAAGACCTAGAGTGAGAAACAGAGACAACATGGACCAGACACCCAGAGATGAACATATAGGAGCATAAGCAAGGTCGGTAAATGAAAATCCTTTTTGGGGGCCAGGCAGACAAGGGTGTAACAGAAGAGGTGGTGAGTGGCCAGTACTGCGGCCTTGTGGTTTAGGCGGCTGGGTCTCACATGGCTGACCATGTGGCTTTGAGTCCCTGTTCTGTCTAAAGGCACTCAGCTCCGACAAATCATTGTGCTGACAAAAAGAAATCTATTTTCTTCCCCCTCCAGTCCCCTTGCCTCCTTCCTCCCCGCCTCCCCCGCCACCAGGTTGGGCCCTGGGGTCCCTGGGTTCTGAACACCCACAGAAACAAGAGCTTACTAGATGCTGGGTCTCATCTGTGTGCTTTACCTTTAATGACATATCTCCTACATTAACCCCAGAGGCACGTGCTTCTGCCATTTATCCCGTTTCAGAGGTGAGGAGGCTGAGACACAGGTGCGTCTATAACTTGTACGATATCACACAACTGGAAAGTGTTGAACTGAGAATTGAACCCCACGAGTTAGGCTTCAGAAAGGAAGGTATGAAGATGCACGGGACATACAATGGCATCTACATGGACCCAGTCTTCGCCACTCCCCACTTCATCCCACCACACACAGTTTTGACAGAGGTGAAAAGAAAATGGGAATAAAACCACACTCAGAGAACACACAGAGCTAAGCTTTCATGGAATAACACCCCAACCTTCTGACTTTTACCATGTACAGAATTTGGATCATGATTTTAAAGCAGTTAACACTGTTCTGGACCTCTTCAATGCATATAGATAAGTGAGACCAGGGTGAAGGATTTGCCTTTGGACAGATGCTTGCTTTAAAACAGAAGTTTGCTTTTTTTGGCCTGGCATAAAGTTAAAGTGACAATATGAATTTGCTAGGGACAACAAAAACTTGGTGACAGTTCTTTTGCCTGATGAAATGGTGTTCTAGGATGGTCGTGTTTGTGTTGTGCTTAGCAGGTAGTAGGCACTCACTTGGTGGCAAATAATTGAATCACAAGGTTTAGTCGTTCTATGATATTAAACACCCTCATTTTCAGGATGTTTTTTATGTGCAGTATTTTACTACTTTTCCCTGAAACTTCTTGAGGCAAACAAGGTAGGTATTAGGATTCTCATTTCCCAGAAATGAAAGGCCTGGAAGGCTGAATGACTTGCCTGTGGTCTGAGACCTGACAGGTGACCGAGCTGGTTCCCAGGGGTTTCTGCCTCTAAATCCAAGTCCTTTCCACCAGGCAATACTGCCCTTCAATAATTTAAAGTGAGAGTCATGGAGCCAGCAGGTGGTGTGGTGGTTAAGGTGCGGGATCCCACATAACTGACCGTGGTTTAAGTCCCTGACCTAGTGACTTGGAAATTATGCCGGCTGCATGTGTGTGCATGCCCAAAATCCCAAGAGAAGAATGCAGGAAAGAGATCACCATATCCGGTGGCAAAAACCATACAAGAAAACAAAAAACCCTGAAAATTAATGGCTAAATCTCAAGGGAAATGTCTTTTCCATACCTGTAGCAATTCTGAACAGTGTGAAGCTCTCATTATTTCTTCCCTGTTTTGAAAGGCAGAATATTAAATATTAACAATGTTTAAATTTCCTTAACTTTCTTTCAGATCTTTAGCTCCTTTAAGAGACTATTGAGAACTCTGATTTTTTTCAGTTTTCCAATGTCTCACTTTATATTCCTCTGCAGTTGGAAAAGGGCATTGAGTATGATGTTCAGATGCAGTGGGTTCTTCTTAGGCCATCCGATAAGATCTACTTTATAAAAGCTTACTGCTGAAGTCAGTGGCAATAGTGGCTGTAATAGATTTAAAGTAATATTTACCAGTGCAGATTCTCCTATGACATAGTGTTCAAAATTATTGTGAGTAAATATTAGAAAACTATTCTTTCAAAACCATGTTCTAAATTTTAAATTTTTTAATGAAAATGTAAGCATCTTCATAACAAAGAAAATACTATCCCTTTCTCCATTGCTACTCTGATCTTTTATTTTGCTCCCTTTTTCCTGAAAATCCAGAGTATTTTGTTATATGGCGTGAGAAATACATAATTTCACTGAGACATGAAATATTATTCACCCCAATTCCCTTAATCAAGGAATTAAGCATGAATTTTATCAAAAGAATGCTATGAAAGTAAGATTCTCTTTACCATAATTTTGTGTTGTCCTCTCCTTTCAGGGGAAAGAGGAGCTGAAATGTGCTTAATTGTTCGCTGTATTTCCTGTGCATACATATTTATCCAAGACCAACTGAAGAGGGAGTGTCTAGGAAAAAAGAGAGGAACACTAATACCGGTTAAAAATAAGATGCTCACATCTTAATTTTAAGAGAACACAGAAAGCCAAATGCTTTCAGGAAAGGGCCCCTTCATGGAGTAATTTGCCTGGTATGGCATCCCAGTTTGTTGTATAATTTCAGCCCTGTTACTATGGTAACCTGCTTTAGTGTAGCAGCGATTGTTAATCAGGATTTGTCGTTATTCCCCTTTCATCACGAGGCTCTATATCCTTATGGATTAAATCACAGTTCTCATTGACAATGGCATAGATCAAACATTATTGCCAGACATAAAACCCAGAGCCGCTCCCTGGCGTTTCCCCCCATTACCAAGAAGCAGCAAATGCAAGCTGAAGTCGAACTTCTACAAGGAAATCAAGCCTCCTCCAGGCTCCTCTGATATCTACCCTCATGACAGAATTTGAGGCAGGCCAGTGAGAAGGCCACTTTAGTTTATAATCACCCTGTGCCTACGGGAAAGGCGAGCATCATTTCATGTAATTGCAAACCTGACTCTGCAGATATAAATCCAAACAAGAAGTTGTCTAAGTGTGACCTTACTTTCTTTTTCAGTCTTTTTATCTGTGTTTTAATGCCAGGCAGTTAACTGAACTCTTATTCTTGGGGCAGCCCACTTTTTCCTTTCTTTCCCATCGATTCTCTGGATTCCTGTCTGCTGCATTTCTGTGGGAAGACATGTGTCAAAGAGGGGAGGCCGAGATGCTAGCCCAGTTGTTAGGCTGTTTTATCCTGAGTCACAGCCTGTGAGGCTTGCAGGTTAGCTGTTGCTCTTCCCAGTTGGAAAGTTGGGTGATGATAATAGCCAGACAGGAAATTTAAACACCCTAAAGAGTAGTTGCTGGCTTTTGGAGTACCAGATCTCTACCATCTGGAGGGGTGTCAGCCTGTGGGAACATGGAATGTTGACACTCTAACCACACTACGTGTCAGTTAAGTGAGCTAGTTCCAGTGTGCTTTCTTACTGCTCATTGCTTGGTCTGAGAGTGAGAACCTTTAAACCACATTGGTGCATAGCATAGCCTCTGGAGTTCATCGTCTGGCTCTACCACTTCTGAGCTGTGTGACCTTGGCGAGGTTTTGAGCCTCTCTGAGCTTCAGCAAGGGCAATAATAATTCCTACGTCAGAGTCCTGACGATGAGATAAATTAGTATTTGTAAAGTGCTTAGACGAGTGACTGACACATTGCGAGTGCTACATAGGTGTTTGTAAATAAATGAAAAAGAAACAACATCGCACGTACATGTATTCAAAATGTATTCAAGATTGCATTATCCAAATATCAGTAAGGTGTGGTAAACAGCGCTCCCCTCCCCCTCCCCCTCCTCCCCACTCCCCTGCTTTCTCTCCTTGATCTCTGCAATGTGCCCAACCCCCAAGTATAATTCTGATTGGCTAAATTAATTCTGCAGCATCCTGCTGTGAATAATTATGTTGATCCAGTGTGTATTCTGATGCCTTTTTTTTTCCCTCCCTTTGCCTAAATTATAATGTGACAATTGCGGCTCACAGCTGGCTCATCAGAGGTGGGCAGTTTGGGAATTGGCACATCTGAACGTGCTTCTCTGTTAACTCTCTGCCTTGATTGCTTAGGACAAGACATATGTAAACCCCATGATTATTGCCTTTTTTTTTCTTTTTTTTTTTTTGGACTTCGCAAAGACTCTGCCTTCAAACATAAAGCTGCCGGGTTTGTTTTGGGGGAGGGGGGTTTGTAGGAGTCCCCTCTCCCATTCCCTCCCCCCCTTCCCACTTTTCCTCTCAGACAATAAATAGCTGTCAGGCTTATGTCAAGGATGAAATTATAGGTGCACATGAGGCCTTGATTACATTGTTTTGGAGAGATTGCTATTAGCATACTGAAATGAAGTCTAATTTTTCACTGACGGAGCTGAGTCAAACTCAAGTGACAGAGGCAGGGCATACAGCGCGAGGGAAGAGTG
>NW_006198287.1:584076-593873 GCF_000334495.1 Tupaia belangeri chinensis
AGTGGTCCGATCAGAGCACCTGTTCCGTATCTCGATCGGCTTTTCCTTATTTAAAACAGACAATAGGAATAAAATAATGAATACGAAGAACAGCTCCACATTGGAAAAGAGAGACCAACTGGATAGGACGGAATAGGATGTTTGGGTTAGATAAGGCTCTTTGTGAAATTATTGTGTGTGATTTTCAAGTGTATTTTAATCCATTTTAAGGCAGCGTTGAGATTATTGATTAAGCCCGTGTTTTCGCTGAAGCATGGACGTCTGGATTTTTATTTTGCTTGCTGCCTGCATAATTCATTTTGTACTGCTCCCTCCCCATGCGGATGCCCTCTGAGGAGCCTGCTTGTGATCACTCGATCTGACCCGCAGGGCTGGTGGCCTTGTCCCTTCCCGGCTTATACACTCTGATGATATGAACAGTGGCCCATTTACTTTCAGAATTCCCCATAAAAAAATATATATATATATATATATATATTTGCCTATGATTTCCCTGAAATGTTTTAAGAAATGGTGCCTCATCTAATGGCAGATTAATATTTGTATGTGTTGGAACTCTTCCTACTCACGGTGGTGGGAATGTAAAAATTATTCACATACATACACAAATATACATATATGAGTGTGCCTGCGTGTGTGTGTGTGTATAGAGTTGGGCATTGTAACTGTTAAGATTATTCAATACCATTGTTTCATTATTGCTGTGATTAATAGAACTTTAGTGTGGGTGAAGAGAAGAGGGTGTCTACCAATTTGCAGTCTTACAAAAGTGGAGAACGTTGGTCGACCATCTTTTTCTTTTTTGGAATACGTACTTTCAGCACCTCCCAGGGACAGGCCCCTCTGCTGTGGTTGCGGGCATCCCGAGGTGAGTGGAAATGGTTCCTGCTGCTAGAGAACGTGAGGTTTGGGAAGAGAACACCGTCACTGCACGCAAAACAGTGACTGGAGAGGGAGAACTGAGATGGGCGCTGGCTTTTCCCACCAGCTGCTTAGGCAATGGAGCCCTACAGTGAGGAAGAGGCGGGAGAGGGGAGGTTTAATGGGGGAAGTTGTACTGGAAGTATACTTTGAAGTGTAGGGAGAAGATTAAACTCAGATGTGGAAGGAAGACTCCCCAGCAGAGTGAAAGCGGGGCAAGGTGTGGTGTGGCCCGGGGTCCTCAGGCTGCAAGGCCACTCCAGCATCAGGGGAGACCTGCTGGTGAAATGACTGCTGCCTGCGTCCAGCACGTGAGGGAGACAGCAAGTGGGTTACGGCCTCCTAGGGAGGGGAGACGGGGCACGCCTACTCTGGGGTGGGGGTCCTTAGGGGGCTGGTGAAAATGTTCTAACGTGGGATGTGGCAATGGTTGCACAGCCCCGCGAATAGACTAAAAACCACTGGATTGTAGAGCTGTCTCTCCTTATGTTTTTACTCTGCAGTTTCAGTTACCCGCGGTACAGCAAATAAGATTTTTTTTTTTTTGAGTTTTTGCTATAGGGCACATGTGCTCACCAGAGAGACACACACATATACACACACACACACACACACATGCGTACACACACACACACACACACACACACAGAAAAGAGAGTGAGAAAAAGAGAGAAATCACTCCCTGAGGGGAGGGCCATGCAGCAATCCCTTCTCCATTCTCCTCTCAGGATTTTGGGCATGCAAGCATACGTGCCTGGTGAGTTTGCTAAGGCATCCAGTCCAGAACTTAAACCACACACTTGGCCATGTAGGATCCGGCCACCTTAACCACCACAACACCCGGCTGGCCCCAAAGTAAGTTATTGTGAGAGAGAGCGAGATCACATTCATATAGCTTTTAGTGCAGTATATTGTTATTTTATTTTTGGTTATTATTAATTTCTTACTGTGCCTAATATATATTAAACTTTATCATAAGTATATAGGGCGAAAACATCGTATATATAGAATTCTGTACCGTCTGCCATTACAGACATCGACTGGGGTTTTTATCACATTTTCCCCACAGCTAATGAGGGACTACTGTACTTGAAGTTGGTCAGTTGTATGGTACATGAGTGATATCTCAATACAGCTGTTAAAAATATATATATATATATATATATCTATATATACACACACATATATATGTATGTATATATACATATATTCACTTGTGTGTATGTATATGTGTGTATATTCATATGTATATACATATGTATATATTCACTTGTATATGCACATGTGTATGATAGATACACGTGTATACATATACATATGTATGTATATATTTACTTGTATGCCTGCATGTATATATGTATATGTGTATATATATATGTATGTGTATATATATATGTATATACGTGTGTGTGTGTGTGTGTGTGTGTGTGTGTGTATATATATTCACTTGGCTCAGTTTTCCAGAATGTGTTCTTGGGAGGATGGGGAACCAGAGCAGATGGAGAGGTGCAGAGAAGGAGCAGGTTAGTAGGGGCAATGTGATCAGTTTTGATACACTGGGTTTGAAGGACCAGCAGTCCATCATCAGCAAATGTCCAGCGCAGAGATGGAAATATGGTTCTGACCCGGAAAAGAGGCTGGTCATGGAGACTGGGGAGTCTGCAGAGGGGAGATATGAAGATCCACTTCCACAATGGCTCACTCAGCATCGGCTAAGTCTTCCCAGTGTGACAGCCGGCTTCTCCCAGAGTGAGTGACCCAAGAGGAAGCAAGTAAGGTGGGGTTACAGTGCCTTCTGTAATCTAGCCTGGGAAGTGACACAGTGTCACTTCTGATCGTTCTTCCACACATGCCTGGATGGTATCGGTCACCCAGGCTAACTGTGATGCAGGCTGGGAGGGAAAGCAGGAGGCAGGGGCCAGTGGGGCCCATCTTGGAGACTGAATACCTGATTCCTGGCACTGTATCACAAATAGTTAAAAGGGTAGTATGGGGCCAGCAGGTAGCATGGTGCTTAAAGCTCTGGCTTCCCACATGGTTGACTATGGTTCGAGTCCCAGACCTGGTGACTTGTAACTCATGCTGGGTGTGTGTGTTTGCATGTCCAAAATTCCAAGAGGAGAATGGAGGAAAAGGGATTGCAGCATGGCCATCCCCCGAGGGGTGATTTTCCCATTTTTTCTCTCTTTGCCTCTCTTGTGAGCACATTTGCCCTATGGCAAAAACCAACATTAAAAATCCTGTGAATGGAGGGGCCCTCAGCCGCCATGCTGGCCCACACTCATGTGTAAGGAATTCCACATGTGTGGCCTGGCAGACCCGTGCAATCACTCAGCATGTGCCAAAGTCTAGGGAAACAAGATGAACAGGGCATTCTCTCTTTTACAGTCACTCCTGAAAGCTTGCTGTCCTTCAACTCGGCAAGGCAGAAACTCCTGACCCCAACAGTTGTCCCTAGTGTTGGGCCATCATGAAAAGCTCCAAAGGGAGGAAAAGTGACTTCGGGGGGTTGAAAGAGGAAATGAGTCTTCCCAGTGTCTGAGGTTTTGCTGGTGGTACTTGTACATTTTGTCACATTCCAAAGTGACTTTCCCTGTGGGCACAGCCAAAGGTTAAGCAACCCCAAGGTGACATCAGGGAATGGGCAGAAATGACTCTCTTCAGCTTTGCAGTGTATTTTATTTCATCATCTTAAGCTGGAAAGGGAAAGTCTTTTTAGAGTGAGGATTATGGACACAAAGAGCTTCAAAAAGTTCATGGGCAATGCAATTAAAATATAAACTTATTTTGGTGCACATTTTTTTTTTTGAAATTCACATATAGTTTTGCTAAATACTCATTTTCATGATTTTTAATTTTAATTTAAATTATTTTAGGTTTTTGCAGCAGGACATATGTGCTTCCTGGAGAGAGACAGAGCCATAGAGAGGAAAAGTAAGAGATCACCGCCCTCCAGGGGGATGGCCATGCCACAGTCCCTCCTCTTCCATGCTCCTCTCGGGATTTCGGGTGGCATGCACAAGTGCCTGGTGTTTTGTTTTGTTTTGTTTTGTTTTCCTTTTCTTGTCTTTTTATTTTTCTTTTCCCATGAGTCAAATTTCCTCACAAGGGGGATTTTATTGATTACTTTTTTCCTTCACAAAAAGACTAACCGTTATCAAATGAGGCTGACATTCACCTCTAACACTGTCTGTTTTTGACTGTATTTAGTATGTGGCTTCCTTCTGTCTGTGGACAGTCTACTGGTTTTCTATTTATGGTGGCAGTATGGAGTTCTCTTTGGAAAATAAGTGCATTTACAGTTGAAGAGTGGTTTCCATAAAGATATTATGCAAATAACGGGACAGTTGGCCGAAATCGTGAAGGTGGTGTGGAAATTACTAATACTCAGGAAACAAAATCTTAGGTCTTGACTTTGGTTTTCACTCATCTAGTCAGAAAGTGGTTGTTGTGCTCTCTGTGTCACCAGAGATGGTGTTCTCAATCAGTTGTGGTGCTGGGATTGTCACCATTGCGCCTCGGGTGTGTGGCTACCAGCAGGTCATTCAGCCTCAGTTTCTGCAACTCTACAATGGGATGGCAACATCTATTTTCTTTCCTTTGCAGGACTGTTATGAGGCTTGCATGAAAAATACTTATACTGCTTTAATCACTCAAGACTGGAAAAAAATGCATTTCTGGTAAACTGAGTTTTCAATATATGCAAGATGACTATTAGAATAAGCTATTTTATAGTTATAGAAGTTAGGAAGATTAAAAAAGGCTTTAGAATAAGATCAAACAAATCATATTGTGGTTTAGTCTTCTTGGTTTTTAGGGAATATTATTCATCCCCAGGCCCTAACTGTTGGGTTATCAGAAAAGCCATGACACATTTTTGCACAGAAAAACATAGAAAAAAAATATGTCATGGCTTTTCTTTTCTTTTTTTATTGGGAGGTTTTTGCTATAGGGCACATGCACTCACCAGAAAGACAGAGAGAGACATAGAGACAGAAAGCGAGAAATCACCCCCCAGGGGGGATGGCCATACCTCAATCCCTTCTCCTCCATTCTCCTCTCGGGATCTTGGGCACGCATGTACACAAGCCCGGCATGAGTTTAAGCCACCTGGTCCGGGACTCGAACCACAGTCGACTACATGGAAGTCCAGCAACATAGCCATTACGCTAACTGCTGGTCCCACAACATGACTTTTCTGATAACCCAATACTTCTTCATATAAAGTAAGAAAGAGTTACAGACTCCGTACTGCTCCCTACCCACAGCCCCAGACTTTCCTATAGCTCACTTGGCATTCTGGTCAGTCGTGTCCCCTTCCCCACAGTCTTTTTAGTTTATTAAACTAGGAATTGACTCACATTTGCTCATTTGTTTAAATTTTGTCTTGTGAATGCAGTGAATCCAGGCTTGGGCATCCCTAGACACTGTGCTGTGAGCAGCAGCCTGGGGTGCCATGTGCCTGCTGAAGGGCAGCCACACTGAACTCCACACTGGGAGGCCGAGGAGGAAGGATGGCTGGAACCAGCATGTGGAAGTCACTTCTCTCTTCCACCGCTGCTGACTATGGGCTTCTGAGCCCTGTGCCCAGAGTCAGGGGAAACAAAGGTAGCGAGGTTCAAGAGGGTGGGCTGGGGGCAGTTTCCTCGTAGATCTATCTGCTTGTCCTGAGCGAGGTACAGAAGCATCCTCTTTGCACCTGGCCTTGGAGGAGCCTGGGGCCACTGCCTTTGTCCCTCTCCAGGATGAACCTTGTATTTTGGGGGTCAGGTGGGAGATGGTGACAGGACCCCAGACCTCAGAGGAGCCCTTAGTCTGTAACACAGCAATTTTGTTGATGGACAGATGGGCAGAACTTTAAAAATGGAACCCATAATGTTGATATTTCTTTTTTTTTTTTTTTTTTTCACTAAACACAAAACTTTCCAGGGAGGATGGTCATGCTGCAATCCCTTCTCCTCCATTCTCCAGATTTTGGGCACACATGCACATGCGCCTGGCATGAGTTTTAAGCCGCTGTGTCTGAGACTCAAACTATGTCTATGTGGGAATCCAGCAACATAACCAATATGTCATCTGCTGGTCTTCATATTTATTTCTCAAGTTGGGAATTTTTGGTTCTGTTTTATTAGGAGAGCACGTTGAAAAAAAAAATAGACTGGGGTGGGCAGCAAGTGGTGTAATGGTTGTGGGACTGACCTCTGACATGGCTGACTGTGGTTCGAGTCCCAGGCCCTGTGGCTTGAAACTCACACTGGCCATGTGTGTGCATGCCCCAAATCCTGAGAGGAGAAGGGAGGAGACGGGATTGTGGTATGATCATTTCCTTGGGGGGGTGGTGATTTCTCACTTTCTGTCTTTCTGTGTCTCCAGCGAGGGCATGCACCTTATAGCAAAAATGTCTCTCTAAAAAAAGAGGATTTTGACAACTTTATCTGTCAATTTACAGATAGCTGATGCTCAGCCCGTTGGTAAGCACTGTTTTTCTGGAGTTTAGTTAAACCGCGATGGGAGGTTTGACCACGCTTGGATTGTGATGACTTTGTTGGGCTGGGAAAGAAAGCACCCTAATAGCACAGGGACTTTAATCAGAAGGTTCTGTTGAGTACTGAGGGAATGCTGAGAGCTGACTGAAAATGCAGAGCCGCTTTCAGTGAGTAATCTGCAAAGGGAGAAATGGAGAACGATGTGGCTTTTAGGATGTCCTTTGTCCTTATAGATTCTCAGCTCTTTTCAAAGGAAGTAGAGGAGACAACGATGTCGCTAATTACGACTGTGAAGAAAGTGAAACAGCCCGGCTCAGAGCAGCGACCAGAGCAACTTGAGAGAGAAAATCAGTCTGTCATATTTGTACAAATATGTGCACTTCCATGATAATTACCATAGTCATTGTTTACTATTGCTCCTCTATATTAATTATCTATTCAATGATAATTAAATACATAACTCTAAACATCAGCCCCAAACAAATTACCTTTTATCAATTGAAACAAACCAATTAAAAATTTCAAAATGCAACCATGTAATCAACAGCTTAATACATGATAATTATGACCAAAATTTCAATTAATGTGTTAATATATGACCTCAAATCTCTAGAAACAAACAACAAAAAAAGCAGCCTCACATGGCAATTATGGCGTAGTTTGATTGACAGATATCTGTGAATTTGTTTTTCTCTCTGACTTGGTAATTTGACTTATATCAAAAAAGCCAGGCTGTTCTCTCCTCTCTTCTAAAGCCATTGCATAGAAAGTACATGGGGTTTAAAAATACAACCATCTTCTTTTCAACTCTTACATGTCTCTTCACTGCACTGCCTGTCAGTTGTGTCACTTTGTAGTATTGTGTCCTCTGTCCCTTGAACCTGTGATGGGGCAACACTGTCGAGCTCTCCCATTTGATAAATAGGTAAAGGGTGGTACATACAGGTGCATGTAGCTGCCTGAACACAGTTAGTGTTGGTGGTTTTTACGAAGCTCAAGCTAGTATGAGCATGTGTATGTTTTAAGCAGTGAGGAGCGGAGGGGAATAAAGAAAGTCGAGACTTGGTTATAATTTGTAATCTACTCTTTGTTCCAATTGGGAGCTATAAATGAAGGAATTAGGAGAGGGAGGAAGAGTGCTTACTTGTGGGCTTGTTAAGAAGAGCTTCCTGGATTTAGTAGACTGGAAGAGATTGGGAGCAGAGGACATTGTAGCAGAAAGAAGGGATTAGGGCCAGCAGTGGTTAAGGCGTTAGATTCCTACATGGCCAACTGGGACTTGAGTCTTGAAACTCATGCCAGATGTGTGTGCATGCATGCCCAAAATCTCAAGAGAAGAACAGAGAAGGATTGTGTGACCATCTCTCTGGGCGGGGGAGGGCGTTTCTTCTCACTTTCTCTCTCTCTGTCTTCTTTGTCTCTCCGGTTAATGCACACTCCGTATAGAAAAAAAATCTCTCTTTAAAAAAAAATAAAAAAGGGGGAAGGGATTAGAGTGCTCGGGATTGAATCAGAGGACTTGTTAGGCTAGAATTTAGAATCCCTGGAGGAAAGCAGTGGTAAGATTAGTTAGACTGGGAAGATGAATCAATCAATCCTATTTCTCATTCTGCAAGTGCCACTGATGAGAAGGCCATGTCTCAAACCGTAAGTAAAGGACAAGGTCATTTAAAAGGTTATTTGGTCATTTTATCAGACTTAAAATGTTCAACACAATTTCACAGCATCCCTGTCCTATTCCCTGACCTGTTTTTCCCCTTTGGTCAGTTGGTTGTGAGACTAGGTTTTATTCCAAAGAAAACTGGAGTTGATTCTAAAATAGTTATTTTCAATTGTACACACCTCCACTCTCAAATGTGCCTCACTTAAAAGCACTGGCAATTTTATCATGCACAGTTAAATTGTGAGCATATTTTTTTGTGTATTGAAGTAGAAAGTCACATTCAAAATTCAGCAAATTGGACTTTAGGTTGAAAAATAAAGAGAATATGATTCTATGTGCAAATACATGTATGCATGTGTATATAAAACATTATATATATTCACATACATATACATTCATGTGTCTAGAAATAAAATAAATAAAATTGGATTGAGTCATAAAAATATAAATATGTCAAATATAAAATGTACTAGAGAAGGAGTTTGTTTTTATGGCTCAAGAGGGAGGTGTAATAAAAACATATTTTTAAGACCAAGAGCTAGTGTGTGTCAATTTCTTTCTGCCAGAGTCCTCTTCTCCTTGACAGGGAGATGAGTCACTGGATCTGAATCACAAAACTGTAAAGATCTTGGACAGACTTATTTCATTGCAGGATATTTAGAAGCATTAGCTAGGTCAATGGCTTAGTGTCTGAGTAGATTGAGGAATCGACAAAACAAATATTTCTCTTCAAGGTTTTAGATTCCGTGCATCTCCTGCTTAGTATAGAAGTATCATTAAAAAAATTGTACTAGTTAAGAGCTAATGGTGCACATTTGAAGGAGGTTGTTAAAAAAGAGTGAAGCATGCTCAGGTTCACAGCAGTGTTATTCACAATAACCGAAAGGAGGAGGCAACCAGAGTTTCCACCGCGGAAGAATAAAGTGTGCTCTATACCCACAATGGACTAGTAGCCAGCTTTGAAAAAGAAGGAGAATCTGACACATGCCACAGTGTGGATAAATCCCATCAGCCAGTCACGAAGGGCAACTATTGCGTGATTCCACTTATGCAAGGTACCTATGGCGGTCAAATTTATAGATACAGAAAGTCAAATGGTAGTCGCCAAGGGGCGGGGTTGGAGGGAATGGGGAGTTGCCATCTAGTGGGTATGGAGTTTCCATTTTACAAGATGAAAACATGCTGGAGAGTGATCGTACCACAGTGAGAACATACTTATGACTACTGAATGTGCACTTAGAAATGGTTAAGATCGAAAACTTAAGGGCCAGCAGGTAGTGTGGTGGTTAAGGTCATTGGACTCCCACATGGCTGACTGTGGTTTGAGTCTTGGACTGGGCAGCTTGCTTTCTCACTCTCTCTCTCTCTCACTCTCTTGCTCTCTCACTCTGTCTCTCTCTGGTCAAAATTAAGTAAATAAATAATGTTAAATAAAATAATTCCTTTTTTTTAAAAGATGGCAAATTTAATTTTATGTGTATCTTGCCAAAGTTTAAAAAAGTGATTAGTGAGGCACATTATTCAGGACATCAGAAATCAGAAGGCATGGCCATACAGAGACACAGGAGGTCGGGGATGAAGGCACTCTTTCAATTAAATTGTTCTTTTTAGCACGTCTCTCATCTTAATTTTCCTCCTGATTACTTGTCCTTTTTCCTTCTTGCTTACCCACTATACACAGTTTTTCCTTTTCCCTGTTTATTCACCCAAAGTTTTTTTTTTTTTTT
>NW_006198287.1:595095-603188 GCF_000334495.1 Tupaia belangeri chinensis
ATATCCAATAGTTATCGCAGCTGACACATACCTATACATGAACTCAAGTCTGACTTTAGGCCTAAACCCCAGTGAGTAAAAAGAGCATACTATCAAGTAGAACCCAGCTGGGCCCATACAGCTCACTGCAGCCATCAAATATCCTTTTTTTTTTTTTAAATGGTACGAATAGTTTTTCTGTTTTTTTTTTTTTTTTTTTTTTCACTAAACACAAAACTTTCCAGGGAGGATGGTCATGCTGCAATCCCTTCTCCTCCATTCTCCAGATTTTGGGCACACATGCACATGCGCCTGGCATGAGTTTTAAGCCGCTGTGTCTGAGACTCAAACTATGTCTATGTGGGAATCCAGCAACATAACCAATATGTCATCTGCTGGTCTTCATATTTATTTCTCAAGTTGGGAATTTTTGGTTCTGTTTTATTAGGAGAGCACGTTGAAAAAAAAAATAGACTGGGGTGGGCAGCAAGTGGTGTAAAGGTTGTGGGACTGACCTCTGACATGGCTGACTGTGGTTCGAGTCCCAGGCCCTGTGGCTTGAAACTCACACTGGCCATGTGTGTGCATGCCCCAAATCCTGAGAGGAGAAGGGAGGAGACGGGATTGTGGTATGATCATTTCCTTGGGGGGGTGGTGATTTCTCACTTTCTGTCTTTCTGTGTCTCCAGCGAGGGCATGCACCTTATAGCAAAAATGTCTCTCTAAAAAAAGAGGATTTTGACAACTTTATCTGTCAATTTACAGATAGCTGATGCTCAGCCCGTTGGTAAGCACTGTTTTTCTGGAGTTTAGTTAAACCGCGATGGGAGGTTTGACCACGCTTGGATTGTGATGACTTTGTTGGGCTGGGAAAGAAAGCACCCTAATAGCACAGGGACTTTAATCAGAAGGTTCTGTTGAGTACTGAGGGAATGCTGAGAGCTGACTGAAAATGCAGAGCCGCTTTCAGTGAGTAATCTGCAAAGGGAGAAATGGAGAACGATGTGGCTTTTAGGATGTCCTTTGTCCTTATAGATTCTCAGCTCTTTTCAAAGGAAGTAGAGGAGACAACGATGTCGCTAATTACGACTGTGAAGAAAGTGAAACAGCCCGGCTCAGAGCAGCGACCAGAGCAACTTGAGAGAGAAAATCAGTCTGTCATATTTGTACAAATATGTGCACTTCCATGATAATTACCATAGTCATTGTTTACTATTGCTCCTCTATATTAATTATCTATTCAATGATAATTAAATACATAACTCTAAACATCAGCCCCAAACAAATTACCTTTTATCAATTGAAACAAACCAATTAAAAATTTCAAAATGCAACCATGTAATCAACAGCTTAATACATGATAATTATGACCAAAATTTCAATTAATGTGTTAATATATGACCTCAAATCTCTAGAAACAAACAACAAAAAAAGCAGCCTCACATGGCAATTATGGCGTAGTTTGATTGACAGATATCTGTGAATTTGTTTTTCTCTCTGACTTGGTAATTTGACTTATATCAAAAAAGCCAGGCTGTTCTCTCCTCTCTTCTAAAGCCATTGCATAGAAAGTACATGGGGTTTAAAAATACAACCATCTTCTTTTCAACTCTTACATGTCTCTTCACTGCACTGCCTGTCAGTTGTGTCACTTTGTAGTATTGTGTCCTCTGTCCCTTGAACCTGTGATGGGGCAACACTGTCGAGCTCTCCCATTTGATAAATAGGTAAAGGGTGGTACATACAGGTGCATGTAGCTGCCTGAACACAGTTAGTGTTGGTGGTTTTTACGAAGCTCAAGCTAGTATGAGCATGTGTATGTTTTAAGCAGTGAGGAGCGGAGGGGAATAAAGAAAGTCGAGACTTGGTTATAATTTGTAATCTACTCTTTGTTCCAATTGGGAGCTATAAATGAAGGAATTAGGAGAGGGAGGAAGAGTGCTTACTTGTGGGCTTGTTAAGAAGAGCTTCCTGGATTTAGTAGACTGGAAGAGATTGGGAGCAGAGGACATTGTAGCAGAAAGAAGGGATTAGGGCCAGCAGTGGTTAAGGCGTTAGATTCCTACATGGCCAACTGGGACTTGAGTCTTGAAACTCATGCCAGATGTGTGTGCATGCATGCCCAAAATCTCAAGAGAAGAACAGAGAAGGATTGTGTGACCATCTCTCTGGGCGGGGGAGGGCGTTTCTTCTCACTTTCTCTCTCTCTGTCTTCTTTGTCTCTCCGGTTAATGCACACTCCGTATAGAAAAAAAATCTCTCTTTAAAAAAAAATAAAAAAGGGGGAAGGGATTAGAGTGCTCGGGATTGAATCAGAGGACTTGTTAGGCTAGAATTTAGAATCCCTGGAGGAAAGCAGTGGTAAGATTAGTTAGACTGGGAAGATGAATCAATCAATCCTATTTCTCATTCTGCAAGTGCCACTGATGAGAAGGCCATGTCTCAAACCGTAAGTAAAGGACAAGGTCATTTAAAAGGTTATTTGGTCATTTTATCAGACTTAAAATGTTCAACACAATTTCACAGCATCCCTGTCCTATTCCCTGACCTGTTTTTCCCCTTTGGTCAGTTGGTTGTGAGACTAGGTTTTATTCCAAAGAAAACTGGAGTTGATTCTAAAATAGTTATTTTCAATTGTACACACCTCCACTCTCAAATGTGCCTCACTTAAAAGCACTGGCAATTTTATCATGCACAGTTAAATTGTGAGCATATTTTTTTGTGTATTGAAGTAGAAAGTCACATTCAAAATTCAGCAAATTGGACTTTAGGTTGAAAAATAAAGAGAATATGATTCTATGTGCAAATACATGTATGCATGTGTATATAAAACATTATATATATTCACATACATATACATTCATGTGTCTAGAAATAAAATAAATAAAATTGGATTGAGTCATAAAAATATAAATATGTCAAATATAAAATGTACTAGAGAAGGAGTTTGTTTTTATGGCTCAAGAGGGAGGTGTAATAAAAACATATTTTTAAGACCAAGAGCTAGTGTGTGTCAATTTCTTTCTGCCAGAGTCCTCTTCTCCTTGACAGGGAGATGAGTCACTGGATCTGAATCACAAAACTGTAAAGATCTTGGACAGACTTATTTCATTGCAGGATATTTAGAAGCATTAGCTAGGTCAATGGCTTAGTGTCTGAGTAGATTGAGGAATCGACAAAACAAATATTTCTCTTCAAGGTTTTAGATTCCGTGCATCTCCTGCTTAGTATAGAAGTATCATTAAAAAAATTGTACTAGTTAAGAGCTAATGGTGCACATTTGAAGGAGGTTGTTAAAAAAGAGTGAAGCATGCTCAGGTTCACAGCAGTGTTATTCACAATAACCGAAAGGAGGAGGCAACCAGAGTTTCCACCGCGGAAGAATAAAGTGTGCTCTATACCCACAATGGACTAGTAGCCAGCTTTGAAAAAGAAGGAGAATCTGACACATGCCACAGTGTGGATAAATCCCATCAGCCAGTCACGAAGGGCAACTATTGCGTGATTCCACTTATGCAAGGTACCTATGGCGGTCAAATTTATAGATACAGAAAGTCAAATGGTAGTCGCCAAGGGGCGGGGTTGGAGGGAATGGGGAGTTGCCATCTAGTGGGTATGGAGTTTCCATTTTACAAGATGAAAACATGCTGGAGAGTGATCGTACCACAGTGAGAACATACTTATGACTACTGAATGTGCACTTAGAAATGGTTAAGATCGAAAACTTAAGGGCCAGCAGGTAGTGTGGTGGTTAAGGTCATTGGACTCCCACATGGCTGACTGTGGTTTGAGTCTTGGACTGGGCAGCTTGCTTTCTCACTCTCTCTCTCTCTCACTCTCTTGCTCTCTCACTCTGTCTCTCTCTGGTCAAAATTAAGTAAATAAATAATGTTAAATAAAATAATTCCTTTTTTTTAAAAGATGGCAAATTTAATTTTATGTGTATCTTGCCAAAGTTTAAAAAAGTGATTAGTGAGGCACATTATTCAGGACATCAGAAATCAGAAGGCATGGCCATACAGAGACACAGGAGGTCGGGGATGAAGGCACTCTTTCAATTAAATTGTTCTTTTTAGCACGTCTCTCATCTTAATTTTCCTCCTGATTACTTGTCCTTTTTCCTTCTTGCTTACCCACTATACACAGTTTTTCCTTTTCCCTGTTTATTCACCCAAAGTTTTTTTTTTTTTTTTTTTTTTGACTATAGGGCACATGTGCTCACTGAAGAGAGAGAGAGAGGGAAAGTGTGAAATTACCTCGCAGGATGAGGACCACACCACGATCCCTTCTCTTCTATTCTCCTTTTGGGATTTTGGGCATGGATACTCATGTGCCTGGCATGATTTTCAAACCACTGGTCTGGGACTTTAACTGTGTAATTGGTCATGTGGGACCCAGCCATCTTAATCTCCATACCAACTCTTGATTCCCTGCCCAACCTATTTTTACCCCTCACATTTAGTCTTCTTCTACTCCAGGAGAATACAATACCAGTGTTTTGTATACCAGCCTTTTAGTCTCTCTCTCTTTCTTCTTTTTTGAAGGTTAGGAATATTGCTGTTGGTCACCTCCTGAAGCGGCAGTAGCCAATAGCACAGGTGAGGCTATTGCCCACCATCCAGGAAGCACATTAACTGCATTCGCAGCTCTTCCATATCGCTGTCTTCATAATGAAGAGTATGCTATTGTGCTACTAAGTGGGTTTCTGGATGAAACAGGTAAAACAAATTTAGGAAAATATCCAGAGGAAAAGCATGAAGCTGGTTTTTGACTTGCTTTCTCAATCACAATCATTTTATTATTTAAGATCAAGGTTTTAAGATGTCTCTTTCAGCTATCACCAATTAAAAGTTATTGACATATTTAACACCACACAGGAAAAAAAAACACAAAAAAGGTATATTTGATAAGATTGGACAGTTTTCATGTGGATGCTCAATGCCTTATCATCAAAAATTAAATTGAAACTGTATGTTCTCAGGTTAAGAAATTTGTACTTTCATCGGTAGTAAGCAAGCAAGTGAAATGATAGTCTAGGGCTATTTACCCATAAGATAGATTTATTTGTTGAAAGTTGAATGTGACTTTCTTGAGGGATTAAAAAAAGCCAAATGCACTCATTAATTAAACCTGTATGGGTGGGGACGCTTGCTTGAGAATTTTGCAGAAGAAGAGCCATTAAAAATACTTGTAATTCTTATCAAGTTTACAGTAGATATGACCACCCAGTTATAAAGCACTAACTAACAAGATACTATCCAAAGCCATTTCAATAAGATGAAAGCCTCAAGGCCATATTTGTGTTGTAGGAACCCCAAATTTCCATTTTAAATGGAACAATTCCACTTACTTCTTGTGAAATAATGTAAAAATATGGGTCAAACATATTGTTTGAAGGTCATTTAAAGAAAATTACTTATGATTGAAAAAGATTTTCATTTTTTCCTTAGAAAGTGTTTCATTGTTTCTATGGAAATAGGAATCATAGTCTTTAAATGTTCTCTAATGTTGGTTCACAAAGCTTAACTGTACCTATTTAAATACCACAGATACTGTAACATTTAATGCTAAGGGTAATTTTAATACTTTGATTTTTTATGTACATTTATATTGGCATTATCTTGTAGTCACATTTTAAAAGAACAAGCTTATTTTATGATTAACAGAATCATTTAAAACATCTTTTTATTGTAAGCTTGCCAAAGAATCCTGTATTTAAAAAATTATACCCACATTACTGGTAGGAAGTATAAAGAAACACTGAATTTTTTTTAGTTGGTAGAACTATTGATGAAATTCTGAAACCAGTTTTTGTCTATTTAGGAGAAAGCAATAAGCAAATGATGTGTCAGACACCAGAATTTTCACTGTGGAAGGAGAGACACAATTATGGGAAAGGGGGGGTCGAGAGGGAGGATCTCAGGGTTTGGGATCTGAATTGAAAGTAGCCATTGCTATATGAACTCCTGTTAAAATAATACACACACACCTCTACACATTTCTTAGCTGTGTGAACTAAACAAGCCAAGAAGCCATGCCATCCCAAGAGTTGTGAGCATACCTAACGCCCAGATCTTGCCATGCCATCCCAATTGTTGTGAGCGTACCTAATGCCCTGATCTTGGTTTCTAAATCCCATTTTCCACTCAAAAATGAGAGAAACCGGGAGCCTGTGATATTTTGTGTGTGCCCCAAACAAGAAAGTACTGAAAGACTAATGAAGCCACGCCAAGGAAATGGCTTAAAAGGACTCTCACTAGCCAAATCTGAGGTGATAGCAGCATCAAAAATGATATTGATGATCATAGATTTTAACACATTAAGTTAAAAAAAAAGAATCTACTGGGGATGAGAACTGGGTAGGAAAGTAGTGGAGAGAGAAGCTCTACTTTACAGAGTGCCAGATAACAAATATATACAGAAGATATTATGAATTAAAAAGTCATCACATTGTAACCCTAATCTTTGGCTCCAGTTGGACATTAAAGCTATTGGTGAACAGGTATTAATGTGAGCAGAATATTCTTACGTTCTCAAGTTGTCACTCTCAGAATACTTGAGAGAAAAACATGCAATGGAAAGATTAGTTATAACCTTAACCAAATGGTCAGTCTTGGCATCACCAACAGTGCTTTTTTTTTTTTTTTAAGAGAGATTTTTGCCATAGGGTGAGTGCACTTGCCAGAGAGACAGAGAAATAACCTTCCATGGGGATGGCCATGCTGCAATCCCTTCTTTTCCATTCTCCTTTTAGAACTTTGGGCACACACGTACATACGCCTCACGTGAGTTTTAAGGCACCAGGTCTGGGACTTGAATTCCAATCAACTATGTGGGAGTGTAGTGATAATAACCATTACACCATCTGCTGGTCCCGAATAGTAGGAGTTCTAATATGAAAACGTTGGGAGTACCTGTCTTCCAAAGGACAACTGGCCTATTGCTTCCAGCCATTGGTGTTGTGAGATATAGAGGGAAGTACAGGAGCTGTTTTAGATTAAAGGAGACCACGCAGCAATAACAGCCAATTGCAGGCCAGCGGTAGTGTGGTTAAGGCGGCTGGATCCCACATGGCTGACTCTACCATTTGAGTCTTGGACCTGGCAGCTTGAAAATCATGTTGGACACATGTGGGTGCATGCCCAAAATCCTGAGAGGAGAATGGAGGAAAAGGGAATGTGACATGGCCACCCCGCCAAGGTGTGGTTTCTCAGTTTCCCTCTCTGTCTCTGTCTTTCTTTGGCAAGTACGCACATTCTATAGCAAAAGAAAACAAAAAAGGAAAAAGAACAGCTGATTCAATAAATAAAACTTGGTTGGATTCTTGAACAAAACAGGTGTGATGGGCATTTTTGAAACAATTGGGGAAATTTGAGCATGAACTATATGTTGGTTGATGATATTGAAACAGTGTTCACTTTTTAAAAGTTATGGTTGGATGACAAAAACTGTATTTTTGAGAGATACATGTTGGAGTATATTGGTGAAATTTCATGATGTTTTAAGCCCATATTTGGATAGTTTAATAAGAGGAAAAACTTGTGCCTTTATACATATATGTACATATGTATGTGTGTGAGTGAGGTGAGGGGGATTTTGGCAAGATATTAATTGTTGATGAATGTAGTTGAGAAATATATGAAGGTTCAAAGCTCTATTTTCAACATTTATGTAGGTATCAATTTTTCTAAATAAAAATTAAGCTATTAAAAATAAGCAAAATAAAAAATTAATCTCTTCATATAGAAACATAGAGATAGGTTTTTAGGGTATTCTCTGAGAAATGTTTTTTCTTTTTAGGTTTTTGCCAAAGGGCACATGTACTTGCCAGAGAGAAACAGAGAGTGACAGGGAGAGGGAAAGTGAGAAATCACCTCCCAGGGGGGATGGCCACACTGCAATCCCTTCTCCTCTATTCTCCTCTCAGGATTTTGGGCATGCATGCACATGTGCCTGGTGTGATTTTCAAGCCACTGTGTCCAGGACTTGAACTGCAGTCAGCACCTTTACTACCTTGCCACCTGATGGCCCAAAGAAATCGTTTCTATAAGACGAGCATATTCTTTCTCCACTACCCTGCACCATTGAAAATATGAATGCTGATTTCTTCCTGC
>NW_006198287.1:605248-616255 GCF_000334495.1 Tupaia belangeri chinensis
GCTGACCAATGGCGATGGGGTAGAATTTTCCAGTGATATGGTTGTACTTATTTTCTTCTGGTTCTGTATTAGTAACTTTAGTTCCTTATAAATTAGAAGATTCGTCACCTAATAGATCTAAATGTATTTTACATGTTCATCAAAGAATTATGATAAGTAATGTAACAAAGGAATCAATAACAATATCTATAATTTATTGAATACCTGCTGTGTGCTTGATACTGTTTATTTTATTTTATTTTTTTTACTTAAATCGTCTTTAATTCCTGATTATCTCTGTATTAGCATGAGGAAACAGGCTCAAGATGTTGAGTGGCTTTCATGAAATCACACAGTGAATAAGTTATAAATTTGAGATTTTAAACCCAATTCTGTGATTCTATTTTTTTTTAACACATTCATCTTACAAAGTCATGCTGCCCATACCTGAAAACAAACCACTTTAAGTAGTTTCCAATGTGATTACATTTTTTGAGGAAATCCACGGTAGAAAAGATAAGTTATTATTCCTCTGAATGTTTGGTATTTGAGTTTAAATATAAAACAGAGATGGTGAAAATGGATTGGGATGGGAAATAGACCGGGATGGAAATGGATTGGGATAATGGGATACAGCAATCCTTGGCTCTTGTTCCAGTATAGTTACTGTCTGATGCTGTGATTTGGTGGCCTTATATAGTCATTGATTTGTCTAGCTGACATCTCAATTAATTTTAAAAATTAAAATACCATGGTACTTTATAAGAATTTTAAAAAAGATTGCTGTGAAAGAACCAATGTCTGGGGTGAGGGCGTGTGAGGAAAGCCTGGGGGTGTAATGATGGGCGATGACTCATGGGGAGGAAGAGGCTAGGTTGTTCATGGTCTGTAAGCAATGTTACGGAGTTCCAACTTAGTTACGAGAGCAAATGAAAATTCTTACAGGTGCTTTTTCCACCCCAAATCAGCATTTAGAAGGTCTATACATTGCAATTGGATGGTAGGTCTTTCTCCTTCTCTCTACCTTCACCCCTTCCTCTGTCACTCTCTTTTAATCATAGTTTTGTTGAGATCTAATTCAGATACCATGTAATTCACCTATTTAAAGTGTAAATTTAATGGTGTCTTAGTGTGTTTGAGCTGCTAGAATAAAATACCATAAATTGGGAATAACAAATTTACAGTTTACAATTTACAAATTGTAAATTTACAATTTACAATTTAAATTTACAATTTACAGTTTTGGAGGCTGGGAAGTCCTAGACCAAGGTGCCAGCAGATTTGATGTCTGGTGAGGACCTGGTTTCTGGTTCATAGCTTCTGCCCTCTTGCTCTGTCCTAACATGGTAGAGGGGCAAAGGAGCTCTCTGGGAGTCTTGTTTATAAAGACTCTAATCCTATTTGTTAGGGCTCTGCACTCAAGACCTAATCACCCCTAAAGGCTCTACCTCCCCAAACCTTTACTTTGGAGGTGGGAATTTTAACATTTGATTTGGAGGAGGGACACAAGCATTCAGACCCTAGCATATGGATTTTAGTATAGACATGCAGTTGTACAGCCATTGCCACAATCAATTTTAAAGCATTTTTATAACCCCCAGAAGAAATCCTGTCCTGGTTACCAGTCACTTAATTTCTTTCCTCCATTTTTAAACAAACTAATTTACTTTCTGTCTTTTTTTTTTTTTTTGTGAGGTTTTTCACTATAGGGCGCGTGCGCTCGCCAGACAGACAGAGAGAGACAGAGAGACAGAAAACGAGAAATCACCCCCCAGAGGGGATGGCCACGCCGCAATCCCTTCTCCTCAATTCTCCTCTTGGGATCTTGGGCACGCACGCACACGCGCCCGGCTTTACTTTCTGTCTTTATAGATTTGTCTGTTTTGGATCTTTCATATTAATGAAATCAGATAATATGTGGTCTTTTGTTTTTATTTACTTAGCATAAATTTTCAGGACTCTTTGATGTTGTAGCATATATCAGCACTTCATGGCTCTTTATTGCTGAATAATATTCCGTAATAAATAATATTTATCCATTCACCATTTGATGATATTTGGGTGGTTGCTACTGTTTGTCATTTATAAATAGTGCTGTTTTGAACAGTTGTACACAAGTTTTAGTGTGGACATATGACTTCATTTCTTTTGGGTACTAAGAATGGTATTGCTGGGTCATGTGTTAGTTTTAGGTTAACATTTTGAAGAACTGCCAGATTGTTTTCCAAAGCGGATACATCATATTACAATCCTATCACCAGTATGTTTTAACTTTGGGAGGTTCCTATTTCTCCACATTCTCCCTAACATTTGTCATTGTGCCTTTTTTTTTTTTTTCATTGTGCCTTTTTATTATAACCATCCTAATGGGTATAATGTAGTATCTCATTGTAATTTTGTTTTGCATTTCCTGATTTAGATTTTTTTATTAATCTTTTTAAAATAATTATTTTATTTAACTTTCTTTCTTTTTCTATTCTTTTCTTTTCTTTCTTTCTTTCTTTCTTTTTCTATTCTTTTCTTTTCTTTCTTTTCTTTTCTTTTCTTTTCTTTTCTTTTCTTTTCTTTTCTTTTCTTTTCTTTCTTTTCTTTCTTTCTATCAGAGAGGGACACAGTGAGAGAGAGGGAGAGGGAAAGTGAGAAAGCAAACAGCCAGATCCTGGACTCAAAGTGCATTCAACAGCGTGGGAATCTAGTGCCCTTAACCACTACACCACTTGCTGGCCTCGTCCCTGATTTAGATTTTAGGAAGGTTACTCTTATTATATTGTAGAAAATGGAATAGAAGGATAAAGACAGATACCAGGTGAGGTTGAAAGTAGACAGACCAAGATAGAGGTAGGGAGGATGGTGAGAAGTGGGTGCATTTCAGAAGGGAATATAAAAGTAAAGTCCATGAGAATATGTGATTAGTTGGATGTGGACACTGGGGAATGCTGTAACTAGATTTCCAGCATGGGCAGCTAGATGGAGGGTGAGGCCATCCATTGACATATGAGAGAGAGTAGCTAGAAAGCAGAAAATAATGTGCTTTAGATTTGGATGGATTGGGTAAGAGGTGACAGTGGTTACTGTCAAGAAAGGAGAACAGAGATCTTTGGGCTGAAAATATACATTTGGGAATTGTTAGCACATCAGAAATAGTTCAAGACTTAGGAGGGGATGAGATTGTGAGAGCGAGAAGAGAACAGGATTTGGGCAAAGTCCAGAGAAAGGTGAGGTAGACAAAGAGCATTTCACAGAGAAGGCAGACTAGGAGCCACCAGAGAGGAAGGCAGCAACAGTGAATGTATTTTAGATATTGCAGAAGGAGTGTGATGTTCTAGAAGGTGCAGGAGGAGAGGGGTAAGAGCATTTCCAGATGGAGCCAGTGGTCGTCACTGTCTAGTGGTTGAATAAAAGAAGGACCCTTAAGTAGTCACTGAATTTAGTACCATGGAAGCTGTTGGATGGTAGAGTGATTCAGTGGAGGTCGAGACAAAACTGACTTGGGGCCTGAGTTTGAGCTAGGCAGTGAGTGTAGCAAACCCTCTTGAGAACTTTGCTTTGCATGAAGGAAGAACAGCACAGTAGATGGAAGGAGATAGGTGGATTCATTTCTGTGTGAATTTGGGATTTGTTTGAGCCTCGTTTGATAAGCTAATGGGAGGAAGCTAGCAGCAAGTAGGGAGTCTCTGATAATACAAAAGAGAGAAGGACACCTTTTTTTTTTTTTTTTTTGAGAGGTTTTTGCCTTAGGGCGTGTGCGCTTGCCAGACAGACAGAGAGAGACAGAGAGACAGAAAGCAAGAAATCACCCCAAGGGGGGATAGCCACCCCGCAATCCCTTCTCCTCTCGGGATCTTGGGCACGCACGCACACGCTCCCGGCGTGAGTTTTAAGCCACCGGGTCCGAGATGCGAACCGTGGTTGACTACATGGGAGTCCAGCGACATAGCCACTATGCTAACTGCTGGCCCCTCGAAGGACACCATTTATTGCATTGGGTCCTTGGGACTGGAACCTGGGACCCAGATGGGGTCCAGTGCACAGGAGTTCTTAGGGAGGGGAAAAATGTGTTTCATTATCATAGTTTAACCACAGCCATAAATGCTTTGTATTGGGTCATGAAGATGACCTGGCAATATTGTAGGACTTCTAACTGTATGTTTCAAATGGTGGGATTCAGAAGTATGCTGAAAGCCATATTGAGATGGCTCTTGACAATGCAGATTAGCTGACTTAATCTGGATAAGCAAGTGATTTCTTATAACTAGCTTTATAATCTCAATACAATACCATTTAAGTGCTTGTATACAAATGGAAGATGAGCAGAGACTATTTTTTAGATATTTAAGTGAAATCTAAAATATAAATTTAGACAGTAGTCTTTCCTTTTTTCTAGTCTAAATATTGGAAAATTTGAAAATGATTTGGTACACTTTACGGTGTATCTGTGATATAGTTAAGGATATGTAAGGGAAACTAGAGGTGTAAGAACTCTTTCTGTATCCTCAGGAGGTATGGTATGAGAAAGAAAGTAAGTCATTCTCTGTTTCAGGTCCCCAGTACTTGGGGCTGGTGCACAAAGTGACGACAGGATGCTTGCTTTCAGGGGTCCACAGCATTCTACTAAGGGGGCAGGAGGAGGGCGAGAGGAGAAGCAGAGAAAGAGAGAAAGGCAAACACACAGCATCTATCAAAATACACTCGTTCATTCAATAAGTAATTACTGAGTGCCTATTATGTTCTAGATACTATTGTAGGCACTAGGGGGTCCAACAGGGAACAAAAGATTAAAAAAATCTGCCATTATGGATTTAGCTTTTGTTGGGGAGGGCAATGTCAGACCATAAACATTAAATAAATTACATATTATATTAGAAGTTTATAAAACAAGGAAAATACAAAATCCTAAGGTGGGTGGTGGTGGAAGAACTTTACATGGAATGACCAGTTAAGATGACTTATTTGAATAAAGACTTGAAAGTGGAAGGGAGAGTGCCATGTAGATACGTGAGGGAGAGGATTCCAAGCAAAGGGAATATAGTGCGTAGGTCCTGAGGCAGATTGTGCCCAGCATGTTCACAGAGCAGCCAGTGTGGCTGGAGCAGAGTGAGAAAAGGGTTCAGAGTGAAGGTGAAAGGAGTTGGGTGTGTCCTAGATTATGCAGAGTAATGTAGGCCATTGTAAGGTTTCTGGCTTCTGTTATAAGATAGGAATTTATTGGGTGGTTTGACCAGAGGAGTGAGGTGATGTGCCTTAATGGCTGAAAGATGTCCTTCTGGCTACTGTATGAAGGATATAGTGGAGGAATCTGGGAGACTAGTGCAGGAATTCTGGTGAGAGATGAGGGTGGTGTAGGCCAGGTGGGGAGTGGTGGTTGGATGCTGGATTTATTTTGAAGGAACACCAGATGGGATTTTTCTGGCAGATTGGCTGTGGGGTGTGAGACCCTGGTGAGGAGTCCAAGAGGACTCCTTGGATGACAGACTGAGCCAACGAAGGAGAGCAGTGGTGGGAGTCAGTGGGATGGGTGTGAGTGGAGGGGCAGGGGGCAGGTTGAGATGTCTATCTGAGATCTGTGTGAGGGTGCTGAGCAGTGAGCTGGGTATGGACTGAGCAGTCAGGCTGTAGGGTGTGGAGTTCAAGGAGAGTCTGAACAGAGCGAAAATGTAGGGCTCAGTCCTACCCCTGCAGGCAGGGAAATGCGCCTGACCCCTTCTCACATGGCACGTGCTCCCTACAGGGGACGAGGTGTGAGGCAGGCAATAGCATCAGCTCTATGTTCCTTTTCCTGTGCTCCTGCTCTAGGCTAGAGACAAGTCTTGCTGGATTAGATGGCCTCTAAGTCCTTTCCAGGTCTCTAATGCAAGAGTTGAGGAGGGGGATTAAAAACTCTTTATCTACCCTGGGTGAGTAGAGAGAGCTTAACTCTTATTTCTAGAGCCCCCCTCTCTTTTAAAAAAATTTATCAGAGGGTACGTGCACTTGCTGGAGAAAGAGAGAGAGAGAGAGAGAGAGAGAGAGAGAGAGAGAGAGAGAGAGAAAGAGAGTGAGAGGGCATCCCCCATGGGGCATGGTTATGCCACAGTCCTTTCTCCTCTATCTCTCCCCATGACTTTGGGCATGCAAGTACGTGCACCTGGCATGTTTTCTCAAGTTGCTGAGTCCAGGGCTTGAACTATATGATCAACCATGTGGGATCCAGCCTCTTTAACCACAAGGACACGCAGACTGGCCCACTTCCCCTCACCTCGTCCTTTTTTTTTTTTTTTTTTTTTAAGAGAAATTTTTGCTATAGGTCACGTGCACTTGCCAGAAAGACAGAGAGACAGAAAGAGAGAAATCACCCCCCAGGGAGGGATGACCATGCCATAATCCCTTCTCCTCCATTCTCCTCTTGGGATTGGGTGCATATAGCACATGTTTCAAGCCGCCAGGTCCAGGGTCCAGGGTCCAGGGTCCAGGACTTGAACTGCAGTCAACCATGTTGGAGTTCAGCACCCTAACCACTGCACCACCTGCTGCCCTTCTCACCCCCCACTTTCTCCCTTTTAAAACAATGTATAGAAGTGCTGTTCTTTACCTGGTGTCGAATACAATTAAAGAACTATATTTCCTTCCATCCGTTGAAGCTTGGTCCAGGATATCTCTGTCAAAGCACTTCACAAAACTTTCTCGTACAGTAAATATTTTCTGTATGGTGGGGGATAGAGGGGAAAGGGTTGCCTCTTGTGAAGCAGAATTTGAATGGCATTTTCTTTTAAAATCTTTTATTTCTAGCCTAAATCTTACTAATGTACTGTTTGGATTTAAGTGATAGCTGGACTGTATTTCTCAATGAGGTGCATTGGAAGAAAACTGCTTCTGTCTCACTGGTTTAGTAATACCTAAAGATCTCTTTCTTTCTTTCCTCTTTTTTTTATTTTATTTTTCTTTTTTGAGATACATTCCTAATTCCAGGATATTAATTCCAAATGGGCTTTTCATGGTTAAATTAGGAAGAAAGTGGTTAGAAAGTTTCCCTTGTTTTTCTTCAGGAAGATACCTTTATAACTAGAAATCTTGTTAAACACTTTAGAAGCGTTGTCAGAATAATTCTTAGCAGGGTGTTGAAATCAAGTGCTTTTCTTTTCATCTCTTGCACTTTGTCAATTGAAAATGTGCAAAGAAGACCATTTGAAGTTCTCCTTGGGCCACGAAACTTAGCTTCATTATAGTAGAAGTGGGTTAAACATAATATCAAATAAACCCAACGGGTGATTGGAAGTATAGTTAAGATGATCCAGGGCTCATCCTTAAAATGACTATTTGGACATTTCATGAATTTAGCAGGAGAGTCCTATTTGGCTAGGACTCTAGACTTCATTTTTCCTCTGCAACCTTAGTTAGTGAGGATGGGCAAATAGATTTGATTTTTTTTTAAATGCGAATCAGAGAAGTCAGTTGAATTCCAAATAAATGAATTTATAAATTTGCTTATGTTCCAGAATAAATGGAAGTAATTATGACTGCATTAGTGCAGCATTAATTAACATTGCTAATTCTTTGTATGTAATTATGCCAAATAATAACACTAATAAAATGTAAATATCAAATGAATGAGAGGACCCCCCCTTCTCTTTTTAAAGCCACCATATTACAGAGTCAGATTATGAACATGCAATATCATCAAGCTTCCAGACACCCAGTTTCTAAATACAGGCTGTATGAATTCTAATGGAAACACGAGCTCGGCAGTATAAATCTCCTTTGCTGCTCAGTTCAATGAGGGGCTGGACAGCAAGCCGTAATTTTATTCCTCAGAGCATTGCTGAGAATATTTATATAATTAAATATCATCTGTTTCCCCATTTAATTCCTGGTGGTTCTTCCCCCCCACCCCTGGGCTGTTTTTGCTATTTCCTTGGGCAGAAATGGCCCAATAAAGTTGCTGCAGCTCTGATGGGTAATCTTCATTAGGTGCTTGGGCGATGAGTCCCCGAGTGATGCTGAGTTTGATTTACCACGGAGTACAAAAGCCGAACCTTTCACAAGAGCTCTAAGTAGGGCAGGTTTTATGCAGCTTTAACAGGCTTCTTTGAAGATGAGAGAAAAATAAAGTTGTTCTTTTAGGAAATGGTTTTGGGAAATGCTTCGGTCTCCTGGGAGAGCCTCCTTTTACAGGCTGTCAACACACTGGTGATGTGGGAAATCCATCTGGATGAAGAAGAGGTGAATGTAGACAGAACACGGTATATTAAAAAGAATGTTGGGGACCTGCGTTCTGCATCCAGGGGTGCATCTAGAGCCCCCAGAACTTCTTTGGGTCTTGGTGTCTGTGTCTAGGAAGCAAGATAACTGGATTGTGGCTCTCCAACACCACTTCCAGGAAGAATCAGGGAGGCGAGGGGCACAAGCTTCAGTGTAGACACATCTGTGTGTGAGTCCTGCTCTTGCTCCCATACCCATGGGCCTAGGCAAATCACCCCATCTCTCTCAGCCTCAGGTTTTCCCTCTTTAAAATTAGAAGTATTGGGTCAGCAAGTGGTGTGGTGGTTGAGGTGCTGGACTCCCACACTGCCAACCATGGTTTGAATCCTGGACCCGCTAGCTTGAAACTCACATTGGGTGCATGTGCATGGGTACCCAGGGAGGAGACTGGAGGAGAGAGGATTGTGACAAGGTCATCCCCTGAGGGAGTGATTTCTCACTTTCCCTCTCACTGTCTCTCTCTGTCTCTCCAGTGAGTGCATGGACCTTATGGCAAAAACCTTTAAGACAAACCAGTAATAAAACGGGAACTACTAGCTTTGCCCACTTGTAACAGGGTGACCATAGGATTACATAGAAAATTCACTGAAAGTAGCTGCCCAGAGCTGGCTTGCAGCAGGTACCCACAGGACACTGGATGCCCGCCTGCCTTCCTGCCCTGGCTTCTGTGAGGAGTAGCGTGTGGGACTTTGAAGCAGGGTTTTAGGATCTCTAACATGAGGCGATAAACAAAGAGTAAACAAAGTGGCAGAGTTTGGCCTGAAACAGAGAAGTGGCCCGCAGTGGAACAATGCCCACATTATTCCTAAAGCTCTGAGCCAAAGCTCTTCATTTTTGTTTTGGACAGGGTGCTGGCAGAATCGAGGTCTGGGTGGAGGGGTGGGACATGGTCCTGGAGGAGCCTCTTATCATTATGGGTAAATAAGATCCTCCAAGTGCCAGCAATACTTCTCCTTTAATCCCAAGTATTTGATTTCTGTGATTCCCCGTGCTGGTGGCATTGTGAGGCACCTTCTGCTGAGCTGGGTGTGTGAAGGATGGAGGGACTGACAGCTGTCAGTGGTGGCTGCTGTGGGGAGTGGATGGAACAGAGGGGCTTGTCAAACTGCAAGGGGAGCTCTGTAGCAGTGATGGTCGGCTGAAAGAATCAGATTCAAGGTAAGACAGACCGAGAGAACCTTTGTTGCCCTGGACTTTGAGCCAGCAATACTAGTCTTTCTTGGAAGTTCAGAAGACAGGCCTGTTCTAGGCCATGAGTGTGTCTGATCCCAACCCTGAGGATTTCATCATTCCAGGAAAAAAATCCATTTTTGGCCTGGAGGGTGGGCTTATAGTGATGCAGGGGCTTCTGAAAAACAGAGAAGGAATGCAGGATTTTACAGTCTCTTAGACAAGGCCACTTATAAATGAATGGCAATGGTGTAAGAGGCAGAAGGATCTCCAGAACTCTCCCACCTGAGAAGGACACGTGTGAGTCCACGTGTGATACACACAGATACACCCATATACTAAGATAATAAGAACACCATGAGTAGCTTCTATTTATCGGTAGATTTCTGTTTTATGTTGTGCCAAGCTCTTCATAAATACTGTCTCATTCAAGTCTCACAACTTTCTATGAGAGATATTTATAATGCTTCCATTTGCCAATAGGGTAACTAAAGTTTGGAGAGGATAAGTGGCTTCTCCAAGGTCATACAAGCCATGTGTAGGAGAACTGACTGGATCCCTCACAGTTTCCAAGCCATGTCAGAGTCATGTATATGCATGATGGGATGTTCAAGTACTATCTTGGTGCATCTAGACTGGATGTTCAAATCCCTCTCAAATTGAAATTCTAACTCTCAATGTGATGGTATTAGGAGGTGGGACCTTTGGGAGGCAATTTGGTCACAAGGGTAGAGCCCTTATATAAATAAACACTCTTATAAAAGGGACCCTAGATATTTCTCTCCCTCTGTTTGCACCATGTGAGGACATAATGAATGATTAAGTCTGCAGCCCAGAAGAGAATCCTCATCAGAATCTAACCATGCTGACACCCTGATGTTGACTTTCAGCCTCCAGAACTGTATGAAAAAAATTTCTGTTGTGTATAAGCCACCCAATTAATGGCAGTGTGTTATAGCATCTGCATCTGACTAAGACGATGTCTTAGAATCAAGGAGAGTGTGTGCTAAGAACCAAGGATAGACCTTTAGCTATGTCCTGTAACCTCTCCATCATCATCTTGGTTTTCTCTTGTTGTGAGGAGGAAATGCAGTCAGGCATATGAAACTGCTGCATATTCTGTTAAGTAACTGCAACTGGCTGTCCCATTCCAAATGTCATGAGGCTGGATGATCACTGAAACCACAGCTTGTTTTTCTGCTATTTATCTTGAGGGGTGGGGCAGCAAGACTTAAGGAGGTGTAGACAAGAATTTATGTTTTGTTGCTACACCAGAAAATCAGATAAAGCTAGAACACATGTGGAAGTTGGAAGGGAAGTGTGAAATCAGTATAGCACCGGGTAGACACAGAATTCTACTGCATGGTAATGAAGTCTGAGATCAAAGGACCATCTACTGACTGATGAGAGTGAGGCTCAAGGAGGTTAGTGTAAGAAATGGAGATGGGACTGTGGGATGACCATGCCCAACAGGAGGTGCTTTCTTGCTTTCTCTCTGTTTCTCTGTCTCTGGCCAGCACACATGCCCTCCGGAAAATTAAGAAAAGAAAAAAAAAGGGAAAAAAAATCATTAAACATGAGAAAAAAAAGAATCTTTTTTTTTTTTTTTTTTTTTTTTTTTTT
>NW_006198287.1:616406-629111 GCF_000334495.1 Tupaia belangeri chinensis
TATATATATATACACACACATATACACACATATATATACCTATCACAGCTAAGCTTCCATTTATAGAATAAGACTTTAAACTGGACATAAAGACAAAAGGAAGTCTGAGGTATAAGTAGGTACCTTTCTTACTAGTCCCGAACCACTATATTAAAGTTCATAATTGAAAGTGAGCCTATTCTTGTCCTTCCTGGCTTTGTTTCTTATTTAGAATGTTCCTATTAAACTTCCTGTAAATCCTTCCTGGGTGAACAGTTCCTCTATGGCCTGTGCAATGACTTGGGGCTTTCGTGTATCTTGACATGAGAGCACTTCTCTTATTTGCTGGTTAGTTTTCTCCAAGCCAGTGCTGTTGAAGGCAGACCAAGAGATGGCTCTTGACAGTTTTTTGATTTTTTTAGAAGTTTTGTGCTGTGCTGGTGTTGGCTCCTTCCCTTTTAAGACTCTCCCATTGGGCCTAAGAACAAAATTAAATATTTATTAATAAGCAACCCAATGTCACAGAGAATGGGAGAACTCTTGGGGTTACATGCTTGTACTCAAAACTTAATAGACTTTTTTAACGTAAGTAATATACCATATGTGAAAGCAGAGTACAATGCATGGAACATAGGACTTTAAGAAAATTAGCTTTTCTTCCTCTTAGAATAGTGATCTTCAACCCCTAGGCTCTATCCTAGACCAATTAAATCAGAATCTCAAGAGTGAGGTCTAGATGTTGATATTTCTACAAGACTCCCAGGTAACTCTAGTGTGTAGCCTCAGGTGAGAAACCCAGCTTTTAGAATAATCCAACTAGTCTTTTTGCTCTGTACTTTTATGGCCCCCCCCCCCAAGATTTTTGCTATAAGGTGCATATGCTTGCCGGAGGACAGAGAGAAAGAGAGAAAGCAAGAAATCACCCCCAGGGGGCATGCCTGAGGCCATGCCTCAGTTCCTTCTCCTCCATTCCCTTCTTGGGATTTTGGACACACACGCACATACATTTGGTGTGTTTTTCAAGTGACCAGGTCCAGTACTCAAACCACACAGTTGGCCATGTGGGATCCAGCTGCCTTAACAACCATGCTACCAGCTGACCCTTTCTATCTTCTCTTTCTTTTAATTTTGTAAGGTTTTTGCCATAGGGTGCATGTACTGGAAAGAGACAGAGAGAGATAGTGAGAGGGAAAATGAGAAATCACTCCAGGGGGCAGGGGTGGCCATGATATAATCCTTTCTCCTCCATTCTCCTCTTGGAATTTTGGCCATGCATGCACACATGCTCGGCATGATTTTCATGCTGTTGTGTCTGGGACTTTGAACTGCAGTCAGCAATGTGGGAATCTAGCACCTTAACCACCATGCCACCTGCTGTCCCCATGCATGTGCATTTCTAAGTGTGTGTGTACTTGAGTGTGTGTGTTGAACAGTTACATGAAAGCAACTCTGCCTCAGTCTGAAATTTCACATTCTAAGGGCTGGGATCTGCTTTCTATCTTTCAGTGTCTTGTATTGGCTCAGCCCACTCACTCACTTGATCTTACCTTCAGGACTCAAAGCCATTTCTACAATCCCAGCTGTGCCTTTGCTCAACGGGGAGGGGTTTCCTCTTTCCAGGTGTGTGTGGGAACCCTGGCTGCCAGCTGTGTGGCCCGTCTGGTCCTTGCATATCAGCAGAGCCCATGGCTTACTCCCAGATCGCAGTCCTGGATGCACATTAGCATTGTCTGGGACCCGTGCCCAGCTTGCTCCCACTCTCCCTGCCTACCCCCGCCCCCTCCCCACCCCCCTTCAATCAGACTGTCTGCAGGGGAGCCCAGGGTTGAGGAACAATTGACTGTGTTTACTCGTCCTGTGAGAAGACCATGGGTCATGTGCAGAGGTCAGTCTTGGACTAGCTGCAAGAAAGTAGTTAAGCCAAATTCCTTAGCTTTGTCAGTTATGCCTTTCATTCTTCCCTCCTCTCCATCCTTTTTCAACACTGGAGGGAGGTCCCTCCAGCCCCCATCCCGTGCCAGGAATTGAAATATTTTGCCTGGAAATAAGCACATTTGACAAACATGGCCCCGTGTGCTCCCACCGTAGCTCAGTTCAGCGTGTCTTGATGCCAGCGATGTGAACTTGAACACGGAGATTGCTGTCCAAAGGCCCCAGCGATAGCGCTCTGTCCATTTCTATTGTACCAAAAATCACGTGGAAACCAATCAAATAATGATCTCGGGGATGAAATATTCAACGTACAATGTTATTAACATATAAAAGACTTACAGGCAAATCACTTTTAAGTATGACAAGGCTTCAAAATGTGGTTTGCGTAGAGGGAGAAAGATTCGGTGGGTTGTTTATCAGCAGTGCCATGAGGGAGGCTTATTTCTTCCCTTTAAATCTGGATGAATATGCATGTGTGCGCCGCATGATAATAACAATCATGCCAGCCAGGAGATTAGCTGAGCTTTGCTCTAGTAATTCTAGCATGCAAATTCAAGGGACGCAGAGGAGGCAGTGGAGGCACGTGTGGCCTCTTTTGCTCCTAACCTTCATGCTGCGTCTTAGGTGCATGTTAGGGACAGCTGAACATGAACCCTGCATGATGTCAAAAGGCTGGATAGGTGGGTCCTGGCATTGATGCTGATCCACTTTCTCTGACTGTGAGATAGACACACAGAAGAGTGCATACAACTCAATGACTAATTATAGATATCCACGCGACTATCTCCTCTCCCAAGGAAAAGCATGTTACCAGTGCCCTAGAAGGTTCCGCTATGTAACCTGATGTCATTTAAGAAAGCTGGGCATGTAGGATAGGCACGTGGTGGGGAGGAATGGAAAACCACAGTTAGGACTTGGAAACAGCACATCTTGACCACTTCTGGTCTGTACAAGGCAGCATCTGGAATATGACTCTCTGGCTGGAATTTGAAATTTGTCACTTACTAGTGTGTAACTTTGGACAAGTCTCTTATGCTCCTATGCCTTCATTTTCCTATATATTTTTTAAAGAATTATTTTATTTAACTTTATTTATTTATTTAAATTTGACCAGTGAGGGACAGAGTGAGAGAGCGAGAGAACAAGAAAGAGAGAGAGAGAAAGTGAGAAAGCAAGCTGCCAGGTCTGGGACTTGAACTGCGGTGGGCGATGTGGGAGTCCAACGCCCTTAATGACCACGCCATCTGCCAGACCCTTGGTTTCCTATCTTTAAAATGGAGATTTAAGAGTACTTACCTCCAGGGCCAGGAGGTGGTGCAGTAGTTTAAGACACCTGGGGAAGGTCCCAGTTTTGTCCCTTGAACATCTCTGTACATGCTAGGCACTTGTGTGTGTCCATGATTTGGGGCGGACTGAGGCTGGGGGTTGATTGCAGCATCAAGACCCTGTTGGGAGTGTTGCCTCTCTATTTCAGAAGAAATAAATGAATTAACTTAAAAAAAGTATTTATTCCATAGAATTGTGAGGACCATATGCATGAATACATGTAACATACTTCAAAACAGTGTCAGGCACATGCATGTACTACTGCTTTCATTGTAGTCTTGGCTCTGTGTATTTGTGTTCTCTTACACGTGAAGTTCCCAATCTGACACAAAATAGCAACATGTATGTATTTCTGTGTTCTGGTTCCCCACTTCACCCAGCTGACATTATCCCTGGCCATTCAATGCCACTGGGTAGGTTTCAAGATATGCACTGTTTCTCTACTCCTATGCAGTAGATTGCAGCTTGGCACAAAAATAGTTTTTAAGAGATTCAAGATTGTGAATGTGATTGTTGGAAGGTAATGTAGAAGGAACTAGCATTGATTAAGTATTTAAATAATGGTATTTAACCCTAAGAGAGAAACCTGTTCAATAAGGTGCTTTTAGTCCATTTTACAGATCAGCAGAATGAGGCTCAGAGAAGCACCTGGGCTGATGTCACGTAGCGAGTAAGTGACCAAGCTGGGGTTTGAACGTATTTCTATAGTAGCACCCACCACTTGAGGGGCTTTAAGCACGTGCAGTCCAACCCATGAAGGCATTCTTTCTTTTAAACTCTTAAAAAATGACAATCCAGGCTGTGATTGAATAAGTCATAAATTTGAAAGACCATGACATCTTGAACATGCTATATATGTTATTATATTTTTTTTGAGAGGTTTTTGCTATAGGGCACGTGCGTTTGCCAGACAGACAGAGGGAGACAGAGAGACAGAAAGTGAGAAATCACCCCCCAGGGGGGATGGCCACGCCGCAATCCCTTCTCCACCATTCTCCTCTCGGGATCTTGGGCACGCATGCACACGCACCCGTCATGACTTTTAAGCCACCGGATCTGGGACTCGAACCACGGTCGACTACGTGGGAGTCCAGCGACATAGCCATTATGTTAACTGCTGGTCCCTATATATGTTATTTTTAAAAATAGTTTATTTCTTCCATAAGCAAGGAAGAGAGAACGCTTCCAACAAGGTCTTGATGCTGTGATCTATCCTCAGCCTCAAGCAACCCCAGATCATGGGCATGCATGTACCTGGCATACTCAAAGAGGTCTCCAGAAATGAACCCAGAACCTTTTCACGTTGGTCAGTGTTGCAGAATGTCACATTTTACTGCCACACTATTGTCTGTCCCTGTAAGTATGTAATCAGTGTACTTGATCTCTTGTTTCTGGTCAGATAACACTAATTGGCTTCAAGGCATAGATAGATATTCATGATAAAAAGATTTACAAATTATTTGTTATTGATCACCATGTGGTATGGACAGGACTTTAGATGGAACCTAAGAAGGGTTTACTTTGGTGATTGTGTAGCTTTTCTCATAATCTTCTTTCATGACAGCAGGAGGTAGCTTTCTTTTCCAAATACTCAAATTGAGACAGACGTAAAAAATCTGCGAGGACTTCAAAGTGATGCTCTAGCAAAGGCAGTGGCAGATTCTGAGTCTATGGCTATGCTTAAGGGAGCACAATTGTGCTCCCTTATTTCCTTATCTGTCCAACTGACTGAAGAATTTATACAGTATGTACAGTTTGTAAACTGGAAAAAACCTTCACATTCTCAATAAATAAGCACAGCTCTTTGTTTGAATAAGGGCAGTTGGTGGAAAGGGTTATTTAGCTACAAAGTACCCTCTGATTTTTGTCCATTTTGCAGTTTTCTATGTTAATGCCACTTCAGTTTATTGTTTTAGAAATACTTGTCCTACACCATACATGAAATTAACTAAAAATGGAGCATAAACTTAAATGAAAAGCATTACATTGTCAAACTTCCTGAAGAAAACATAGGGGAAAATTTTTGTGACCTTGAGTAAGGCAAATGATTCCTAGATTGGACACAAAACCCTGAGACTATGTAAGGAAAAAATGATAGATCAAATGTCACACACACACACAAATTAGAAATTGCTAAGAAAATTAAAATGTAAGTCTTAACATATATTTATTCCCAAGCTTTATATTTTGATTGATACTATTAAAAATGATACCTGGGGCCAGCAAGTGGCTTGGTGGTTAAAGGCACTGGACTCCCACATGCCGACCACGGTTCAAGTCTCAGACCTGGTGACTTGCTTTCTCACTTCCTCTCTCTCTCTGATCAAACTGGAAAATAATAATGATAATAATAATAAATAAAATTAAATAAAAAAATAATTCTTTAAAAAAATGATACCTTAAAATGTTTTCAGTTTCATTTATTAGTATATAAAATTCATTTGATTTCTGTGAGTTGACCTTGTATCCTACCTAGGCCCATTAAACTTACCGATTTATTCTAGTAACTTGTTTGCTCATTCCTTGGTATTTTTTGTGTAAATTGCTTTAGACTGAATGTCTATGTCCCCCAAAATGCGTATTTTGCAATTTTAACCCCCAATGTGATAGTATTAGAATAAGTGGCTTTGAGAGATGGTTAGGTCATATGGGTAGAGCCCTTATGAATGGGATTAGTGTCTATAAAAAAGATCCCAAGGGCTGGCTCCCTGGCATTGTAGTCATTACCCAAGAGAAGCTGGATTCCACATGTCAACCCCAGTCTGAATCCCTGGCCCTATCAGCCTGAAATACACCAGGCATATACACAAGTACCCAAGATCCAATAAGTTGGAGGACTGGAGAAAGGGGATCATGGTGTGACCAGGCCCTGTGGAGGGTGTTCATTTCTTTCTCTCTCTCACTGCCTCTCATGTGTGTGTCCATTCTCTATCATGAATAAAGGAGGAGGAAGAAAAGACCCCAGAGATAGCCAGCTGTGGCAGCATGACAATGATATGCTGCTGTACAGTGGTGGATCCATATGGAGGATCAGGGTTCTGTCTCTGGTTGACCTGTACTTATGGGCATGATGTACATACCAGAGATCTTGGCTGACCAAGAAGCCTGCAGGGAGGATTGCAGTGTGAGACACTATTGAGGGTCTCTCTCTCTTTCATGGAAGAAATGAATGAATAAACTTAAAAATCAAGCAAACAAAAGCCTACAGAGAACTTATTTGCCCCTTTTGTGAAATGAGACCGTAGTGAGAAAATGGTTGTCTGTGAACCAAATAGAGGGTCCTCACAAGTTGCCAAATCTGCTGGTACCTTCTTGGGCTAGATTGCTGTTTATAAGCCACTCAGTTTATGGCATTCTGTTCTGGTAGCCCAAATGGACTGTAAGTTTTATTTCTTCCTTTGTAATCTGAATGGATTTCTTCTCCTTTTCTTATTATGCTGATCAAGCCTTCCAGCATGATGTTGCATACGAATGATGAGAATAGTGTTCTCCCCTCATTCTTGATCTCTGTTGAGAATCTTAGCACAGAATCTCACAGCATGATTTCCCAGTCTTCCCAGTCAGTCAGCATTGTAAACATGTGTGCATTGCGTGTACAGGTCAACTGGAGAGCCAAACCCATGATCTCCCATGTGGAGGCCAGAGCAGTGCGTTACAGTTACACCACTGAGTCAACCATTCCCTTTTACTTTCCCCATATTGATGGGATAGTTATGGCCTCCCAGCTGACTTTTCTCCTTTAACATTCTGCTAAAGGGTAGAGAAAGAGAGAGGTAGGCCATATTACTTCAGAAAACCTACTAGTTAAGAATCAGTTTTAATTGGTTGTAGAAATCTTTTTTCTGGGCAATTTTTCCCAATCCTGAAGAAAGGTACAAGAGCTAACTTTTTTTTTTTTTTTTTTGAGAGTTTTTTTCCTATAGGGTGCACGCACTTGCTGGAGACACAGAGAGGTAGAAAGTGAGACATTATCCACCACGTTGGATGGCTGTGTTGCAATCTTTTCTCCTCCTTTCTCCTCTTGAGATTTTGGGTATGCATGCACACACACTCAGCATGTTTCAAGCCATTGGATCTGGGACTTGAACTTCAGTCAACCATTTGGGAGTCCAGTGCCCTAACCACTATGCAACCTGCTGGCTTTAGGAGCTAACATTTTAAGAACATTTTACCAGTTGAAACCTTACCTTGTGAAAATAGAACATTAATAAAATGAATTGCTCTGTAATTTTCTTGTATTTGTAATAGGAATTTTTTTAAAATATAATCTCTACCATTTAGTTTCTGTGAGAGGAAACAAGGGCCTTATATCTTTGCTGATAAAACATCAAGTAGCTGTTATTAATGGGAAAAAAAAACTGTAAGAAGAAATATATTTTTTAATTTGTCAGCATCGCTCTTCCCCCAGTGACCAAACTGCTACATATTTGATAGCAGTGGCAGCAACAGCAAACTACTGATATGAAATCACCCAGTTAATTACATAAAGATTATATTACTGGAAAAAGCTAAATCATCAACCCAACCATGTGGAAACACTTTGGAAATCATCTTAAAAGTGCCATTGCAATTTGTTTAGCTGGTAGTGGAATTTGTGCAGAGTATCAGTCATTATAATGGCATTCTAGTTCTGTTAACAACTACTTGAAATCAGAAAATGTTATATGTATTGTTTAGATTTGCCAAAGCATTTCCTGCATACTATTAAAAAATGTTTATGTGTCTCTTATTAGAAGAGCTAATATAGTACATGCAGTCCAAAGTATCTGAAGTAGGCAATGAAACTTAGAGGAATTTCAGTTACAGGATGGGGGTATATAATGTTGCATATATTACAGTAATAATGACAGTAACAAGAATAAATTAAACCTAACAAACTGCTTCACAGAGTTCCACATGGACCAGGGAGGCCCCTCTGCTGTTGGGCTCAGAGAGATGGAAGTACCATGGAACTGTGGACGTATACTTCTTCCACGCCAGTATCTGGGCAAGAAACAACAGAGACAAAAGTGTGGGATGTTGGTGGCCAGCTTGTGGTCACCCTGAATGGGAGATGTTGCTGGGCTGCTTCAAGAGCTCATGGATTCCAGAACAGCAAAGGAATGACATAGGGGAGGACCCTGGAGGTGCCAAGTGAGATTGGAGGGCGGCACAGGCAAGAGGTGGGACTGGTTGGAAGGATGTGGCTGTGGGACTTACTCTGGGGTTGACTCTGAAGACTGATTTTTTGAGAGTTTTTTTCCTATAGGGTGCACGCACTTGCTGGAGACACAGAGAGGTAGAAAGTGAGACATTATCCACCACGTTGGATGGCTGTGTTGCAATCTTTTCTCCTCCTTTCTCCTCTTGAGATTTTGGGTATGCATGCACACACACTCAGCATGTTTCAAGCCATTGGATCTGGGACTTGAACTTCAGTCAACCATTTGGGAGTCCAGTGCCCTAACCACTATGCAACCTGCTGGCTTTAGGAGCTAACATTTTAAGAACATTTTACCAGTTGAAACCTTACCTTGTGAAAATAGAACATTAATAAAATGAATTGCTCTGTAATTTTCTTGTATTTGTAATAGGAATTTTTTTAAAATATAATCTCTACCATTTAGTTTCTGTGAGAGGAAACAAGGGCCTTATATCTTTGCTGATAAAACATCAAGTAGCTGTTATTAATGGGAAAAAAAAACTGTAAGAAGAAATATATTTTTTAATTTGTCAGCATCGCTCTTCCCCCAGTGACCAAACTGCTACATATTTGATAGCAGTGGCAGCAACAGCAAACTACTGATATGAAATCACCCAGTTAATTACATAAAGATTATATTACTGGAAAAAGCTAAATCATCAACCCAACCATGTGGAAACACTTTGGAAATCATCTTAAAAGTGCCATTGCAATTTGTTTAGCTGGTAGTGGAATTTGTGCAGAGTATCAGTCATTATAATGGCATTCTAGTTCTGTTAACAACTACTTGAAATCAGAAAATGTTATATGTATTGTTTAGATTTGCCAAAGCATTTCCTGCATACTATTAAAAAATGTTTATGTGTCTCTTATTAGAAGAGCTAATATAGTACATGCAGTCCAAAGTATCTGAAGTAGGCAATGAAACTTAGAGGAATTTCAGTTACAGGATGGGGGTATATAATGTTGCATATATTACAGTAATAATGACAGTAACAAGAATAAATTAAACCTAACAAACTGCTTCACAGAGTTCCACATGGACCAGGGAGGCCCCTCTGCTGTTGGGCTCAGAGAGATGGAAGTACCATGGAACTGTGGACGTATACTTCTTCCACGCCAGTATCTGGGCAAGAAACAACAGAGACAAAAGTGTGGGATGTTGGTGGCCAGCTTGTGGTCACCCTGAATGGGAGATGTTGCTGGGCTGCTTCAAGAGCTCATGGATTCCAGAACAGCAAAGGAATGACATAGGGGAGGACCCTGGAGGTGCCAAGTGAGATTGGAGGGCGGCACAGGCAAGAGGTGGGACTGGTTGGAAGGATGTGGCTGTGGGACTTACTCTGGGGTTGACTCTGAAGACTGAAGAAGAGAGTCCAGTTGTGGTCAGTTGAGGGTGGGTGGGTAGAAGTGAGGATGGTACAAGGTACTGGCCTGACATCATGGTATTATATTAATTAACTGAGGGCTAGAGGCTAGGGAATGTGGCAGTTAAGATCCAGTTGATATTGTGCTTGACCTGATGTAGAAGTGGGACTTAAACTCAGGCTAAGCAGGCAAAAGAAATAGCTTACCCTGATATTGGGAATGGAAATTAGAGTGAACTTCTCAGAGAGAAGTGAGGGGCCCTGGTCTTATGTGATATGAAGAGCTGACTTACCCCCACCTCCGCCCCCCAAAGAGGAGAGAGGAGGCAAAGTCTTTGAGCTGCAGGGATTCAGGTTGGCTAGAGCTCACTTTCTCTTTCAGTAGACTCTTTCCTTTGTCAGGGCAGACATAACAAGAACCTATTATGTGCTAGGCAAAGGTGTTGAATTACACAGATGAATAAAAAGGCCCTGAGGAGGTGATGTGTGAGAAAGGGACAGACAGCATCGTTATAAATTCCAGTATAATAGCAAGTGGAAATGAGCACTTGGAAGACAGAAGTAGAGTGAGTTGACATTCTAGTGGGTCTTTGAAGAGTCTCGTAGGTGGAAGAGAGAGAGGAAAGGCAAGGAAGCACATTCTGGGTGGAAACAAAACCTATACAAGGGCCATTTAAATTAGTGCAGTACTGGAGGAGTCCTTTCTCACAGCGGTCTGTCTCTTATGAGCCCTTTTTCTATTCCAATTCTTTCTTATACAAATTGTTTATTTTAAAATCTTAGTACCTTTCATTCAGATAATTGGGTTTAGCTTTTCAGAGAAGGCACCTTGGAGCCGAAGGCTCTTTATATTTGCCTGTGAGAGATTGAACATGTTATCGGCAGTATCACACCCAGTTATTGTAAAATCAAGAAGTCACTGCAAGAATCACAGGGAGAAGACCAGAAAAGTTGAAGTAACCTTGTATCATGGTTTAACATTGTCTAGCCACAGAGAGGGGCCATGGTTCAGTAGTGGGGTTTACTTGGCTTCTACACTGGGCCAAGTCATCTTTCCAACTCCTGAACCTTGAAAGAAGCAGCCCCTTCTGGCTGGTTCCAGGCACTGCCCACAAATCGAGGCTACAACTGCTCCTCAGGCTTCTCTCTGACACCTCAAACGTATGCTGAACCCTCCTTGGGCCCCATGCCCAGGAATCTTTCCGCTTGTCTCTTTTCTGGGCTTGCAGCCAGGCTCAACTTTTCAAGATGTTGTCTTCCAAATCCTGCCTTGATTAACTCAATCTGCAGCTCCTTCTTTGTCACTGTTTTCTTGTCACTCTTTTGGTTTTTCCTGCAGTCATCTGTGTTCTTAGTCTGTCCCATCTTGGGCATTTGCATTTGCAAATGACTACATTTACATATAACTCACACAAGGCAGCTTTTTGTCTACTGCATAAAGAAACACACCTGGACTCTTTATAAAACTGAGAAACAGAGCTGGTGGTCCCACAGTGCTGTGGGAGTGGTTGACTGGGCTTAGCACCAAACCAAGGGGTACTGGCTTGGGCACATGTCTAAGACAAGACAAGACAAAAGGGGAGGTCTCCTATTCACATGGTTGTCTAAGAAAGATTTCACTGAAGGAAGTTAGGGGCAGCCTTACCTCTCTGTAAATGCAAAAAAGGGATTTGGGTACTTGTTACAGGATATATTGCTGAAGGTATTGGTGAGAGGTAGAAGTCTGGAGTCTATACTTGACCCTGTAAAGGGTGAGAGGATATATGGATGCAGATAGAAGAGCATGTGGTGGCAGCTAGAAAAGAGAAGGTGGCCAAGTGCAGAGGGCATATGTGCAAGCAAAAGGGTGACTAGGAGTGGACACAGGATGGAGGAAACTCAAGAGATTGACTAGCAGAAAGTCAACGTATTTGGTGTCCTGCAACTATGCTTTCCACGTGTCTCCAGATACCTTCCCAGCTCACTTTTCCCTCTTGCCCTTCATGTAAGTTCAGGCCCCAGCCTGCAGTCATGTGTTCTCCTCTCAGCCTTTCCCCTGAAGTTCAACTATCTTTCTAGTGTCAATTGTCATTCCTCTGGTGACAGTCTCCTCAGTCTATTCCTACATTCTTCTCCTCTTCCTCAATCCTGCTCCCATTTTGCATTGCCAGTTAAGTGTGTCCACTGACACCTCAGGCTCAGTGAGCTGTAATATCCAACTGGAAGGGTCAGTGAGCACCAAACCAAGGGATACTGGCTAGGGCAGATGTCTAAGACAAGACAAGAGGGGAGAGCTCTAAGAGCTCTTCCAGTACCTAATTTCTATGGTTTATGTCAAAATCCCAACTCATCCTCACCTCTCCAAATGGCATTTTCTTGTTTCTATCAATAAAGCTCATATTCCCAGACTGATTATCTGTGGCTCTCTCTGATGTTTTCTTTCCCTTCATTGCCTTGTTGATCTTGACTTTCTTCTTGGTCCACACAGACATCACATTGAACATTATTCCTGTACTACCTGACCTTCTCTGACCATCCCTCATGCCACTATCAGCCTTAGTGCTCCTCAGTACTGCTTTCACTATTTGAGTAACTGGTACTACTTTACCCTCTTTCTCCACAACTTTTCTATACTCACTTTTAAAAACTCTAACCATGCCAGAAATGCCCTTGAAGCACCATACACTCAGGATATGGTTATATCTTACATCCTCCCTGAAATCTTCCAGGCCTGTTTTGATCATTCTAGTTTCTTTTGTTTGACTTCCTCTAGAACAGGTAATTTCTACTACACAATTTAACATGAAAATATATATGCTCAGTGTTCACTGTTTCAAGTACATTAGTCTTACCTCCCCAACTTGAGCATATACTACTCCAAATCACCAGGATATATATATATATATATATATATATTTTTTTGTATATTTATATATCTAT
>NW_006198287.1:629172-641705 GCF_000334495.1 Tupaia belangeri chinensis
TTATTTATCTCTTCTATATATGAAAGAGAAAGAGAGGGTGACAGACAGACACCCCCAACAGAGTATTCACATGATCTATCCCTAACCTCAGCCAGTCAGGATCACAGGCATATATGCACATGCCCTGTGTATACAGGGATACCTCAGGACTTGAACCCAGGACCTTCCCATGTAGTTTCAGCATTGTGGAACATTGCCTTACTGCTGCACCATCATGGCTGGCCAATGGTTATTAATTTTTGCACTCTTCCCATATACCAAGAATGTATTAATAACACAATCAACAAATTTTAGCTAATTGATAACTGGGATTCTGGATTAAAGAAAAGCTTTAGTTCAATGAACTTAAAATTAATCATTCTGCATGAAAAATACCTCAGTTTTCATGGTAAAATGACTGTCTTGAATCTCTCATGAAGATGATAATGTCTTACTAACATCTGTATTGCCACCACCTAGCATAGAGCTCAGCTTATTGGCTAGTTTGTTGAATGAATACTTGATTAACTTATTTAAGCTTTTCTCTTTGAAGATGGTTGGTACCGTTTGGATACAGTCTTTGTACATAGGTGAGCTTTGTAACTGATGGCTGAAGGTTCCTTGAAATTGTGATATATTTGAGGAGGCATTTTGCTTTCTGGTTTCATCTAGGAAACTACAGCTCTATTTTGTAGAGTTGTAGTTTAATATTTACCATTGGATTTATCACTTTATCAAGTTTATTTATTTTTGATTCATTCCTTACAATAGACGTAGCAGAATGAGATAAGGCAGCATCATTTTCTTCTGTGCCATTTTATCTTTTATCAGCATAGTTCTCATGTATAGCTTTTCCTGAGTCATCAGTATTGAGCTAATGGACTGGAACGGCCCAAGTTGAATGGTAATTACTTACTCTGTTGCTGATAGCCCAGATGAGAATAGGACTTATTAGATCTGTAATAATGGAAATCTGTGTTTAATGCAGATCTTTTAAGCAGTTTGAAATGATCTCAAATTCATCTCTCTTTGCCATATGTTAAAATGTCACATTATGGTTTTAAAATTCAGGATGAGAACTGACGTTTCAGGAGAAGCCTGCCTGTGGAAAAGTTCTCAAATCTGTCCTTTTTAAAAAATCAGTAGCATTTGTTCATCTCAAATCCAGCCTTCTCAGAGAAATGAGCTCTGTTCGAGCAGTCTCCCTAGGACAGGGTGATACTAGCCTCAATTCATAAGGATCTAGGAATAAGATGACAGAGAGAAACAAGTATGGTGGACCCTTGGCAGTGCCCAGAGGCTTCCCAGAGGCCCAGGTCTTATATTTAGTGAGCATACCCAAGTTAGGAGCTCCTTTGCCTCAGTCTTCAAGATGGGCTCCAGAACTTACGTTCTAACTGCGTATCATCAGCCCAACTCTAGTTTCACCTGTGGGAGACTGCAGCTTTTTTGCAAATACTGCTTTCTTCTTTCCCCTTTTCTATGTGACGAATAAAGATAAAGGAAATCTGACTTGAGAGACTTCATATTCCAGACCTGAAGACCAGGTCAGTGAAGTTAAATGGTTCACAAGATGTCTGTCAATTAATGCCAGAACAGGGGCCAGAGGCAGCATCTTGTCCCTACCCAGGGCTCCGTTATCGCTTTTGGAAATATGTTCCAACAGGGACTTTTGAATAGCTCTTTGGTTATTTTATTTTATTTTTTTTTTAGAGATTTTTCACTGTAGGGCGCGTGCGCTCGCCAGACAGACAGAGACATAGAGACAGAAAGCGAGAAATCACCCCCCAGGGGGGATGGTCACGCCGCAATCCCTTCTCCTCCATTCTCCTCTCGGAATCTTGGGCACGCACGCACACGCGCCCGGCGTGAGTTTTAAGCCACCGGGTCCGGGACACGAACCGCGGTCGACTACGTGGGAGTCCAGCGACATAGCCATTACGCTAACTGCTGGTTCCCTTTGGTTATGTTTTTAAGTCATTTTCACAACCCCTCTTATTCTTGCCTGGCAAATGGATCTAAATAATTTAGCTTCTTTTCTTAGTATAGAGTTTTGTCTGGAGACTTATTAATGGGGGCGATAACGTCAGCATATTTCATAACTGAATCAGGCTCATGATGGTGCTTGTTTCTCCATAGAGCTTAAGACAGGAGAAATGATTCTACAGTTGATTATGTGCTGCTCTTCTCTTTATTCAATTAATCTTATGTATCTTTGCAAATGGTAGATGTCTTAAGTGGCGTCGTTATTGTGTGGAAGACTTGGTTTGGTGAACTGTGTCAAGTTTGTACCTCTTGTGGTTTTTGAAAACTCTCTGAAGAATTTCAGACAAAGACATGTTGATATTGATTCATTGGTGAGGGATTGGTTTGTATCCTATAACTTTAAATTATCTTGCACTACAGCAACTCAATAAAGCAAGGCACTCTGATGGATAGGGTGGGAGATAAAAAAATATAATCCTCGGAGCCAGCAGCTGGTGTGGTGGTTAAGGCTCTGGACTCCTACATGGAAGATTGTAGTTTTAGTCTTGGACCTGGCAGCTCAAAAATCATGCCGTGTGTGTGTGTGTGTGTGTGTGTGTGTGTGCCCAGAATCTCAGGAGGAGAATGGAGATAGGATCTTGGCATGGCCATTCACCTTGGGGGGGGGTGATTTCTCACTTCTCCTCTCACTGTCTCTCTCTGTCTCTCCAGTGAGCACTCGTGCCCTATGACAAAAACCTAAAAAGAAAAGTTAAAAAAAAATCCTCAAAACTCAAGATGCTTGTACTGTACTTGCTTGTCTATTACTTTTTAAAAGATTCCTGAGCTTTCATACTTTTTTTGGGTCTATCTTCTTTGAGTTCAGTGAACTTGCTAGGTGCCTAAGTGGTTTGTAGGTACACTTCATGAGGTTAGTGCCTTACCCTTCCCAAACCTACTTTGGAAGGGAATGATCACATTTATGTACTTATCCTAATGGCTGTAGAAATAACTGTTTTACATGGAATATCACCATATACTTAAAAGTTGCTTATAGGTATTTGACACATGTTTTGGTGACTATGTATGCCATTAGGGAAATTTAAGAGCGTATTTTGATAACACATTCTCAACTTATATTTGGCATCTGTTGATGTTTTATTTATTGGTGAGCTTTTATCAATAGTAGATCTATGGACAGCCCTGAAATTTCCTAGAACACTCTTCGAAGAAAGAAAAGCAGTGGATGCCTCATTCAAAGTCCATATTACCTGCATAGTATCTGTTTCATTTATGTATATGTTTACCTATAGTTGGAGTAGACAAGAATTTTAAGACCCAAAGTCTTCTGGGCCCCCAGTGGAGAAAACAGAAATAGAAATGTAAAGTGACTTCGCTGAAATCCCTTAGAGCTAGACATAATCCCTAGTTGTCTTGTCTCTGGACTTTTGTCCTTCCCATCAACCACTTCACCCACCTCTTTTATTCTAGAAACATAAACAAATATTTTACATCTGATCACCTCCTAATGAGTACATCTATTTTTGAGACTGGCAAACTTTGCGATTCTATCAGAGCAAGAAATCTTATTTGTAAAGAGGCTGACTAATTATCCATGACATTTTAAACGTCTGCATTGTCCTTGAGCTAAGAGTGTGAAAATCAGAAGGCCCAGGGGTGTATACATTTCCCGATAGTTTTTTGCTTAATTTAATATACTCTGACAGTAAAACCAAATGAATCTATTCAACAACAGTAACATTTCTAAGCAGGAAAGTAATGAAAACAAAACCAAACCAAAAACCACTGTTAACTGCAATATTGCTAATTTTGTATCACAGAAATGACCACAGAGCTATAAATATAGCTGTGAAAGACAGACAAATTTTGTCTAAGGAAAATGAGGATTCACCTTAGTGACTGAAAGCATTTATCTGCTCTGCATAGACACCAGTGACTAAGTAACAGTCATTTCAGTGAGTCTGTTTTTTTTTTTTTTTTTTTTTTTGCTGTTTTTTTTTTTTTTTTTCTTCTGTTGAAATGGAAAGTAACTGAGGTGGATAAGTAGGCCGTGATATTAGGAGACTGACTGCTACTGAGTTGGAAATCAGTTGAGATGCTGTGGGATGTTTTATTATGTAAAGAGACAGGGGAGGGACAAGCAGATGGTGGCATAATGGCTACTTTGCTGGCCTTTTATGTATCTACTGTGGTTCAAGTCTTGGACCCAATGGCTTGAAATTTCACTGGGTGCGTGTGTGCACATGCCCAAGATCCTGAGAGGAGAATGGAGGAGAAGGGATTGCAGCGTGGTCATTCCCCCTGGGGTGGGATTTCTCACTTTCTGTCTTTCTGTCTCTGTCTCTCTCTATCTTTCTGGCAAGAGCACGTGCCCTATCGCAAAAACCTCTCCCCCCCCCAAAAAAAGAGGAAAAGACAAAGAGATGGGGAAATAACTGATTGGAGAAGGACAGGACGGCACTAGTACCTATTGCTCAGATCTTCTGTCCAATGAAAGGATTCCTTCACTAGGCTTTTGTTGGTTTGTTTTTTGATCATTTTGTTGGTTTTCTTTTATTTACTAGATGAAGATGACCATTAGAACTCGTATCTAGTTGCAAATTTCTAGATGCTTTTTTAATTCAGGTGCATTGGAAAGAGGTAAAACTTCCTTTTTCATCATAGGCTTTCACTTTGGTGTATCCAGTTCATTTTGATAACTATGGTGAGTCAATGCCCCCTCTTCTGTCATAACTGCACAAGTCCATGTTATTTTTTAATAATTGAATTATTTCTACGTCTGTGGTAACATGGCGATAAGATAGCATCATAATCTATTTTTAAAAACACAGCAGAATTTTCAAGTTTCTTGTAGGGACTGCAAATGTTTGGATTTGCATACTGAATAGGTACAAAGGATAGAAGACAAGGGACTCATCTTTTCACTCTAACTGGGGGACTATGGGATCTGAGAGTTTGTCTCTTTATCTTTCCAGTAAAGGGGCGGGACTGAATGATCTCCATGGTAACTTTCAGCTCTCAGAGTCTATCATTTATAATTATAATGCATGTTAAATCTGTGCATTTCAGTTGTGCTGAAAAAGAGGGTTATCTCTTAGAATGGCATATATATTTTTGTTGAATGAATGCTTTCTGCCTTAAGTTTGGCAGCATCTTATGTTGCATTCTTCTACATTGACATTCCTGATTTCTGGCCCAGACCTGAATACACAATCCATCTGATGGACTATATTAGTTGAGAACATGAGATCTAGTGTTAAGCATATCCGAGTTTAAGTCCCGGTTCCAAATCCCAATTGCACTAGCTTTCTCATGCATAAAAGCTGGCTGATGCTGACTTTGTGGGTTGAGGTGGCATTTAATGAGATATTGATGGTAAAGCCCTTAGCACAGGGCCTGGTAAATGTCTATGCCTGCCTGATTCCCTGCATCATCATCCCTCCCCTTATGCAGAAATGTTAACCCTTACCTTATCTTAAGGGAAAAACTGTTTTCTCTAAACCCATAAAACATTTCTGACACCAAATGTATGGATTTTCCACATCAAGCAATTTGCCAATAACAGCTGGGTGTCCGTTGATTCAATTCAGTTCTGGCACTAATTACCTAGAGAGAGCATCAAAACCCACAGGTTAAGGAGCTTAGCCCACAAGGTTGCCCCCACATCAGATGCTACTTGCAAGTCCCATGTTGTCACTTATACTTCTGCCTGACATGGCTATAAATCTGTTCTTCAGGCTTAGTAATTAGCCAGAATGGCTCAAAGAACTCAAGGAAACACTTCACTTATATTCACTGGTTTATTGTAAAGGATACAAGTCAGGCACAGCCATGTGGAAGAGATGCACAGAGCGTGGTATGGGAGAAAGGTACAGAGTTTCCATGCCATCCCCAGGTGTACCAGCTTGCCAGCACCTTGAGTGTTCACCAGCCCAAAAGCTTTGTGGACACCTTGTATAGGGTTCTTTTTTGTTTGTTTAAGAATTATTTTATTTAGCTTTATTTATTTAATTTTATTTTACCGGTGGGGGAGGTGAGGAGAGAGAGAGAGAGAGGAAAAGTGAGAAAGCAAGCCACTAGGTTTGGGACTCAAACCATGGTTGGCCATGTGCCCAGTGCTCTTAACCACCACACCACCTGCTGGCCCCAGACACCCTTGTTTAGGGTTTTTATGGAGGTTTCATTAAGTAGGTATGATGGATTAAATTACTGTCCTATCCTTACCAGGGAAGTTAGAGGGTAGGGATAAAAGTTCCAGCACTCATCTGATTGGTTCCATTGACAGCCAACTCACATCCTCCAAGGATCACATCATTAGCATAAATTCAGGCTGGATAGAAAGGGGCTTGTTATGAATAACAAAAGATGCACCCTTCCCCTGTCACTCAGAAAATTAAAAAATTTGGGGAACTCTGCCAGGAACCAGGTGCAGAGTTCAAATAAATATTGGGTTGTCAGAAAAGCCATGATGCATTTTTGCATAGAAAAATATGTCATAAATTTTTCAATGACCCAATGTTTTTTATTATATTAATGTTGTATATATTTAAGATATTTATTTATTTAATATTAGACACTGTTGGAAATTATGTTTTAGATGCCTTCATTTGAATGATTTGAATGGATTGAAGATAAAGACAAGAAGCCAGATGTTTTCAGAAGACTGTGGTTAAGAGCTGTGCAAAAATGCACTATTGACTTTACTTTTCACAAATATTGCCACATGTTTGAAACCTACCACTTCCCTTCTCATTAGCTGACTTCCTGAACTTGACCTCTTGCTTATGACCTCTCCCCTGATAACTTTCCATTACAGTCTTCCTCTCTGGGTTTCCCTACCAAATTCATAGTTAATTCAGCTTATATTGTTGAACACTGGGCACTATCCTAGGCACCAGGGATAGGTGAGAGCAAGATGGATAGTGTCTACAGCCTGTAAACTTGTAGGCAGATGGGAGGAGGGGATGACCATAACTGAGAAATATAGCTAGATTACAATTTTAAATAGCGCTGAATGTTATGCAGTACATTAAACAGGAGAGGTATGAGTGGGGAGCAGGGGAGCAGGGGAGCACGAGATTGTGCAAAGCCTGGTCAGGGAAGGCCTCCCTATAGAGCTGATGCTTGAATGGAAACTTGAATGAATTGAGAAAGTGAGTCAAGCAAATATCACAGGAAGAGTGTTCCAGGTAGCTGGAACAGCAAATACAAAGACCTTGTGGGGGTAGCAGTCTTGATGCACTCAAAGACAGAGTGTAGTATGACAAAGAAGGAGTGAGTAATGTGGGAGGAAAAGAGGCTGGAAACCAGTCAGGGAAAAGTCCCTAAATGTGATGGATAGCCACAGGAAACTTTGAAGCTGGGGATGTCATAATTATTTTTAAATTCAAGATAATTACTCAGGTTGCTCAATGGAAAATAGATGGGGTAGAGGGGAGCCCAGAAGGAAAAGCAGAGTGAAGTCAGGAGGTGTTTCAGTAGTGGAGGAAATTAGATGAACTAGCTGGGTAGTGAGGAAGTGATGCGAAGTGCTCATCATCCAGATATATTATGATGGTCCAGCCCGTGGGACTTCCGGGTGTCAGGTAGAGGTGTCTCACCAGGCACAGTAGTGTCTTTGAGGCCTCGCTTCTGTCCTGTGGGTCATTCTCCTGCCTGTAAATGGCCTTCCTCAATGTCCCCTGTGCCTTGGCCTGACTGCATGACTGTTATGCATTTTGGGTGAGGAGGTGAGTGGGAAGATGAATGAAAGGAAATACTTTTCTCCTGAAACTGTAGACATATGGGTAAAATACAAGTTATTTTACCGGTGGGGGAGGTGAGGAGAGAGAGAGAGAGAGGAAAAGTGAGAAAGCAAGCCACTAGGTTTGGGACTCAAACCATGGTTGGCCATGTGCCCAGTGCTCTTAACCACCACACCACCTGCTGGCCCCAGACACCCTTGTTTAGGGTTTTTATGGAGGTTTCATTAAGTAGGTATGATGGATTAAATTACTGTCCTATCCTTACCAGGGAAGTTAGAGGGTAGGGATAAAAGTTCCAGCACTCATCTGATTGGTTCCATTGACAGCCAACTCACATCCTCCAAGGATCACATCATTAGCATAAATTCAGGCTGGATAGAAAGGGGCTTGTTATGAATAACAAAAGATGCACCCTTCCCCTGTCACTCAGAAAATTAAAAAATTTGGGGAACTCTGCCAGGAACCAGGTGCAGAGTTCAAATAAATATTGGGTTGTCAGAAAAGCCATGATGCATTTTTGCATAGAAAAATATGTCATAAATTTTTCAATGACCCAATGTTTTTTATTATATTAATGTTGTATATATTTAAGATATTTATTTATTTAATATTAGACACTGTTGGAAATTATGTTTTAGATGCCTTCATTTGAATGATTTGAATGGATTGAAGATAAAGACAAGAAGCCAGATGTTTTCAGAAGACTGTGGTTAAGAGCTGTGCAAAAATGCACTATTGACTTTACTTTTCACAAATATTGCCACATGTTTGAAACCTACCACTTCCCTTCTCATTAGCTGACTTCCTGAACTTGACCTCTTGCTTATGACCTCTCCCCTGATAACTTTCCATTACAGTCTTCCTCTCTGGGTTTCCCTACCAAATTCATAGTTAATTCAGCTTATATTGTTGAACACTGGGCACTATCCTAGGCACCAGGGATAGGTGAGAGCAAGATGGATAGTGTCTACAGCCTGTAAACTTGTAGGCAGATGGGAGGAGGGGATGACCATAACTGAGAAATATAGCTAGATTACAATTTTAAATAGCGCTGAATGTTATGCAGTACATTAAACAGGAGAGGTATGAGTGGGGAGCAGGGGAGCAGGGGAGCACGAGATTGTGCAAAGCCTGGTCAGGGAAGGCCTCCCTATAGAGCTGATGCTTGAATGGAAACTTGAATGAATTGAGAAAGTGAGTCAAGCAAATATCACAGGAAGAGTGTTCCAGGTAGCTGGAACAGCAAATACAAAGACCTTGTGGGGGTAGCAGTCTTGATGCACTCAAAGACAGAGTGTAGTATGACAAAGAAGGAGTGAGTAATGTGGGAGGAAAAGAGGCTGGAAACCAGTCAGGGAAAAGTCCCTAAATGTGATGGATAGCCACAGGAAACTTTGAAGCTGGGGATGTCATAATTATTTTTAAATTCAAGATAATTACTCAGGTTGCTCAATGGAAAATAGATGGGGTAGAGGGGAGCCCAGAAGGAAAAGCAGAGTGAAGTCAGGAGGTGTTTCAGTAGTGGAGGAAATTAGATGAACTAGCTGGGTAGTGAGGAAGTGATGCGAAGTGCTCATCATCCAGATATATTATGATGGTCCAGCCCGTGGGACTTCCGGGTGTCAGGTAGAGGTGTCTCACCAGGCACAGTAGTGTCTTTGAGGCCTCGCTTCTGTCCTGTGGGTCATTCTCCTGCCTGTAAATGGCCTTCCTCAATGTCCCCTGTGCCTTGGCCTGACTGCATGACTGTTATGCATTTTGGGTGAGGAGGTGAGTGGGAAGATGAATGAAAGGAAATACTTTTCTCCTGAAACTGTAGACATATGGGTAAAATACAAGGTTGGGGCAAGGAGAGGAGATACAGGTTTCTTGACATATGACCCATAGGGCTCATATCTGGAGCTCTTTTCTTAGCTCCTACTCCCAAGCGTTTTGAGGCTGGAGAGCAGGGAGGGAGGTAATTGAGGAGCTTTGATGACTTGCCTGGCTTATTCTCTAAGCTTCGGCAGTCACATCAGGTTTACTGGCTCCTTACTCCAATTCTAGATGATCCTTCATTTGACTTATAAAATGACTAAGAATATCCAAAGTGAGAGGAGGGATGTATATATATATATATATATTGCCATAGGGCATGTGTGTGCCATAGAGCATGTGTGCTAGAGAGAGAGAGAGAGAGAGAGAGAGAGAGATCACCCTGCAGGGGGTATGGCCGTGCCACAATCTCTTCTTCTCTATTCTCCTCTTGAGATTTTGGGCATGCACACACATGATTCTCTGTGACTTTCAAGCCAGTCCAGGATTCATACTGTGGTTGACATGTGGAAGTCCAGGGCCTTAATCACCATACCACCTGCAGACCTCAGGGATGTAATTCTTAAGATAAAGATATGAACAAAGCTGTTTGTATTAGTTATCTGTGGTTATATATTAAATTATCCTAAGACGTAGTGGCTAAAGCCACACACAACTCAGTTTCTGTGGGTTTGGAATCTGGACAGAGTTCAGCTGTGTCCTTGTCTGCAGAATCTCTCATAAGGCTGCCCTCAAGGTGCCCCCCAAAGTGGAGGTCTTACCCAAACGCTCAACTGGAGAAGGATCCACTTCCAAGGTCACTCATGGTTTTTGGCAGGATTCAGTTTCTTAAGAACCATTGGACTGAGGGCCTCAGTTCCTTGCTGGCTGTTGCCACCCTCAGTTCTTTGCCACATGGACCTTTCTAACATGGCAGCATGGTTCATCAAAGCATGCAAGAGAGAGAGTCTCTAGCAAGAAGCAAATCACAACCTTTTAGGACTTAATCACGTATGGCATCTTCTTGATGTTGTATTCAAAGTGTTAAGGGAAAAGCAATTTCAACCAAGAATGCTGTACCTGGCAAGATTATCCTCCATATGGGAAGAAAAGACAAGAACATTCTCAGATAAACAAAATCTGAAAGAGTTTACCAACACCAGACCAGATCTCCAAGAAGTTCTCAAGGGTGTGCTATACCAGGAAAATTAAATACAGACACACAAATAAGAGTTCAAAAACTAAGAAAATGGCCAGCTTAATCATAGGGACAAGTCTGGGGTTGAACATTATATCCCAGAATTTAATTGGGAAAATCGAACGACAACAGAAGATAGATTAAGTACGTGAGACTGAACTGTTGAAATAGAATTTTATGACTTTTGACTAAAACATTGCTGATTTTTTTCTAGGCTTTGTTTTCTGGTTTTAAGGAAACAAGTTACTCAAGAAGGGATTACACAAGGCTGTGAATACTAGAAGGCTGTGAAGATATTTGGGAGCCATCCTAGAGGCTACCTGCCACAGATTTATGTCATAGATTTGCTCATAGTATTAGAGCAGAAAAGATCTTGGTAGTCACCCTGGACCCGCCTCATTTTTTACAGGTGAGGAACCTGAAACTCAGAGGTGATGTGACTTACCCAAAGTCATAGCTACTGTGAGGTAGTGCTGGAATTAATTTCAATCCAATGGACCATAAATAGGCTATATTTAACCTAGTATAAGCTGGAATGCTGTGTTTTTAAGTTTGCGGTTTTAATAGAAAAGGTTTTTATTTACCTGCAAATTTTAAATACACTGCCATTATGTGGTGAGTCCAGGCCTGGATGTGAATAGGATATAAATAATCATCTCGAGGTTTGTGTGAAACCCAAGACACTGAGGCTCTGCCTAAGCTCATCCAGCTGAAATCCTGTGTTTTCTGTGGTTTTCTCCCTCTGCATAAACCGGCCTTTGAAGCAGATCATATACTCTTCAAAACATGACCTCCATAATCCAATTAACCATCTCACCTGTCTCTAATGCTTTCCTTTGTAGCCTCATCCTTAATAGACCTCCATGTTAGGAGTCCTCATTTTATAGTTTAGCTTATCTTAAATCTTAGCTTTGTGTTTGTGTTTAGCTCTTGAGGCTCATTTGGCTTTTCAGGATTGACACTGCCTTGGTCCTTTCTGTCCCAGCTGAGAGTGTCATTGTAGGTCATTGTTACACAGGGATGTAGAAGGTGATGAAGACATGAAGACAGATTAGTTATGCTCAGGACGAGGACTGAGTGGGAACTAACAGAAGACAGGCTTGTAGCATGTCATCTGCTACTCGTGGGCTCAGTTTACCAGGGCCAAATGTGACTAGCGAATTAGAAAGTGGAAGGTTTTCAAGTGGGTGAGATGCCACGTGAGATCTAGTCTTAAGAGCCAGGGAAGGATTCTGTAAAGACGAAATCACAGCAGTGCCTGAGGCCATTGAAGCCATGTCAAGGGCAGACCAAAGATGTGGGAGCTTAAAGCAGTGGCAGTCAAGGCAAAATTATTTAACATATAGCAATTCAGATTAAGTAGAGTTTTAGCACTAATGAGAAAAGAGCAGGAGGCAGGCCATTCCGTGGCTAGGCTATTTCTCCTCAGACATTTTTTTTTCCTTTTCTTGTTTACTGCCCAGTCTTCTCAGGAAGTTCAGGCCCAGATGTGGAAGCATGATATTCTTTCTGCTAGCTGGAGAGGAAAAATCAGGGGAGGCAGAGCTGAGTCTAGCACTATGTTTTTGTTTGGTTTTTAGTATTTTTTTATTATTTTTAAATTTTTAATTAATTAATTAATTGACATTCATTCACTGAGCATCATCACAGCATACAAAATGTGATTTACCATCCAGAATATACTGCATAGTGGCTTAGTCATACATGTTATTGTCAATAATTTTCCATTTTTAGTTTCATATATATACACATATATATATATATATATATACATATATACCTACATATATATGTATGTGTATGTATATATATATATATATATATATATATAT
>NW_006198287.1:648829-663709 GCF_000334495.1 Tupaia belangeri chinensis
TCTTGGAGAAGATCTTCTTGGGTTGATTTTATTTGGGGTCTTTTGTATTTCTTGGGATTGGATCTTTAAATGCCTCTCTAGGTTTGAAAAATTTTCTTCCAGGATTTCATGGAATAGATTATCAATGCCTTATGAGTCTCTTCACCTTCTGGGATACCAATTATCCAGATGTTTGGATGTTCAATGGTATCTAGTATTTCTTGTATGTTATTCTCATTTTGGGGGGCAATTTTCTCAGTCTTCATGGTGGAGTTTTCTAGGCTAGCAATTCTGTCTTCTACATCTGAGATTATATTTTCTGTATGATCTAGTCTGCTTTTAATATGTTCAAGGGAAGTTTTGACTTCCTGTATTATAGCCTTCATCTCTAACAGGTCCAATTGATTCTTTTTTATAGTGTGCAATTACTCTTTTAGATCTTGCAAGAATTTCCTCACCTCCTGGAACTCGTTAGCTCCTTTCTCCTGCCTCTTCTGCAGTTTATTGTCTCTTTTCTCTTTCGTCTCTGTTAACTTTGTCACTATGAATATTCTAAATTCTTTATCTGACATTTCCATGAGTTTCACTGTAGTGTTGAGGATGAAGAGGAGTTATTCTTTTCCTTTGGAAGAGTGATATTTTCTTGCTTTTCCATATTTCTTGTAACTCTGTGGTGATTTCTAGTCATCTGATGAATGGTGTGTTTCTTCCTAATTCTTGAAGTTCAACCTGAGCATTCAGAGGTGTGCAGGAGGAGGTGATCAGCAATTTCTCTTCCATTCCATTTTCACTCTTTATGCATCTGATTCAGTGGGAATAGAGGAATATTCTGACCCTAATCGTTTTCAAATGTTTGGATCCTATTCACTTGCACCTGTCTAGACACTAAATGCGTAGAGGCCACTAGAAATGAATCAGGAGGGAGAAGTCTCAGCAGAAAATCTTTATTTTTATTAAAGGAAAGCAATATTTCACAGCTTAAGTTCGGTAACCATCTCCTAGCACTATTATTTTTTTAGAGAGAGATTTTTGCTATAGGGCACATGTGCTCACAGGAGAGATAGAGAGAGGCAGGGAGACAGAAAGAGAGAAAACACTTCCCAGGGGGGATGGGTCATGCTGCAATCCCTTCTCCTCCATTCCCCTTGGGACCTTGGACATGCATGCACACACGCTTGGCATGAGTTTTAAGCCATTTGATCTGGGACTCAAACTGTGGTTGATTGTGTAGGAGTCCAGCAACATAACCATTACACCATCTGTGGGTCCCCAGGCTAGCACGATTGATATTGGTTTGGTGCTGGTTTTGGTGTTGCTATTTGTAGGATGGTGGTAGTGGGTTTGGTGGTGTTCGTGGTGGTGATTGTGAGGTTTCAGTTTCTTCATTGCTATCTTACATGACTAGCCTCTGAAATAATGACCACCTATCAAGTCACCTCTTAGACATTCATAGACCCCAGACTTCTTCCTAAGAAGCAGATGGAACCAGTTTCCCAGATCTAGGAACAGGAAACCTTGATAACTATCTTCTCTCTAGATGTGTTGTAGAAAGTTTGAATACCAACGTTCTATTCAGTGAAAGTAGCAGAAACACTTCTCTGACATGTTCTTTTAGAAACTGGTGAGACATTTTAAAAGATGAAGACATATTTAAAACAATAAAGATCTCTTAGATTTGCCTGATGCTTTAAGCTTGCCATGTCCATCCTCCTATATGTTTTCTTTTTTTAAAGGCAGAAGTAAGACTTTCTTTTTTAAAAAAAGTTATTATTATTTTAAATTTTTGCCATAGGGCATGTGCACTCACCAGAGACAGACAGACAGACAGGCAGAGAGAGTGAGAAAGTGAGAAATCAAGCCACCGATCCTTTTCACCTGATCTATGTAACAACCTTAGCAGGCAGGTCGAGCAGGCGTGACCCAAATTTGGCGGATAGATCTAGATTTAGAAAAGTTAGGTGGTGTGTCAGAGCTGTAGGTCACACAGCTAATAATGGTCTGCAAGATTCATATCAAGGTCTTCTCACTTCAAACCCACTGCTCAAATTGAACAGGAAGTAGCCTTTTATTACCTAGCCTGTGATAAAAGGGAAAGCAAGGGTGAATGAAGGGAAAGAAAGTAAATGATGCTGAATAAAACATGAGAATAAATAGCTTGCATACTTAGTCTTATGATCTTTATTGCAGGGTTGAGACCTGGTTCTTAACTGTTCTTTCTTCGTACCTTCTGCTTTTGGTAAATATTGCCAACATTTACCATGAAATCCTCCTTCTCAGGGCTGCAGGGCTGCTTTCTTGTCTGTAGAGCCCCTGCTGATCTCTTATCTCAGGAGATAGCTGTGCCCTCAGTGAGTGAGAATCCCCCTGTGGACAATTGGTGATTGAGGGACAGCTGGCTGCAAGGGGCAGTTCATCAGTATGCATCTCGACTGGGGTCTGGCAGTCATTAGAATTCATTATAAATTACTCTGAGTCCCAGGAATCTCATTTAGATCTCACTCAGCAGCTGGACAATGTTACCAGCTGTGGACCTAAGGTTTCCCCCAAAGATTTTACCTAAGTGTGTGTGTGGGGGGGAAATAGGTCAAACGATCTGATAATGAGTGGGTGGAGGTAAGGCAGAGAAGCCTGCTCCTACCTCAGAATAGGATGCTCTGAAGATTCATTGGGGAAATTAGAGCTCTGGTCAGAGTAACCCTTAGTGCTTCTGGTGGGCCAAGGAATGGGACATGTAAGGATGTCATTGCGAGTGAATGGAAGATGAATATTAACAACGAAGGGAGTGAAATAACCAAAGGGAAAACTAAGGAGAAAAGAGTAGATCAACTCAATATCGGGTCCCTGAGTGCCTCCTCTATTGGGTTGTTGGAAAAGTCATGACACATTTTTGCATAGAAAAACAGAAAAGTATGTCAAAACTTTTCTAACAACCCAGTAGTTCAGCTCCTGTGACTCCTTTCTCTGAATCCTAGAGATTGGTCGAACTGATCATTAGCTTAATCTTCTGCACCTTTGACCCCTGTGTTCCTATGGAAACCTACTCATCTTTTAAGGCTTAGCTCTAAAGCTAGGATCTTACTCTCATGCAGATCACCCTCTCAAATCCTCACAATGGCCCTCTAAGACAGAGAGTATTTCCATTCATTTTTTTCAGATAAGGAATTTGAAGCTCATAGTAGGTTCTATGAATTACTCAAAGGCCAAGTTCTGACAGGAAATAGAACCTTCTTGAGCCATATACTCAGTTCTTTTTTTGCTTTTCTTTCAGGTTTTTGCCATACAGTGCATGTGCAGACTGGAGAGAGACCAAGAGAGGGGAAGTGAGAAACAACCCCTCAGGTGGATGACCATGCCACAATCTCTTCTCCCTCATTTTCCTTCTGGGAATTTGGGCATGCACGCACAGATGGACGACATGATTTTTCAAGTTGCCAGGTTCAGGACTTGAACTGTAGTTGGCCATGTGGGCAATCCAGCGCCTTAACCACCATGCCACCTGCTAGCCACTTAGACTCAGTTCTTTTGCCCTCCAACCACTGCTCTTTCTGCGTTGTACGATATTTGTATCTCCCATTACTGATAATATGGTCTTATCCTGGACTTGAACACAGTGCCAAGGTGGCCAAGTTTGACTTCAGTGCACTTGGCTCTTCCTTATATATAGCCATTTCACCAGCATTTATTTTTCTCTTTACTGAAAGAGATACTTCCTCATAACCTCTCATCCTCATGTTCTTCTCACCCCTATTCTAGAACAGGGGCTGGCAAGTTTTTTCCATAAAGGTCCAGATGGTAAATATTTTAGACTTTGCAGGCCATACGGTCTCTATCACAACTACTCAACTCTGCCTTTGTAGAGTGAAAGCAGCCATAGATAATATAGAAATGAATGAGTGTGGCTGTGTTCCAATAAAACTTTATTTAATGACATTCAATTTTGAAACTCAAGATTTGCATGTGTCATGAAATAGTTTTCTTCTTCTGATTGTTTTTTCAACCATTAAAAATATAAATCTACTCTTAGCACACGGGTCATACAAGAACAGGAGACAGGCTGATTTGGCTAGGGGGCCATAATTTTGTCTAACCCTGCTCTAGAATTAATTGAATAGTAAAAATTTACCTTTGAATAACATGGCCACTGTGTTAGTTCTCCTGGAAGCATGTATGATTTAAACCTTAACTGCGGGTGTAAGGCTTTGTCACCTCTGAAAAGGATTTTAGGCAGCAAAGACTCTAATGGGTTGGGTAGGAAAAATGGCATCAGGTAGATAGCTACCTCCGTGTAAAATCAGGTCAGTCCTGTTGTGTTGCTATTGTCTCTTCAGTGAAAATGTTAAATTTAAATTCTATATGTCATTTGTCTTTGAGCTCTGTGTAGAGAAAAAGGTCTTGCTTCAGTTTTTGTAAAAATACCAGGCTTAGATCCTTTTGTGTGAGCTGTCACCAGCCATTCTGATTGTTGATCGTGTAAATTCATGCTTTTTGTGTTGGCAGAGGGATCGCTTTTGTTTCTGAACAATTTCATGAAGTGTTTCTTTCAATTGGGACTTACATCAAGTTTCAACTTTAGCTATACTTTTCATCTCGACTAGGTTTTAAAGGCATGGGCACCTGCCGTTGTACACAGAAGACAGCTTTAGAACCGTTCCTCAAAGTGAGAGATTCAGGAAAGGGAACAGCTTCTGGCTATCTTTTTTCGGCCATGAAGACCACATGGTTGAGTCCCCTTCCAGATGATCCACAGTGATCTCGCATTGCTTGAAACTTGGCTGATGATTTCTGGAGTGTCTTAAAGAATTACTTTTTACCCACTCTTCAGTGTGTCCTGCAGTGAAAAAATATGTCTATTTGTGCAATTTGGAAAGAAACAGGAAAGGAAATGAAAACTTAATAAAACTTGATCCTTACTAGTACCCACGCTGTCTTTCCTGCCACCCTCCATCCTGAGTTTTATGTTAGTAACCTTTCTAGAAACTTGCTTTATATAGTCATCTATCAAAACGATGATTCTGGGACCAGCAGTTAGCATAATGGCTATGTCGCTGGACTCCCACGTAGTTGACCACGGTTTGAGTCCCTGACCCGGTGGCTTAAACTCACTCCAGGCGCGTGTGCGTGCGTGCCCAAGATCCCGAGAGGAGAATGGAGGAGAAGGGATTGCAATGTAGCCACCCGCCCTTGGGGGTGATTTCTCGCTTTCTATCTCTCTGTCTCTCTCTGTCTGGCAAGTGCACGTGCCCTATAGCAAAAACCTCTAAAGAAAAAAAGAAGAGTTAAAAAAAAAAAGATGATTCCACAGCTAAAGGCATATTTAGCTCATATATTTCTGTACAAACTGGTACAGAAATATTACAAGGGCTGGGTAATTGGAGAAATAAAAAATTAAGTAGATAGGGAGCAACAGGTGGTGTGGTGGTTAACGACTAGATCTCACATGACTGAATCTGCAGTTCAAGCCCCAGACCCAGAGACTTGAAAAACATGCCAGGCATGTGTACATTTGTTGCCAAAATCCCAGGAGGAGAATGGGGGAGAAATGATTGCAGTGTGGCTCTCTTTCCAGGGGGTAATTTCTCTCATTTTTCCTCTCTCTCTCTCTCTCTCTCTTTCTGGCAAGTACATGTGCCCTATAGTGAAAAACCAAAAAAAAAAAACAAAAAAAAAACTAAAGAAATAAAGGAGATCAGCAATTGACATAGTGGTTGGGGCATGGGACTCCCACAGGATTGACCATGATTTGAGTCCTAGTCCCAGAAGCTTGAAACTCAACATCGGGCATGTGTGCATGCATGCTCAAAGTCTTGAGAGGCGAATGGAACAGAAGGGATTGCTGCATGGCCATCCTCTCGGAGGGTGATTTTGCACTTTCTGTCTTTCCAGTAAGCTCATAAGCCCTATAGAAAAATATCTCTTAAAAAAATTAGTTGTTTTTTTTTTTTTTAGGTTTCCCCAAAGATTTGACCTCAGTGAAGGAGGCAAATAGGTCATATCTGATATAATAAGGAGGCATAACTTCTTTATTTGTATTCATTCCCCAGATGTTTTATTATCTAAGCCTTAAGAGCAACTATAGTTGCTTGTTCTTTTTGTTTTTAAATTAAGTTTAGAAAGTCCTTCAGGTATAGTAGATAAATCTCATGTTACTTGTCACCATGGACTTAAGCCTGGCTGTATTTCTCTCTTCAGAGGTCCTCCTATAGTACAATAGTTCTACTGTATTAAAGAAATAGAACTATCAATTATTCAATCCTTCAAAGTAATTATACGTGTAGACTACAAACTCATAGAATTTAATTTGAATGAACAGGTTAGACAGTTATGCTCTATGAAAGAAAGTCTTGTCAATCTGATTCATAAGCTTTGAGTATTTCTAAGTTCATATTTTAAACAGTTATGGAATATTTCTGTTTAAGATTTCTTACAAGATCAAAAAAATGCTTATCTTGAAATAGTTTAAAAGCCACAAGAGGTTGTAAAAATAATATAAAGTTCTAAAATGCCTTTTAAAAAAATTCTCTAGAATATGTGCACTCACCAGAGAGAGAGAGAGGGTGAGAAAACACCTCCATGGCAGATGACCATACCGCAGTCCCTTCTCCTCCATTCTCGTCTTGAAATTTTAGGCACACCAAGCACACACCTTCAGCATCTTTTTCAAGTTGCTAAGTCTGAGATTCAAACTGTACAATCAGGAGACCAGCACATGGTGTAGTGGTTAAGGCTCTGGACTCCTACATGAGCAACCACGGTTTGAGTCCTGGTCCTTGTGGCTTGAAAATCATGCCAGGTGCCTGTGGGAGCTTGCCAAAAATCCCAAGAGGCAAATTGAGGGAGAAGGGATTGTGGCATGGCCATCTTCCCTAGGAGGTGATTTCTCATTTTCCCTCTCACTGTCTCTCTCTGTCTTTCTCCTGTGAGTGCACTTGCCCTATGGCAAATACCTTAATAAAGAAAAACAACATACAACAGAAAAACAAACAGCACTATTGGCCATGTGGGAGACAGCCACCCTAGCCACCATGCCCCTGGCTGGCTCACTAATGTGCCATTTAGCTCACTTTCTCAAGCATAATATCTCACATAATTACAGTACTCTTTTTTTTTTTTTTTTGAGAGATTTTTGCTATAGGGCACATGTGCTCACTATAGAGACAGAGAGAAACAGAGAGACAGAAAGTGAGAAATCACACACCAGGAAGGGTGGCCATGCCACAATCTCTTCTCCTCCGTTCTGTCAGGATTTTGGGCATGAATGCAGATGTACCCAGTGTGTTTCAAGACACCAGGTCCGAGACTGGAACCGCGGTTGACTAAGTGCAAGTCCAACATCTTAACCACTTTGCAACCTACTGGCCCAATTACAGTATATTGCTAAAGCCAAAAAAATCACATTGGTATAATACTCTCAACTGAAATATAGACACTATTTGGATTTCACCAGTTATTGCATGAACTTTTTTTTTTTTGTGGTGAATAGTCTATGAAATTTTATTGTGTGTTGATTTGTGTTATCATCACCACAGTCAGCATACAGAACTGTTTATCACTTAAAAAAATTCCCTCATGCTACTCTTTAGCATAAGACCCATTCTTTTCATAAGGATTTGTTAGACTATTTAGGTTTGTGAAAATAAGCAACAAAAACAAAGGTAGTTTTTGAGAAATAGCCTGGTTTTCCATAGATTTCCATGGTGATACATTTCAAGTCAATGGGCTTAAAAAGGATAGAGAACTATATTCAGGTCGTGAGCACTTTCACATTTACCTCTACAATCCATTTCAAGTTAATTGTTTTTGTAGGGCAATTTTATCTTATTTGGATATCAAGTTCTAGCACCATTTGTTGAAGATTATCTTGATTGAATGATCTCAGCACCTTTCTCAGTATTTAATTCTGTACTCTTTATTCTTTTCTAGTTATTTACAGGCTTTTCTTATGCCATGACCACACAGTCTTGAGTACTATAACCTTATAGTAGATCTTGAAATCAGTAAGTCTTCCAAATTACATTTCAGATTTAAAAAATTTGTAAATCATTTGATTTTTCATATAAACTGCAAAGTCAACTAATCAATATCTGAAAATAAAAAAAAATATTTCTGGGGCTTTAATCAGCATTGTATTGAACTACAGATTAATTTGAGGAGGATTGACAACTTAAGGATATTGGACCTTAAGTCTTCTAGACCATAAACAAGGTATATTTTCCCACTTATTTAGATTTTTAATTTACCTCAACAGTATTTTATAGTTTTCAGGGTATAAGCCTTAGACATATTTTGTTAAAAAATATCTCAGTAAGTTGGCAGGGCCAGCAGGTGGCATAGTGGTTAAGGCTCTGGATTACCACATGGTGGACCATGATTTGAGTCACAGACCCAGTGGTTGGAAACATGCCAAGCATGTGTGTGTGCATGCCCAAGATTCTGAGAGGAAAATGGAGGAGAAGTGATTGCCATGTGGCCTCTTTCTTTGTTCCTAATTTAAAGTTGAAAACTTTGTTGTTTATCATTAAGTGTGATACTAGCCGTAGGCTTATTGTAGGTACCCTTTTTCAAATTATTTTCCTATTATATTGAGAATTTTAAAAAATTTAATAGGTACTGCCTTGTGTTAAATGCTTTTTTAGTGTTCATTAAAATCAACTTTTTTAAAAGTCTGTTCTTACGGGAAATTAGTAATACATTACTAGATTTTTTTTGAATGTTAAAACAACTGTGAGTTCCTTGGAAGACTCCCACTTGGTCGTGATTTTTATGCTTTATTTATACGTTTGAATTCAATATTATTAAGGGATTTTTGTGTTTATAAGGGATATTTGTCTATATGTTTCTTGTATCTTGAGTTTTGGCATCTGGGTAATGCTGGCCATTTAAAACAAAGCTGGGGAAAGTTCTCTCCTCTATATTTGAGGGAGTTTACAGAGAATTGGTACTATCTCTTCTTTAAGTGTAGCTAGACTTTTTCATGAGCTTGGACTTTTCTGTCATATCCACACTCCCTGCTCCCTCTCTCTTTCTCTCTTCTCTGTTTTGGTTTATTCATTTATTTCTTCCATTAGAGACAAAAAGAGAGTGAGAGGTACCCCAAGATCCAGCCTAGCCTCAGTCAGCCTGGATCATGGGCATAAGCTTGCATGGACATTTACAGGGAGGACTTACAATGTGAACCCAAGGCCTTCCTGTGTGTGTCTAGAATTGCAGAGTATTGCCTTAGTGCTCCATCCTCGTCTGGCCCTCAAATTTTCTGCTCCTTATGTCAGTTTTAATCATTTCTGTCTTTCTAGGTATATCAGTTATTAATTTGTTGCTTCTCACTCTGTCTAAGCTCTGTGATAAACAAAAGGATTTCTTTAGTATTTCTCATTTAACATGAGCATGGTGTTGAGCATTCTCAGTAGAGGGCTCTGGGTATGTGGGGGGCGGGGGTGTAGTGGGAGGCGATCTCTCTTGCTGTTTACAGTGCGGGCCAGGGTGGTGGTTTGGACATGAGGACCTCTGATGGAACCAGCCTGAGCCATGGGTTCAGAATGTACAGTTTCTCTGAGATCTTACATCTTCAGCCAGGTAATAAATTTTTCATAGCCTTCTTAACAAAGAAGTCAGAGTCCCTGCTCTTGCCCGTGGCAGTGCCAGAGTCCCCACAGATGCTCTGCAGACCTCCTGTCCTTGTCAGTGCCTGAGCCACCTCATCTCAGCATGCCACCAGTTGCTGATGTCCCACCTTCTAGAGGGTGGTCTGTTTCTCGTTCAGCATTTGTAGATCAGCTTTGGCATGGCCAAGTCAGCAAACTTCTCAGCTGAACCACACCTTCTCCAACAGGTCAGAATCTTCCCACATTTGGCTTTCCTCAGGTACTCTGCCTCAGCCCTACAGTTCCATAGCTTCCTTAAAGCATACAGTTGTTCTTTTAGCACAGTTATATTCTTTATGTTAGACTTTCCCTGTTAACTTACTGTGTGGTTGCTGTCTCCTGATTGAACCCAGAGTGCTATGCAAGAATTTTTCTAAGAACTGAAGTTTAGCAACCAATGAATAAGAGACACAGTTTCCAATATCAGTGGAAATGATGAGCTCTAGCTTTAATCTTCCAGTGTTTCATGGTAGTTGAGATGTTCGGAGTTTCTTGAAGTACCGTGAGCACAGGACATAATAAGACCTCGCTATTCAGCTGCTTAGAATAGAAGTACTGTGTCCGTAAGCTGCGTGTGAGTGAAGTATCCAGGTTAGTAAATAACCTACTTTAATATCAACAGCAATTTTATTTATTAGATTTAACTTTTACTACCATAGAAAATAAAAAAACAATTTTTTTCTTACAGGTATTACTATACATAGAAATAACCCAACCATCTTTTTTATTTCCATCTAGTCCAAAAATAAAAAGCTTCCAAACACAACTACCCAATCAGTCAACCAAACAAAATCCCACCAAATTCAGAAAAATTTCTCCATTGCAGTTAGGCCTTTGGCATGAATTTAAATTTAGCCTCCCTGGGAATTTTGGAAGAACATTTTTTCTCATTGTTTCTGTAAATCCTATGAGCAGAGATAGAGCTTCCCCAAACAAAACAGCAGGAAAAGCAACCAACAATCCCCTGGATAATGCAAATGAATAAAAATTGCCAAAATTATTGCAGAGTGCTAAAAGCCCTACTTTGATATGTTATACACCATTCCTAGACTTTACGGGTTCTGAAATGCCTGTTTTAGCAATGCTAGCACACCAGGGAACAAAGTTTGTGGGGAAAATAAATTACAGAGAGAGTCTGCAACTTAGAAGTGGGTCATGTTCTAGGGGTCGATCTGTAAATCAGTGAGACTGGAAATATATTTTTTTCCTGTGGAAATCAGCTTTACAAAATATGACTTGATTTTCTGGCTTATGGCATTAGTTTTCCTGTGCCAAAAATTACATTATTTTCAAATCCTTTGTTAGAACACATTCCTGTATTAATTTTCTGTTGCTACATGATCAATTACTGAGTTGTCGGGAAAGTCATGACACCTTTTTTGCGTAGAAAAGTATGACATGACTTCCCTGACCACCTAATATTTTAAAACTTAGCAACTTAAAACAATAATCATTTATGATGTCATGGTGTCTTGAGTTAGGAATCCAGGCGTGGCTTAGCTGAGTATCCCTGGATCAAGGACTCTCATGAGGCCACTTGTCACGTGCACTGCTTCTCTATGTAGTATTGGCAGGCCTCAGTTTCCTACCATAGGTGCCTTTTCACGGGGTTATTTCATGACATGGCAACTGTTTCTCCCCAGACAGCCATTCAAGAGAGAATGAGAAAGCACACAGGCCTAGCCTGACAGTGTATTTGTGCTGGAGCCCACATGTCTGTCTGGGTTTAGATCCCCAAACTAGATGACCTGAAACACACCTGGTGTGTGTGTGTGTGTGTGTGTGTGTGTGCGTGCATCCCTAACGTCCTGATGAGCTGGAGGGCATGATAAGACTCTGTCAAGGATGCTCTTCTTTCTTTCTCTCTTTCACTTTAAAAGACAGTTACAGTCTGTATCCTACTCTCAGGCTTGACCTCCCATCACTCCTGTTGTGCTCTGTTTAACGAAAGTAAGTAACAAGTCCAGCACAGTTTAAGGGGAAAGGGATTATAAGCTCTACCTCTTGACAGAGGAGCGTCAGAGAATTTGTGTGTATATATTTAGAACTGGGAAAGGCTATGCTCTCAGGCTCACTGAGTTCTGCCAGTGAGTGGGTGCGTCCTCCCCTCACTGAGCCTTCAGATGAGACCACAACCCAGATGATACCTTGATTGTAGCTGAGCCAGACATGCATCTTCTAATTTGAAATAAGGCTGCTGAATTAGAATGTACCTTGTGTTTGAACAATGGTGGTTATACACTAACGGTTTTTTTCTCTCTCCTTGGAAGGAACTCTTTTTTTCACAATGGTGAGTAGTACAGTGTGGGGATTGCTCCCTACAGTCAGGTTAGTAGCTGGGCGGCTTGAGAAAATAGGCAAATGCTTTCTTTTCCGCTTTCATTGCTTGTGACCAACTTGACCAGTATCAAAGGTTATATTCTTGATGTTATAGGGTAGAACTTAGAATATATTTTCTCACCGAAACAGTGTTCCGTAAATGTCCGTCAGAGTCCTGGGACCGAATGGCCGAGACTCATTATAGGTTGTGTTAGCCCTAGCTAGCTCACCACTGTTTAGAACATTTCCCCGCATTCGTGGAAGAATGGATTTTGTAGCACAGATGTTTATCTTATAGACATGCTTTTGAAGCATGGCTCATTTTTAAGTTGGGGACTTGCCTGTATCCCATTAGGTCCTCCACAGGAACCTTCAAACAATAGTTTACATGTTGAGCTATCAGCCTTTTGGGAAGAGAAAGTGACAGAAAATAGAGATTACTATAATTTACTCTCAGCGTTAAGAGCCTGGCAGATCTATCAAGACATGTTTCTACTCAAAATCAGATTTTTTTTATGGGGCTTGTGCAAAAGTCCCTCTCTGCCGAGGTATGCCAGGTCACAGTTGTCTTCTGCATTTTTAGAATTCTAGGGTCTTAATCAGGTATTTCAAAAGACACTTGCTCAGATTTAGTGCATGGGAAACATTGGTGGCTTAGCTCCCTTTCAGGCCCTGTCTTTATGGGAGCCAAATGGCCTCCCTGCTGAAAGAGATGCCATTCAGGCCCCTAAGTGGGTTCAGTGGAAGCTGCCTGCCTTTGTCTCTTCTGCATTTGACGTTTTCAGACTTGGTGCTCACTGTGTTCAGCAATATTCCAGTTGGACATTGAAGAAATTATCCAGGAAGTGACCCATTGCTTAAATATGCAAGTATGTGTTTGAGAAGATATTCCAGATAGATAAACAGGTAATTTTTGCACTGCCGCCTCTTGTCTCTGTACCTTTGTGAAGAAACAGATGCCCAAAGCATGTTTGCTTGTTTGTTTTAACAAGGGATATGTGTAGGTTGTGGGGAGAGATACAGAGATAGGGATTTTTTATTCTTTTTCGCTTTAACTTATTCCTTTATTCCTTTCATGAACGAAATAGACAGTGAGTGAGGGAGAGCTCATCCTCAGCAGGTCTCAATGCTGCAGTTCGCCCCCAGCTTCAGCCAGCCTTGGATCATGGGTATACTTGTGCCCGGTGTACTCAGAGAGGTCCCTGGTTTTGGACCGAGAACCTTCCCATGTGACTTGTCTCACAGAATGTTGTATTTTACGGCTGCATCATTATCTGGTCCTGCAGATAGGTATTTTTGACAGGATCCTGCCATGCTGTGGTTCTTCTATCTCAGCCTCCTAGTTAGTGAGAATTACAGGTATGCACCACTGTACCCAGCCTGCTTAGGTTGGTTTAGACTGAACCTAAGCCTTCTGTATTATAGGGATGTCCTACTGCTTATGCCCCTGTGGCTAGGCCCAGAAGCATGTTTGAAGAGTCACCCTAATCTCTACTAACTTTCCTGAGTAAGATGTTTTGTTTTGCATCATTCTTTCAAAGACAAGCATTGCAAAAAAAAAAAAAATTGCCTTTCTGTGTCATTTGTAGAACCACAGTTGATGATTTGTTCATTATGTTTCTTCATATGAATGCATACTAGGTTACCCAGTTTCCCTTAATTAGCCACAGGACCAAGCCTACTATCTCAGAATGGCAGATCCTTAGAAAGAATGTTCAGAACAGCTGATTTATGTGTATTTTCTCTGTAGTAACAGCTGGATTTTTTATTTCACTGACTTATTGAAAACCGATTGATGGCTTCATAGTAAAAACTTAATTTTTTAAAGGGAAATATAAAAAGCTTAATTGCTTTTAAAATTAGGGATGGTGAAGTCCAGATGTGGTGGTGCAGGTGGTAGGAGATGTCTATGTGATACTGAAACCACGTGGGAGGCCCAGGTTCGGATCCTGGGTAAGTCTGAATATGCTGAGCATGTGTATGCATACCCAGGACCCTGCTAGCTAGAATGTGTCTTGTGATGGTGAGACTCTGTGAAGGGTGACTGCCTTTCTCTTTCTCCCCACCCCACCTCTTTAATGTGAAAGAAAGAAATAAAACAAAAATAATAGGCTTGGTGAGCATTGAAAATAAAATTTAAAATATTATCATCTTCTGTTATGAGGAAAATTGAAAGTGAGAGAAAAACAGAAAGAATAAGAGGCAAGAGAGACAGAGACATAATTCAAATAGGTACTAAATTTTAGAAAGGCACAATTACTTGCTGATATAATAGTCTCAGTCTCTCTTTCTCTCTCTGTCTCTCTCTTCTCTTAAACAAAAATAGGGATAAATCCAGATATACCTTTTATTTTTATTTCAAGTAAACAAGTAATCTTTTTTGTCACTTTTAATTGTGTCTAAAATTCGGAATGGTTGATTCTCTTAAAACCTTCCTCTTGGGACCAGCAGATAGCGTAATGGCTACATCACTGGACTCCCATGTAGTCAACCGCGGTTCGAGTCCCGGATCTGGTGGGTTAAACACGCCGGGTGCATGTGTATGCATGCCCAAGATCCCAAGAGAAGAATAGAGGAGAAGGGATTGTGGTGTGGCTATCCCTCGGGGGTGGGGGGGAAATGATATCTTGCTTACTTTCATGGTAAGCGCACATGTCCTATAGCAAAAACCTCTCCAAAACCCCCCCAAAAAACTTCCTCTTTAAAAAGAGGGCAGTTAACCTATTGCTCTGAGACTGCAGACCAGTTTTAGAGAGGAACTGGAGAGCTCTCCATCAGGAGCCTTTTAGGATACCCTACATTACTGAGCTGTAAAGCTGATTGCAGCTGTGCTGCTGGGTGCTGCAATGGGGCCATGTCTGGCATTTTTGCTGGACTGGATGCAGTTGCAGCATCAGGCTGTCTGGAGCTCAGGAGCTGCCGGCTCCCCCCCTTCCACCCCCTC
>NW_006198287.1:664139-689440 GCF_000334495.1 Tupaia belangeri chinensis
TCGGATCCTGGGTAAGTCTGAATATGCTGAGCATGTGTATGCATACCCAGGACCCTGCTAGCTAGAATGTGTCTTGTGATGGTGAGACTCTGTGAAGGGTGACTGCCTTTCTCTTTCTCCCCACCCCACCTCTTTAATGTGAAAGAAAGAAATAAAACAAAAATAATAGGCTTGGTGAGCATTGAAAATAAAATTTAAAATATTATCATCTTCTGTTATGAGGAAAATTGAAAGTGAGAGAAAAACAGAAAGAATAAGAGGCAAGAGAGACAGAGACATAATTCAAATAGGTACTAAATTTTAGAAAGGCACAATTACTTGCTGATATAATAGTCTCAGTCTCTCTTTCTCTCTCTGTCTCTCTCTTCTCTTAAACAAAAATAGGGATAAATCCAGATATACCTTTTATTTTTATTTCAAGTAAACAAGTAATCTTTTTTGTCACTTTTAATTGTGTCTAAAATTCGGAATGGTTGATTCTCTTAAAACCTTCCTCTTGGGACCAGCAGATAGCGTAATGGCTACATCACTGGACTCCCATGTAGTCAACCGCGGTTCGAGTCCCGGATCTGGTGGGTTAAACACGCCGGGTGCATGTGTATGCATGCCCAAGATCCCAAGAGAAGAATAGAGGAGAAGGGATTGTGGTGTGGCTATCCCTCGGGGGTGGGGGGGAAATGATATCTTGCTTACTTTCATGGTAAGCGCACATGTCCTATAGCAAAAACCTCTCCAAAACCCCCCCAAAAAACTTCCTCTTTAAAAAGAGGGCAGTTAACCTATTGCTCTGAGACTGCAGACCAGTTTTAGAGAGGAACTGGAGAGCTCTCCATCAGGAGCCTTTTAGGATACCCTACATTACTGAGCTGTAAAGCTGATTGCAGCTGTGCTGCTGGGTGCTGCAATGGGGCCATGTCTGGCATTTTTGCTGGACTGGATGCAGTTGCAGCATCAGGCTGTCTGGAGCTCAGGAGCTGCTGCCTGCTCCGCTGCCACTCCTGCAAAATAGGAGAGCCCTCAACCCTGGGAAGAACCTTCTGGATCTCTGTGTTCAGTGCCATAGCCAAGATTGGGGACACTTAAAATATTTTTTCTTTTTCTGAAAAAGTAACACATCACATGGAACAAAGTTCAAAAAGTAGTAAGTTTTTTTTTTTAATAAAAATCATAGTGTGTTATACATACTCTCCTGCACATTGACTTTTTCTCCAGTGTATCTTGTAGATAGCTCTTATCTATCACTAAAGCGTCACCTTATTCACCTTATTCTCTGTAGGGGCCCATACTATTCTACAACAGAGTTTCCTCTTTTCTAAAGTTGGTATCAATCTTTTTATAGACAATCTGGTACCATTTTTGTACGTGAGCAAACCCTAACTGTAGAAGCTAATCTTTGATGTGCTTTGTTAATGTTCCATCTCGTTGTCAATATTTTATTCCCCTTAGAATCTTTTGTCTCCTGACTTCAACAACAGGAGTCATTTAATAACAGAGGCCCAGCCTGAGCAAAATCAACGACCTTATTTTCCCCTTTTCTTAATTGACCCACATTAATGATACATATTTTGGGGGTACAGGGGAGTGTTCGGTACACATATCCTTTGTGTCATGATTAAGTCAGGGAGATTAGCATATCCGTTACTCTTTGTTGTGAGAATATTCAAAACCCTTTCTTGTAGCTATCTGAAATAAACACATCTGTTTCTACCTATGATGATTCCTCTCTCTTGAAGTCACATGGTTCTGTATCTCTGTAGAAAGAGAAGACAAGGTATATGACTGCATATTCCGTGTTCCATTGTCCATTAGCAAGTCCAGCAGGAAATGAAGTCAGAATTCCATTTTATGAAAGAACAGTAGTGAGGAAGCTGACAGGGCCCTAACCCTGCAGCAGGCCCGCTTTACAGTGCTGACGGGGCTGTTCAAGGCGAGAGGTTGGTGCTGGTCCGGAACAGATTGCAAAGGGAGGTCTGAGCCCGTCAGGCTCAGCTGAGCATTAGGCTCCATCATTTATCACTGACAGAGAGGATGGGATGGAGAGAAGGGGGATTTATGGGCCCCTTCCTGTTCAGCTGCTGACTGACAGCTGACAGCGCCTCATGCACCCTCCAGGCAGACAATGAGCTACTGAGGGATGGTGTGCTACCTGCTTAAGGCCGCTGACAAGTTCACGAGGGAAGGAGAGAGAGCTTCTGTGTGCTGTGGAGCTTCACTGGAATGTGTGCTGCCTTCACTCCGAGGTGTCATAAAGAACTGCTTGTAAAAGCAGATTTAAGGGTGTATTAGAGGCACCCCGTTAGGCTCCTGGGTGACATTATGACCTGGACGATAGGATGGTAAAATACCTTGGTGGGTCTCATGCCGGAGTTACATTCCCAGGACCTGGGTACTCTGCACCTTGCTGATTATTTAAATGTGATAGAATTGACATTCCACAAACATTGGGGAGAAAGTAAATAGCTCTGTTCATCTGTGTCTAGGAAGCTAGGCCCCTGCCAGTCTTTGAAGAACAATGTTTTTGAAAGAATACTAATTAAAATTTGAGTTCTTTGGGATCCTTTATATGTTTGTCATTCATTTTGAAAACCTAAAATACGTTTTAAGATAAATGGGAAACATGCACCTTAGTATAAAAGAAGCTTGCTTTGGTTTGCAATCATCTATTTCAGGACATTGGTTTTCAACAGTTATTCACACAAATGTGTTGGGCTGAATTATAGATTTTGTTGTTGTTCACGATAGAGCATATGCACACCCATGAGAGAAGGAGGCAGAGAGAGGAGTACCCTCCACAGGACTTGGTCACACTATGATCTCTTCCCTCCTGTCCTGGGCACATGGGTGTGTGCTCATGCACACAGAGTATTTTCAGGCCATTTGGCCTGGGGTTTTGAACAAACATAGTCAGCATGTGGCTTCCAGCTCCACGTTTGGTATGCTACCAACTACACCAGGGAGGCTGGGCCTGAAATATAGTTTTCTAATCCTTAAAATAATGTTATTTTAAATGTAATTTCTACTCTCAAAATTATCTCATTTTGGTAGTCATTAGGAATTGCTTGTGTTAATGGGGGAGAGATTTTATGAAAGCCAGGTGGAAATTTTCTATCAATTAATGTAATATTAGATACTTACCAGGTGTCTAAGTTAGACATGGTTCTTAAATGTGGGGTTTTTTTCTTTCTTTCTTTTCTTTTTTTTTTTTTTTTTTTGAGAGGTTTTTGCTATAGGGCGCTTGCACTCACCAGAAAGACAGAGAAAGATAGAGACAGAATGCAAGAAATCACCCCCCTGGAGGAGATGGCCATGACACAATCCTTTCTCCTCCATTCTCTTGGGGTCTTGGGTGCACATGTACCCGGCATGAGTTTAAGCCACCGGGTCCCACGGGACTCGAACTGCAGTCGACTACATGGGACTCCAGCAACATAGCCTTTATGCCAACTACTGGCCCCTTAAATGTGGTAATTAATACAAGTCTTACAAAAGCTAAAATGGACTCTTTTTTTCAAAAAATGAAATTAACAGTGGTGGAATGATTCTGTTGGAATAATGTAGTACGAGTTGGGAATCAGGTTAGTCTGGCAATCAGGAAGTAGCAGCCTGCTTTAAAACTCGTAGACCGTACTGCTAACACAGAGCCTGTGTGGATGGACCTGGCCCGTGCCTCTGAGGAGTGGGAAGGGGGCACGGTGGGTTGCAGAGGGATGAAGTCAGCGCAAGTGGGGTGTCCTTCCCACGTATTATCAAGATCAAGCATAGCACCTGGTATGTAACCATTTTTCGGGAGTTGTTTTCTAACTGTGAGGTTATTTGCTGGAATATGGATTCCTACGTCTTGACTTACTGGTGCAGGTATGCACCATATTCCCTTTGTGGACCTTTGTTCACTTTCCCTCAGGAACGGTGACTTGGCCCTCATGAGAGAAGGTTTAATGAACAGCAATAGCACTAATTTGAGTTAGTCTAGGAGTCCCTGGGCAGCTTGAATTGTCCTCACTCAGAAGCAGTTTCTTAGATAGCATGCTGAGAAAGTTCTAGGTACTTAAAACCCTGGAAAGAAAAAAGCCCTCCGTTGACTCCTTCTGTGATGAATCAGCAAATAGGCTGGTCATTTGTCATTTTCATTTAAGAGACATTTGGTGCTTTCTCTTGTTCTTTCTATTCAGAGACAAAGGAATGAGACTCAGAAACATTCTGAGCGGGGCTGGCTCCATGGAGCAGTGGTAATGCACTGCTCCGGAGAAGCCAGACATCACATGCTGACCGTAGTTTGAACTCCCAGTTTGGATCATGCTGGACTGGCATGTGAGCACCTATAACCTATGGGTGGGCTGGAGGAGGGGACTGTGGTGTGATTACACTCTGTAGAGTGTGCCTCTCTCCCTTTCTCACATGCATGCATACACACTCATGAATAAAGAGAAAAAGCATTTAAACTTTTACAAGTTAAAAATATACAAATCGAAGCTATTTTTCTTTTCTGGCAAGTATTGCTTTTTAGTTCTTTTTCTTTCTGCTATTTATAGTTTACTGAAGAAAAATTTGGGAGTACATAAGAATGTGAAGGAAAACAAATCACACATAAATCAATATAGAGATGCAGCTAATATGACATTTTTACCATGCTTCCCTCTAGTTATTTTTCTGTGCCTTTGTTCTTTACTTAACTGAGTAGGATGGTTTTCTTTTGGTATCCTGTGTTCGTTTTTCTACTTCACTCTATATTAGTACTATTAACTAATGCCATGAATAAAATGATTTATGGTCGTATTTTCAAAAGTTCCATAGATGGGACCAGCAGTTAGTGTAATGGCTATGTCACTGGACTCCCATGTAGTCGACTGCGGTTCGCGTCCTGGACCCGGTGGCTTAAAACTCACGCCGGGTGCGTGTGCGTACGTGCCCAAGATCCCAAGAGGAGAATGGAGAAGAAGGGATTGCGGTGTGGCCATCCCCCCCTGGGGGGTGATTTCTCGTTTTCTGTCTCTCTGTCTCTCTCTGTCTGTCTAGCGAGCACACACGCCCTATAGCAAAAATCTCTCTAAAAAAAAAAAAAAGTTCCATAGACACCCAGGTGTGGTATAGCAGTAACACAACTGGAACCATGGGGGAAAGGTCCTGGGTTTGCATCCTGGGACTTGCCAAGCATGCTAGGTTGCATGTACATGCCCATGATCCGGGCAGTATAAGACTGGGTGGATCGAGGTGTGAAGATCCTGTAGGGGGTGACTGTCTCTCTGTGTTTCTGTCTCTATCCCTCATAGAATAAATAAACTTAAAAGTATTATATAATATTCCATCTTTGAACTATGTCACAATTCACTTCATTACTCTTCTTTTATTGAGTTATTTAGGTTATAGTTTATCACCACTGTAAACAATTCTGTTGTAAACATCTGCCTCAATGCTTACAATTTCTTAAAGCAGTTATGCATAATTGGAATGACTAAGTCGAAGGGTTTAAATGTTTTTGACATTAAATTATTTTTAATAGCTCATTTATTTCTTTCATAAGAAAGAGAGAGAGAAACAGAGAGATGCAGTAATCTACTCCATCTTAGCCAGTTGAGTGATGGGCACGTGCACACCTGCCTGGCATTCTCAGAGAGGTTCCAGAATATGAACCCAAGGCCTTTCCCATGTAAGTCCAGTTTCTCTCTGACTGCACTACCCCCGGCACAGTGCTTTTGACACCCTTGAGGCATATTGCTAGATTGCTTTCCAAGTACACTCCCATGAGCAGTGGATGAGAAAGCCCTTCTCGCTACACTCTCATCAGTACCCAGCATTGTGTTTGTAAGTTTGGCCATTTGCACGAATCTTTAGGGAGGAGTGTTTTTTTGCTGTAGGACGTGTGCACATGTTGGAGAGACAGAGAGAGACAGAGAGATAGAAAGTGAGAAATCATCCCCTGGGGAGATGGCCATGCCACCATCCCTTCTCCTCTTAGGATTTTGGGCATGTATACACTTGTGCTGTTGAGTTTCAAGCTGCTGGGTCAGGGACTTGAACTGTGGTCCACCATGTAGGAGTTTAGTGCCTTAACCACTACGCCACCTGTTGGTTCCGGACATTTGCATGAATTAAGCCTAGTATCATATTGTGCAACTGAGCATCTATCCATGTATTTATTTATCTATATATTTAACAATTTGTCTATTTCTTTCATTCCTCACTTTTTTATGGTTATGAAATCATAGCTGCTTGGGGATCCTGTGGAGATAATCCCCATGCTGGTTTCTTGGGCCTCTGGGTTCCTCTGCTCTATTTGGGGATACCACTGTGGTCATGTTTCTTCACTCTCTAGGACATCCTTGTGGCCTCGGGGAGGCACAGACCCGTTCTAGGATCTAAGTTTTCCTTAGGAACAAAAGGGAGCTTTGGCTGAGGGCATCTGCATTTGCATTGCTGTTCCAGTTTATGGTAATACCCCCGGTCTTGTGCACTGAGCAGACTTGAGGAAATACAGCAGGCATATCATCAAAAATAGAAATGTTCTATATTTACATCGTGCTTTTTTCTTTTAAAAGCACATTCTCATCCTCATCCCCTTAGTCTTTTGGCTAGAAATTGTCCCTTAGTATTTCTCTTAACAGGTCATTGATGAAATGGATATCCTTGAGTGTGGGATCTATGAAATATATCTTTGCTCTCATAATACCCAATACTTGCACATACCAAATGCTGACAGCATGATTGCCAGTGAATTAAAATATGAGCAAAAAGGACCCTCCTTTAAGTACCAGTTTAGGCCTCAATGAAATGTGTTATTGTGCAGGTTGGGGTTAGGTCTTGGCTTGTTCTGCCTGACCTATGCTGACTGTTTAGAGTCTAGGCTTGGGGCTGGCAGGTGGTGTGGTGGTTACGGCACTGGACTTTCACATGATCAACCATGGTTTGAGTCCCGGACCTGGTGACTTGCTATCTCACTTTCCCTTTCTCTCTCCTGTCAAATTAAAAAATAATAATAATAATAAGCAAAATTAAATAATTAAAAAAAAATAAAGTCCAGCTGAGAGATGCCAGGAGGAGTGAGGGGTGCCCGAGATGCTTTTCTGCTTTTTTACTGGCTGAGAGATGCACACCTGCTTGCAGGATCCTGGAGCAAAGGGAGAAGGGAGAATTGTGGTGCTGGGTAGGAGTAACCGGAGGAGGGCCGCAGCCAGGACCTCAGTGAGGACAAAACCCTGAATGGTACACGACTTGTTTAGAGTGCTGCCACCTTCAGCTGCCCTCATCTGGCATTTCTGTGTTTTAAGTGGCATACCTTTTTTTTCTAGGGCAGCCCCCGCTTACGTGCAGACATTGGTCATCATTTGAGGAGGACACCGAGGGCTAGCGTCCCCTCTTCTCTGAGCTTTGAGAGTATAGCTTGCTTTCTGGGTCCAACAGCATTTGGGGACATTTGTCTTTTCCCACCTTGGCTTTTATGAGGGACTTTCTGTCTAGCCTCCCTAGCCACAGATCGTAGCTGCCTGACCAATCAGCAAGGAGTCCTTGGACATGGGATCGATGGGAGCAGAGGTCAGCCCTCAGCTGAGCAGTATCCTCTGGCAGCCTGCCCACTGCCATGCCATCTCCCCTCGTCCTCTCCTGATGTACAGAGCATGCTCCTGGGCGGGGAAACCCACTCTTAACCACTCACCTTTAAACACCATAGCCTCAAATTACGGGGAACAGTAAGGGACAAAAGCGATAACACAGAGCCTCTCGCATGTGTAACTAGAGGCACCATCACCTCCCCTCTCCCAGTGCTCCTGTCTTGTATCTGAGGAACAGTCAAATCATCCTTAATGCTGTGGGGGCAACACAGGTAGGATCAGGGCTCAGAATACTTACTCAGCATCCCTGAGAATCCCTCTGCTGAAGATACGATAGGTCGATCCCAGGCTGGGGCTTGTGGGTTTCACAGGAACTCTGCTGGTTCCAGTCTGACTTGTACCTTGAGATAGCATGAGCTCGAGATTCTCGGAGGAAGAGCCATAGGGGAACAGATAATGAGGGATTGTGAGGATGTATTTTGGGAGGGAGGAGTGTCAACAGATACTTATTACCATATTAATGAAAGAAAGGTACTTTACTACAGCCCTGGTATGATCTTACCCACCCCTGATCAGCTTAAAAGCAGCATGAATGGTTGGCAGTAACACGTGGAAAGTCAGTCCAGACAACTCAGTAATGTGACGTGTGGGTTGGGTTACTGCAGGATTAATGACATGATGGGGAGTGTGGGTTGGGTTACTGCAGGATTAATGGCATGATGGGGAGGGGCTTCACTTCTGGCTGACCGGCAGCTCTGAGGGTTTACTCTAATTCAAAGCTTTCCTGGTCCTGGATTAATTTTGTGTCCAGTGACTGGCCAGGACTCCCTGCAGAGCAGCCACCGTCTCTACAGCCTCCAATTAAGTAATATCCCTTTGGCCACCCCAAAGGTCCATCAGGAGGAGATGGACCTACGGAGAATACTAAGGGTTTGGGACTCACCTTTAACCCCCAACTTCCCACTATTTACACATCCATTTCCCGAACCCAGAGAATACGAATTTTAGCCATACCAATTTGAGCACAGAATAGGGAGCCTGTCACTGGTTGATTTATGCCTGAATTTGTATTATTGCAGGTATATTATTAAGCAGTTTTACTGTACCTTTTTCAAGGAAGAAAATAGTCATAAAATTTGAAATACATTAAACATTGATAAAACAAAATAAAGAGCAGTCTCAATATCATCTAAAGCTTTGAACATGTCCCTCAAGTCCCCTTCAAAATCTCTGCAAAAGTTGACTTTGGCCCAATCTTGCTCTAATTAACCTTTCTACTCCTCAAGCACTAGGCTTTTCAAGATAAATGAAAATCTATTCCTTGGCCTCATCTACCCTTGTTGGAGGACAAGTCATCGCCATCAGCAGGGGTTGTCCTCCTGGAGTGTGTGACTTTGACATGTTCCCCCCGAGAGCAGAGCAGGGGCAGCGATACATGCCCAACCTGTCAGATTGGAGGCGTCCACCCTGCTCTGGCTGGGCAGCAGATGTCCCTACCAGAGGCCCCTCATCTCTATTTCATACTCTGCTGGGAATCAACGATTAGAACTCAATCAATGGATGGCATTTTTGTTCAGTAGGTTTGATTGTTTTGTGGTGGGAAATGCCACCAATTTCGAAAACAAAATTTATAAAGGCTGGTTACAATTCCCAGGTTAGCCTGCCCTTCCACTAATCTTATTTAACCTATATAATGTATTTAAAGGATCTCTGGTTCTTTGGCACCCAACTACTTGCCTTATAAGAGCTTCAGTGGGAAAATGTCTTTAGAAACTCAGCCTTGGTTTCCAGAAATAGAACTGCCATTGTTTGGTTTTAAAGAACTCACCATTCTCTCATTATGGAGTCCCTGCCCCCATTCTTTTATTACTAAAGCTATATGAGGGAGAAAATAGTTATGAAATAGTTTGGGAGATTTTCAGAGGGTTTCATTGCAGTGTTAAAATGAGAAGGAAAATGGTTCCATTCTTTATACTATATTTCTGTTTCTTCACATGGGCAAGAAATGGCAAAATGATTTAATTGCACATACTAACCCTAAACAGTAAGAGACTCTGTGGGGTGCCAAGTTAAGAAAGGGTTTTTGTAGTCACATTTGGAGATAGCAAAAGTATGGTGTGGTCAATTAGTAATGTCTGCCACAGGTGTAAAATGGAAAAGAGGCAAATATGATTGGGGTTCTGACTCTTGGTATGGGTAAAGATAAATGTTTGCAAAACCACTGCAGGGTCTGTGGGGCGCTGGCCATACAACAGAACTTTGACCTTCACATGATATTTCTTCATGTTTTCTTGGATTCAGTAACCAATTGTCCCTACCATATTAGTGAGTGCTTGACAAGGTCACCTGGGACTGTCTATCGTCCATCTCCTAATTGTGCCAATTAGTAGTTAAAGGCTTCTGTAAGTCTGCTGTGCTCTGAACCCTGGGCTGACTCCTCTTCTTCCAGAATTTCTGTCTTAGGATATTGCCATAGTTACATGATAACCAGCCGAGTGCCTGAACTGATCCAGTGGAATCCCAAGGGTTGTCGATCTAAATTGAACCCCGTAAACCTTCAGGTTCGAAGGGACTTGCAGTGGTGCTGTGGAGGTTGCCCAGGGTTCCCACGGGTTAGGAGGGGTGCTCAAGACCTTCTGTGACATGGTCCCAGTCTTAATCTGTCCTTAGTTGCCATTGCTTCTCAATGTAACACCTCCAGGAGGCCCTGACTGTCCCCTGGTCTGGGAAGATCTCTCCTGGCCCTCCCTCAAGTAGCTTCCTCACTCTCATTTTGTACACCTGTCCTGAGCCCCAGTTCCTTCATGTAGTGTGCTCTGACTTTCCAACGTGGTCTCTCTTCTAGGAACTCCTACCACACGTGCATCACTCTACATTCCAGGACTTGGCAAATAATGATAAGCTTTCTCTAATATTTTTTCTTCAAATCTATCTTCTTTCCTTCCTTTGTTCCTTCCTCTCTCTGTCTTAATTCAGAGGGCATAGTGCTTGCCACAGAGAGACAGAGAAACAGGAGGCTGGGGAAAGAAAGCACTGCCTCCAATGGGGTGTGGTCACAATGCAGTCCTTTCTCTTTTATTTTTTCACCCTGTCAGGATCTTAGGGGTGTGCATACACATGTACCTGGTATAGTTTCAAGGCAACATGGCTAAGACTGGAACCATATTTGGCTATATGGAATCAGGCTCCCTTTAGCATTAGAAGCACTAGGCCATGGTTGGCCCAGAAACTTTTACTTCTTAAAGGTAATTATATTCTCCTGAGGACAGAACCATGCCGTGCGTGTCCCTGGACTCCTCGGAGTCTGGTTTGAATGCCCTTTGCCAGAGCTCAGTAAATCTAATATGACCCATTAAATCAAAATGTAGGTTCCCATTGATACAGCCTCAAAGTGTTTTAGCTATTCTTCTCTTCTGTGTTTTTCTATGTAAACGCTCACATTCAAACATTGCTGAGGATATAATTATAATAAAATACAGATGGAACATACTCCAGTATTTGCTATTTGGCACAGTTTGGGGGTTGTGAGAATAAGTTAATACTAAACCATAAACTGGTCACTTTTTATTTCTTAGTCTTTGATATGTACTACGTTGGGTTGGATAATTGGTTGTGGGGCCTGGGAGTGGTGGTGGTAAAAGACTGTTAATTAGCACTGGAATGTATGTGTGGTCCTTAAAAATGGTAGCATCTTTGGCTTCTGGGAACCGAGTTCAGACTGTAGTGACACAAGATGTCCTGCTACTCTGTTGAAAAATTGGTCCCAAAGTTACCCTGCTATTTTTAATTCTCATTTTAGATAACCATTGTCCCAACGATGGTTGGGGGGGAGCCACTCAATTCAGTCTGGAACCTAGAGCTTCTCTGGTTCTCCAGGGGACTGCCTGGCACAGTGGGGACTCTCCAGCTAGAAACCAGGTGCCATCAGGCTGGACTGTTATCAGCTGTTGTCCAGCTCTGCACAAGCTTGGGCCTCTGTACACTCGTTTATAAAACAGCATATCTGAACTAGACAATGTCTAGGTTATTCTGTAACTGAGATTAAAAACAAAATAATTGAAAGTCTTTTAAGAGGGTAAGCTTTGGTGCCTTTCTAACTCCAACTGAGAAACAGGCTCACTGACACATTTAATGACATGTGTTAGTATGTGTGTAGAACTTTACACTTAAACTTGCATTTCTTTCTTCTGTATTTCTTTTTTTTTCTAGCCAAACATCATGTCAATGGCAACAGAACAGTTGAACCTTTCCCAGAGGGAACACAGATGGCTGTATTTGGTAAGATATCAACTCTGAAGAAAACCCAAATTGTGTGCAAAGACTAGTGCCAAATTTCTTAGTTTTAGCAAGTGTCCTCAGGGCTTCAAAATCTGGGCTCTTCTAGATATTTACAAGTAGTTACAGCCAAGAAAACTATTGAGTTTTTAGTAATTTGGGGGAATCAGAAAATCATATTCTATATAATTTAATGTTTTTTTTTTCACTTTGACAACCTAAATATCAAACTGTGTATTTGCTATTTCTTATGTCCACACTGTGATACCTGCTAATATAGGATGAGTTTCTCTTTGCGAGGAGAGGGTGTTTTTTCCTCTCCTATGTGGATATATAACTTTGTCAAAGGCTGGGATTCAAGTAGTTTTGAGTTGTTATTCCACAAAAATCAATCAAATTGAATGATCTCTTTCTTCTCTGCTATGAATGGAGCATATTTCTTGGGAGAAAATATTAATTAAAAACATTTTAAGAAGAATAACATCTAATCCCTTAATATACACCTGCAATATACAATTAAGTAGTTGAACAGAACTTCTCTGTCAAATTCCAAACCACCTAGTCCATTTTAATCCATGGTTTCTTAGCTCCATGTCTGTTGCCGCCTAAAATTTCTTCAAAATGTCTCTACATCTGTCATTTTCTTCACCTGCCTGCCTTCTTCTCTCCGCCCCCTTCTCCTTTCCCCTTTCCCTTCCTTAGATCCCTTCCCTTCCCATCCCTTGCTGCCATCCCCTTTCTTTTTCTCCCCAATGATACTCTGCAGGCCTGTCTGATATGATCACATCTTTCCTCTGGAGTTTCAACCGGAAATTCAAGTGTCTTCTCTTTAGCCAGGTCCTATGGCCCCTTCTATTCTGAAAATCTGAAACCCCCTGACTTCATGCCTTGTCTATCTCTTTCCCAACTCTGGTCTTGGTGGTAGTTTCCTAACAGGAGTGCAAAACTATTTCAAAGCATTGAAGTGCGTTTGAACTAGAAATTAGCCTCGGAACAACCTGGTTCATAAATAGTACATCCAGGACAGACTTTTCCCTCAATCCCAGTGGTGGAAGCAGAGTTAGTAATGAGGATTAACCGCTGGACTCTTATGAAACAGGTGCCTAATTCTAAACTAACTTTTGGTAAGTATTTCTCTGTGTGGGTTATTACCTTTGAAAATAAACTCATCAGTGATTAGAAATAATTATGTTCAGATTTAAGAGATAATTTTATGTCAGACAAGTAGGCATGATGGACACCCTAAAATGTGCTAAAGTACTTGATTTGTTAACTTCCCTGTCCTAGTCTTGCGTCTGTTACCGTGGGAAGCAAATATCATATGTAACAATGTTCAAATGTTCTTTAGATGATATGTTTTGTTTTCAGTCAATCGCTAGACACGTTGGAAATGAGGTTCTGTGTCATGTTGGGAAGTGTAAAATGACACTGCCCTATCTTAGTGAGTTTCCGTCTGTTGTGATATTACAGGAAAACTACCTTCCTAAAGAGCAGACTCAGTACCAGCCAGGTTAATGATGTCTGAATTGGAAATACCAGGGGATACACCTTTGTGGCAAGATTTTGTTATTGTTGCTGTTGTTGTTCCTGGTTTGATTTATTTGCTTGCTTGTTTGTTGGTTTGTTTATTAATTATTTTATTTGCTTATTAATAAGCAAATAACCCAAGGCCTTCACTGTTTGACTTTGGGCAAGTTACCTCCCCTCTCCAAGCCTCAGTTTTTCAGTGAGAAGACTGATGGGATAAGTTAGTTAAGGCTGATGAGCTTATCCCATCAGCTCTGAGAACTTTCCAGGTCTGGGCCGTCTCCTGCCTCTTCTGTGTTCAGGACAAAAGACTGACCTGGTAGCACACAGTCCCTGGGAAGTCCCCATGAGTGGCCAACTTGTGTGGTTTTAAAAGAGATGTTTTATGTGCGTAATTTCTACAAGTTAACAATATAAAAAGGGCAGAATTATACAGGCCATTAAATAGAGTGCATTTGACATTTTAGAATTCTTCACTTTATGACTTTTTTTTTTTTTTTGCCAGTGGGGACGTGAGAGAGATAGAGAGGGAGAGAGAGACTGAGAGAGAGAGAGAAGAGAGCATGAGCACACCTCCTCAATGGGACATGGTCGTGCCAAACTGCTTTTTCCTCCTTCCCATAATAATTTTGGGCATCCATACACAAGTGCCTGGCACGTTTTTCAAGTTGTGGGCCTGGGACTGGTACCATAGCAGGTCATGTGGGATCTGGCCCTTCCATGTGTAGAACTTGAACATCGCACTATAGGGTCAGCCCAGAACTACAGTTTGGCTCTTCCAAAGTAGGGGCTTAAATTAAGGCACCTAATTTGCTTAACTATATACAGGCCTTTCATAGTACTATTTTCTAAACTGTTCTTACTTTATATCACTTGCCCACATGACCTACAGTGAAGCGAGCAGCTGGATGGTTTTGGTCTAGGCATCATTCTGGGTTGTTTATACCTCCACCAAAAAGGTAAAAAAAAAAAAAAAATGCAGTGTTTGCTGCTTTTAGATATACTGGGCATTTCAAACTGCCAGCACCTTGCAAGGCTAGTCTAGGGTGTATGTAATCCTCTTCTCTCTTTTTCTTTCTCTCTCTCTCTCTCTTTCTTTCTTTCTGTCTTTTTTTTTTGAGAGAGATTTTTCCTATAGGATGTGTGCACTCCTGGAGAGACAGAGAGAAAGCAAGAAATCACCCCCCCGGGGTGGGGAGGGGTTGTCCACACTGCAATGCCTTCTCCATTCTTCTCTCAGGATTTTGGGCACACAGGCACATGTGCCCCGTGTAAGTTTTAAGCTTCCAGGTCTCGGACTCAAACCATGGCCAACTGTGTGGGAGTCCATAAACCATTATGTTATCTGCTGGACCCTGTAATCCTCTTCTCTGAAAGGTTAGGTGATTTACCCAGAGTCCCTTGACTGGTGACATGTCAGAGCTGAAATTTGAGCCTAAGTCTCATTGAACTTGAATCCACGTTTTGCTCACAAAATCAATCTCCCTGACCCTGCACTGGCTGAGGGAGCCCTGGGAGGACCTGGTGGATTCAGAGATGCCTTTCATCTAGATCCACCCATAGGAGCATGATAGCCAGCCAAGCTGACTTGGCCAGTTGATTTATAAACATTTATGCATCCCCACAGTGCTCTGAAGGACTCTTGAGATATAGCTTTTGCTGGGAAAATACTGCTTGGAGCAACATCTTCTATTACCATTTTTCCCTATTTGATTTTTAGTAGCATTTATTAATGTGCAGGAGGACTTCTTACATCTGCTTGACTGTGAGCTAACCAAAGCAACAGTGGCATTTTGTACAGGTCCACACCCGTTCTTCAGCCTTGGAAGTCTTACTATTGTATGCTAAAATAGTATCACCAATTACAGTTTCATTATCTATCAGTTAATCTTTTGGATGTACCTTATAGGATGCTGTCTGTATGGAAACTTTAATCTACTCTGAGAGTGACCTTTGAACTGCACTAGGCTTTTAGATTAGAATGTAAATCAAAAAGTATAGAGTCAGAGATAAAGGCACTTTCTTTCTTTCTGTCTTTTTTTTTTGAGAGAGATTTTTCCTATAGGATGTGTGCACTCCTGGAGAGACAGAGAGAAAGCAAGAAATCACCCCCCCGGGGTGGGGAGGGGTTGTCCACACTGCAATGCCTTCTCCATTCTTCTCTCAGGATTTTGGGCACACAGGCACATGTGCCCCGTGTAAGTTTTAAGCTTCCAGGTCTCGGACTCAAACCATGGCCAACTGTGTGGGAGTCCATAAACCATTATGTTATCTGCTGGACCCTGTAATCCTCTTCTCTGAAAGGTTAGGTGATTTACCCAGAGTCCCTTGACTGGTGACATGTCAGAGCTGAAATTTGAGCCTAAGTCTCATTGAACTTGAATCCACGTTTTGCTCACAAAATCAATCTCCCTGACCCTGCACTGGCTGAGGGAGCCCTGGGAGGACCTGGTGGATTCAGAGATGCCTTTCATCTAGATCCACCCATAGGAGCATGATAGCCAGCCAAGCTGACTTGGCCAGTTGATTTATAAACATTTATGCATCCCCACAGTGCTCTGAAGGACTCTTGAGATATAGCTTTTGCTGGGAAAATACTGCTTGGAGCAACATCTTCTATTACCATTTTTCCCTATTTGATTTTTAGTAGCATTTATTAATGTGCAGGAGGACTTCTTACATCTGCTTGACTGTGAGCTAACCAAAGCAACAGTGGCATTTTGTACAGGTCCACACCCGTTCTTCAGCCTTGGAAGTCTTACTATTGTATGCTAAAATAGTATCACCAATTACAGTTTCATTATCTATCAGTTAATCTTTTGGATGTACCTTATAGGATGCTGTCTGTATGGAAACTTTAATCTACTCTGAGAGTGACCTTTGAACTGCACTAGGCTTTTAGATTAGAATGTAAATCAAAAAGTATAGAGTCAGAGATAAAGGCACATTCCAGTGTGAAAAATATATGAATGTGTTATATCAAGTGATCAGATGGCTCCTTGAAAACTGGCCCTGACACACAACCGTCACAGATTATTTTTAAATCAAAATGATCATCTCTCCTGCCCCTCTCCTCCTCCCCATTTCTTTTTGTAGTCCATTGGTTAGTTTTTTCCCTGGTCTTGTTTTTGGGCCACCCCAGTTCTCTGACTTCTTTGTTGCTTTCTTTTCTCTGCACTTTTGGACAATGATAATGAAGGTAATAGGCTCCTTCCTCCTGGTGGGCCTCTCCTATCTGTGTGATGCTCTCTTTCAAGTCAGTGGGAGCCCTTTTCTTACAAGCAGGAAAAGCAGAAGGAACATTTTGCAATTACTTAATGTCTTTGTTCCTGGTAGCTGAGAGTGCCCTATGGCTGTCATCTCTTTAATCCTTACCGCAGCTCTGTGAAGTGGGTATTATTGTGCTCTTTTATAGGCAGAGAAACTGAGGCACCCAGAGATTAAAGAAATATGGTCAAGTAGAGAGAATGTGATCTCAGGTATGAGAACATCTTATACCAACATGCTGTGTTTGTCTGAGAAGGATTCTTTGTGGCTCTCAATATCTTAATGAAAGTGACATCCTTTGGCAGGGAGCCACCCTGTGCTCTAGCTTTTGTGGAGGTGGTCCTTCAGCCTGAAGCAGCTATATGTTGTATTCAAATGACTTCTTAGTCAAGGAGATCAATCATTTCTAAATAAAATTAAGTATGTTCGTTGAAGAGGGGAGGGAATCTCAGTTTTACTTTGTAGGTATTTTTGTACAATTAAAAATATAAAAAATGTTGGGGTATAATTCTTGAATATCAGCTTGGTGCCCATGGTAGAACACTTCTGAGAGTGAAAGGGTGCTGTTAAAATTATGCTGGGGGATGGGACCAGCAGATGGCGTAATGGTTACATCGCTGGACTCATGTATAGTCCACCATCGGAATTTGAGTCCTGGACCTGGTGGCTTAAAACTCACACCAGGCACATGTGCATGTGTGTCCAAAATCCCGAGAGGAAAATGGAGGAGAAGGGATTGCAATGTGGCATCCCTCTTCGGGGGTGATTTTGTATTTTCTGTCTCCCTGTCTCTCTAGTGAGTACATGTGTCCTATAGCAAAAATCTCTCTCTAAAAAAAAAAAAAAAAAAAATGCTGGGGGCTAGTCAGTAGCACAATTTAAAGTATGATGCTCTGTGAGGCTGCTCCACATGGGAAGATTCGGATTCAGACTTGGAGATCTACTGAGTGTGCTGAGCTTGAGCCTGATCTGTACTGACTGAGGCTGGGGTGGATCATAGCATCAAGACCTTATTGGAGAAGCCGTCTCTTGCCCTTTCCCTTGTCATTCTCTCTCCCTTGTTTATGTAATAAATAAACTTTAAAAGTTATGTTGAAAGAATGAGGTATAAACTTGGAGGATTTGGGGCACCCTATAATGAGCATGTATATTATAAAATATTGTGCTAAGAATAATAAATGCACGTTAAGAGGAAACAAAAAGTTATCGAACTTAGATATATAAAGTTAAATAGACAAATGAAAAAATGCAATTCAGTAGATTTAGGTTATATGTAATAAAGCATCAACACTAGTAGTTATACTAACTTGGAAGATATTACTCAATAAATAGTGTTACATTCTTTCTCAGTGGCTTCAAATTAAAAGTTAATATTTACAAATCTGGTTCACAACTCTTCAGTAAGAGTTAGGGAACTGATTTGTTCATACTCTTGCAACTTTAGTATTTAATATTGTTGAATAATATAAGATAATGAACTCTCTATCACTCAAAGTATTCAAATGATAAAGTGATCGTTCCTAATCAGTTAGGAGGTGGGACTATCAGCCTTTAAGATTCTTTCTTCTCAATTAATGAAAATGTACTTTGTTTTAGAATGTTAAACTAAAAATAAAATAAAATAATAAACAAAAACTTCCCACTTAAAATTGTTTGATTCTATCATTTGGAAATGCACAACCTCACTGTTTGGTGAAAAGTAAGATTAAGTAAGAAATGGTAATCTTTAGAAATTAATACCAGACAACAATAGCAGAAGTTCCATTCTGAGTTCATTGGCTTGTTTTGGGTTCTGGGGCTCCTGATAGCCTGACGGTAATGACCCCATGACCTCAAAATCTCTGAAAAACATTTTCTATGTCAGCTTCTCTTAGGGCCCTTTAAATAAGGAAGAGCAGATGCCAATCCAAAACCTCAGGAAAATGTGCCCATGAGCTTGTTATACATCTCTGTTGACAGCCAAGGTCAACAGCCTTTGCTGAACCTTTTCTTCAATAGCTTTGTGCAGGGACTGACCCCAGAGCAGGGCCAGTGGGGTCAGAGTGTTAAAGGCACACCCCACTCTGGGAGGCTCACCTTCAGCACCTCAAAGGAGAATGAGATCAATGTCTGTAAGATGAACCAATCACAGGACTTTTCTTTTTTTTCTCTGAGTTGAGTTGGAGGTGATTTTTGAAACAGCCCCAGTTATTTGTCTGCCAGCCAAGAAAACAGCATTGGAAGCAGCAGGCAATATGTCAGACTTCAAAGGGAAATATATTGGTGTCTCATTGGCCCGCATCCAACATTATGTTGGTAAATAATCGAATCCCGGTGTGGCATATTTCTCCCTGAACCTTGACTGAAAACTATTGAAGCCCATTCTGTGAGCTGTGGAGTGCTAGTCACTCATTCTAGGAAAGAGGCCAGAAAGAATGACTTTGAAATGTGTTTATAATTAACCAAACAATCTAAATTCACAAGACTGTTCGAACAGCAGGCTGCTAACTGGTGCAAACTTCTTAATGGTGAAACACTTGGGGAAACAAAAATAAGCCTTACTCCCAGGGTAATTTGAAGCACTTTTAAGGGACAGAAACTGGTGACTATATATATATATATATATATATATATATATATATATATATACTATAGTAATTCTGAGGTCATCGATAAATCTTGGCATGTGGCACTAGAGAAGTTTCTCATCACCTTTATGCCTCATTTCTCATCTGTAAAATGAGAGGAAGACCATGTACCTCATAGGGTTGTCATCCGAATGTTATAAGATGATGCATCAAGGCACTTTGTAACAAGGTGACAAGAAGCATGCTGTGAGATCCCAGCTTCTGCTGCTCACAGGGCTATCTGAAGAGGGACTCCTTGATGGATCACTTGGTCTTACGCAGCCAGAGTGAGCTGGACCTTTTCTTGAATTGCTGTGTGCAGGGACTGATCCCAGAGCAGGGCCAGTGGCTGTCAGAGTGTCAGAGGCACAGGCTGCTCTGCGGGGCTCACCTTCAGCACCTCAGAGGAGAATGAGACAAATGTCTGTAAGAGGTGTGAGCTGGTCATGGCTCTGGAAGAGTGACCCTAACATTAGTCAGTGACATTGAGTCCTCATCTCTCCTTTATAATACCAGATGACTCCTTCAACTACAGGGTTAGTTGAAAATGAATCTAATATTGGCTGGGTACTGAGTAGCCCTTGTTATTAGACTTTCTGTTGGACCCACTGTCACCACTGACTTAAATTAGGCTGGCTGCTTCCTTCTGTATCAGTACAGTGCTCCCAGAAAATACTGTTATTTATCTTTTGACCTCAACTATAAAGTTGATTGATCATGGGTAATATTTTTACTATTATTATTAGTGTATAGTGACCAGGCACTTGACTCACTTTTTTCCTTAAAGTTTGTTTATTGAGAGAGAGAGAGAGACAGACAGACAGACTTAGTTAAGGATCCACCATGGATCTTGCCATACTTGATCCTCCCCCTAGCCTTCCAGCCAGCCAGGATCTTGGGCACACCCAGGCACGTGCCAGCCATGTTGAGATCAAGCTGGGATCCAAAACTGGGCCTTCCTGTATGGATCTGGTATGGCACAGTGACACCCTACTGCCTGCACCATCACCCCCAGTTTTAAAGATTTGAATATGAGAAAGATTTAATTTCTTTTTCAAATGTAGTAGAAATTACTTAAATTTTTACAGAGAAAATATCAATAGGATATTTTGGGAAAATGATCTATTGTATTTCTACTATTTTTCACTTTTTTTTTTAAAGAAGAGAATGATGGATATGGAGAACAGCAAAAATGTAAGAATCTACTCATTATTCAGTTTGACCCACCTAACATTTTTAGGAAAAAACTGAGCAGTTGTGAATCAAATGCAGATAATATGAAATAGAATATTCTGTCCTTATTCTCCCTGACTCTTTATAATGTGCCTTATAAATTGGATGAAAAGAAAATTAAAGTATATACATGACACACTAGGATAAAATGCCACTAGAATTAGACCCCGAAAATAAGTAAATGGAATATACCAAGAGCATATGCCATAGTTCTATGTGACTTATAAAACTTGAACCCAAATTCGGCCCTATATTTTCTAGCAATAACAGGAAGAAAGATCAGTTGGTTGTATGGCTGATGTATCATTTTTGAATTGTGATAAAGTATACATGCCATCAAATTTACCATTTTAAGCATACAATCCAGTGGCATTAAGTACATTTACACTGTGGTGCATCCATTACAATTATCCATCTCCAGCATTTTTTTTATCTTCCCAATTTGAAAATCTTTTCTGTTAAACACTAGCTTTCTATTCTCTCTCTCTCTTTTTTTTTTGAGAGGTTTTTGCTATAGGGCGCATGTGCTCACCAGACAGACAGAGAGATAGAAAGTGAGAAATCACCCCCCAGGGGGGATGGCCACGCCACAATCCCTTCTCCTCCATTCTCCTCTCAGGATCTTGGGCACGCATGCACACGCGCCCGGCGTGAGTTTAAGCCACCGGGTCCAGGACTCGAACTGTGGTCGACTACGTGGGAGTCCAGCAACATAGCCATTACGCTAACTGCTGGTCCCCCATTCTCTATTTTTTCAGTTCCTGATGACCACCATTCTCCTTTCTGTGTCTATGAATCTGATTACTATAGGTACCTACTGTAGGTGGAATCATTCAATATTTACCTTAACGTGGCTGGCTTAGCACAATGTCTTCAGGGTTTATCTACACTGTAGCGTGCATCAGAGGTTCCTTCGTTTTTAAGGCTGAGTAATATTCCATTGTATATATAAGCTACATTTTGTTTATTCATTCATCATTGGACACTTGCGCTGCTCTTACCTTTTGACTGTTGTGAATAATACTGTTATGAATGTGAGTATGCAGATGTCTCTTCAGCTTCTTACTTTAAGTTCTTCCGGTGAATATAACCAGAAGTAAAATTGCTGGAGCATTTGGTAATTCTATTTAATTTCTTGAGGAACTGCCATATCATCTTCCAAAATGACTGCACTTCTACTTTCCCACCAGCAAAGCACATGCATTACAAGTTCTCCATATCCTTGCCAACACTTATTAATATTATTATAGCTACCCCAATGGGTGTGAAGGGGTAATTGGTTTCAGCTTTATTTAATAATATTGAAAACGTACATGCTTGGAGGAGAAGTATAAAACTCCCTGATTCTAGAACCAGAAAGAAGTTTCTTTCAAGGGTACTTAGAAGGAGGACTGGGACCAGCAGTTAGTGTAATGTCTATGTCTCTGGACTCCCACGTAGTCGACTGCAGTTCGAGTCCCGGACCCGGTGGCTTAAACTCACGCCGGGCGTGTGTGCATGTGTGCCCAAGATCCCGAGAGGAGAATGGAGGAGAAGGGATTGCGGCGTGGCCATCCCCCCTGGGGGGTGATTTCTCGCTTTCTATCTCTTTCTGTCTGTCTGGCGAGTACACGCGCCCTATAGCAAAAACCTCTCCAAAAAAAGAAGGAGGACTTGTAAGGAGCACTGAAGACGCCACCCTTCGAGTGAGCATCATGAGAGTCTCATGAACTAATTTTCCCACTGCTCTTCTCTTTGACCACATGAAACCCACCAGAGATGATCCATTCCTGCACCCCTGCAGGTGTCAGTGTGCTTCTCAGCTGCGCATACTGGCTTAACTCAGATCTTGGTTTCACTGGATTTAAAACAGTCGATGGACTATATATCTTTTACAGAACATTCTTTCATATTATTTCTCCCTGTTGATTTTTTAAAAATATATTTTTAACCTTATTTATTATGAAAAATGTCAAACATGAATAAAAATAGACTAGGGTAGTGAAACTTCTCACTCAACTTCCACTGTTAACTGTTTTGGCTCCATGTATGTCATCTGTGTTGCCACCTGCTCTTTCTACTCCATCATGGATTATTTAAAAGCACATCTTAACTTTCATATCAATTCATTCATGAATATTTTGCTATGTATCTCTAAAAGAAATCTCTAAGAGATAAGAATGATTTTTTGATTGTACCTAAGGAAAACATTCTTTAACATCATCGAATAGCCACAAGTGGTCTTGAAATCATTTGTTTAAGCATGATCTGCACAGAACCCACCCTTTGCAATTAGTCGATATAAATATTTAGTCTTGTTCGATCTAAACTTTCACCTGTCTTTTTCATTGCAATTTTTTTGTTCAAGAAACTGAATCATTTGTCCTACATTAGTTCCCTCAGCCTGGATTGAATGATCATTTCATCGGTCCTCTGTATTTTCCACAAATTGGGAGTTAGAGGCCTTATCAGAAGCCATAAATGATGATGTGTAAGTCATTTGGGAGACATTTAATGACTAGTGCTTTCATTTTGGTGAAGTTGGCAGCTCTTATGGTCATTGCCTTGACTCATTATTTTCTTAGACACTGTATTGTCTAATTTTAGCATTTTCTTTTATTGATGAGTTGGAATATTTTTATATATAAAAAAATTCTCCTCTTGAACAACTATTTGGTTCCTAAAAGATCCAGTTTAATAGGGAAACAAGATGAATGCTTAATTTTTCCCTGTTTCTATCATTTGGATCTGAGTATGGGTTAAATGTGTTTTCATGAGTCAGAAATATAATAGATAGATAGGTAGATAGATAGATAGATAGATAGATAGATAAACTACTTAAACCAAAAGTCACTCAACAAGTGTTGGTAATCTCTTTAGATTGACCATTTTTACTTGGCATTTAACCAGATTACTGAAGTTTCTAACCATTTGGTCAAATGCTTGGAAATATAATCACAATAGACAGATATTTCTCAACAGATTTGGGTAAAGCAAAGTAACAGGCATATAAGAAAATGACAGAAGATAGATTCTCAGGCCAAACTAGATCTAAGGAGCAGTGATGGCTCTTGTTCTTGCTCCAGATCTTGTGTCTTGATCCCCAGCAGCCCAGGATTAAATACCAACTCTAGTGAAGGCCTGAGGGCTGGAGGAGGTCCTGTTTCTAGGCATGGGATGCATTCAAAAATTAAAAAGATGAAACTGGTTAAGCAGCCAAGGAATTATAAAGCCTCCTCAGGAATGCTGCCTTCAGCAAAGATTAACAACGGGGCTATTTTACCTGGAGTACTTTTTCACACTTTGGCTTAATATCGTGAATGAGTTTGAAGGTAGCGGGAGACATATATCAGAGCACATGTGCTGTACTTCCAGTTTTCAGGCAGAGTAGCTAAAACTACCCATGGTTATTAACAGTATTTGGAAAATCAATAAGGGGAAATATTTACTAACCCACTTATATTTTAATCTTATATGTATCTTATATATGCATTTTTGTAGGTTGTCTCCCATTCTTCTTTCAGAATGATACTATGTACAAATAAATGAATATAAATAAAATAATTCCTGTGAGTGAAATTTCTTAGGTCCAGTACAAAGTACAGTTTTTACTCTTTAGGTCATCGAAATTAAATAGTGCCAATTCTACTTTTTTTTAGGAATAGCTAGAAGTATTCTCATTGAAACTCTAGGAATGGGATTCAGCTGAAGCAGCATGTTTGATCTGTGTTGAGAGAGGATCATCTAGCTCAGCATAACTTTTCACACTCAAGTAGTGTGAACAATAAATGAAAGAGCCTGTGAACTTTTACTGCATTTTTGTCTATAGAGTGTCAACAAAATCCTATAATCACTGTGGTATTGTGTGTCCATAATCACTAGGTGTTATTGCACAAATAACTTTTATCATCCTGTGTCATTAGTGACTCAGGGCTTAGACAAAGGATTCTAGTTGAGTAAGAGTAAGTTTCTATGTTGAGTCCACTGACATAGGGAGCAACAGTGGTGTTTTCAGGAGGTATCTTCTTGGTGTAGGTCCCACCATATGTGGTTCTAGATCTCAGCAAGGATTCTAAGACTCATGATAATCTAGAAAGAATCAGTGATAGTTCATGGTAGACCTTATCATAAACAAGGTAAAGAATTTTTTTCAAAAATATGCTAAGCATAAGATGAGTGAAAACATTCTCAGATGTGGCCTGCCAGAACCAAATTTACTCAGGGACCATTGTTATTGCTTTTGTGGGAAAATAAACTTTTTTTGTTTTTTTACTTCTTTGGTCTCCCCTAAAAACTCCTTTACAGTCTTTGGAATCTCAGGTGTCTCCTTTACTAAAGTTTATTCATTTATTTCTTCCACAAGAGAATTAGAGAGAGATACGTACCCCCAATAGGGTCTCCATGCTGTAATCCATCCCCAGCCTCAGCCAGCCCAGACCATAGGTATGAGTTGGTATGCTTAAGGGAGGTCCTAGGACCTAGGCTGTGTTGATCTGGTTGGTTTAACATTGTGCCACCACCTGTCCCCTATTTGTCCTTTTATGTGAAGACCCTTTTCCAGTTTCTTTGCCTTCATAATTTTGTCACTTGGCAGGTCAAGATGAAAAAGTTTCCAGTGGAAGCCTGTATCCATCTTGCTTCTAACCCCACATTTGATTTAGTACTCGGCAGAAATTCTTACTACCCTCTTTTCTACTGGAATTCTGTTTCCTTGGCATATGATCTTTGTCCAGGTGCCAGTGATATTTGTATTGGGAAGTCTGGAGGAGTTCATATTGCTGTCATAAGGAATATTAAGAGTGGAAGAGTTTTTTGGGATAATTTCAGGAATATGGTGACACTGGGAACATGGAACAAGTGAGCTGCCAGG
>NW_006198287.1:689471-813987 GCF_000334495.1 Tupaia belangeri chinensis
CTGGCAACCACTTCCTAGCATTCTTTTCTCTTGGCTAAGTGACTTGTGATTGGTGAGTATGTCCTTTGGCCAGACCTCACTGTAATAGACTTGCCGTCGAGATGTACAGGGTGACCACAAGATAGAAAAGGCTCAGTGGCATGGATTTGGTGTATGGTTCTGCTTTCCCACATACAAAAATAAGGGATGCATTTCCAAGCAAATACCCTGTGTTAGGATGTTTTTGATGATGAGAGAAATAGTAGGAATACCATTTGAGATATTGTTACTTTCTAGTCTAAAGCTTGTGACTTGAACTCACACTGCCATTAATTTAACAAAAACAAACAAACAAAAATCAAAAAAACAATTTTAACTATGCCTACGGACCTTTCTCAAGTGCTATGTCATCATAGGTTTAGAAAGTTTTCTGGCCCTCTGTTTTAAGATTTTAAATGGCAATTGAAATGATGACCTGTTAGCTTGGCTATTACCAAAAAGTCAAACCATCATGAGAGTTGGTGAAGATTCCCACTGTGGGTGAAATTATAAAGTTTAGCCATTATGAAAAACAGTGTGGAAGTTCCTCAAGAGATTAAAAATAGAACTACTATACAATCCAGCAATTCTACTTCTGGGTAATATGCAAAAGAAACGAAATAATTATTTAGAAGCAATATTAGCACATGTTGATTGTAGTACTTTCACAATAGCTAAGACATTGAATAAACCTAAATATCTATCAGTGGGTGAATGGATAAAGAAAATGTGTTATACATACACAATGGAATATCATTCAACATAAAAACGAAGGAAAACTTTTCCTACAACAGGATGTACCTGGAGGACATTATGCTAAATGAAGTAAGCTAGGCACAGAGAAAGACAAGTACTGTGTGATCTCACTTACATGTATAATCTAAAAAATCAAATTTGCAGAAGCAGAGAGTAGAATGGTGGTTTACCCGGAGATGGGGGAAAAGGAGATGGGAAGATTATTTTCAAAGGATATAACGTTACAGTTAGATGTGAGAAATACATTCTGGAGATCTACTTTACAGTGTGGTGATTTGAGTTAATAATATTGTATACCTGAAACTTGCTCAGGGTAGATTTTAAATGTTCTCAGCACAAAAAAATATATGAGGTGATGGACATGGTAATTAACTTTCTTTAATAATTCTATAATGTATATCAAAACATCCTGTTGTACACAATAAGTATGTACAATTTTATGTCAATTAAAAATAAATAAAAATGATGCATTAGTATTTAGAGTATTTAGGTATTATTATTGCTCTATATTGATCAAGATTACTTGCATTTTCAGACTGAACTAACCTACTTAGAGTCATATTGAATGAGTGCACCGGATCTCTTACATTGAACAGTTCAGAAGTACTTCAAATGTACTTCTGGTATACTCAAAGTATAGAATGGAGCACAGGTCAATGAAATGTTGTGATATGACTTAAAATATGAAGTCTGGGCTTAAAATAAGATAAAAATTTATCTGTGAAATGATAATCAGCATTTGCATATATATATATATTTAACTCTTCCACCACTACAGGCAGTTGGAATAGAATATTAGGTATTTGTTATTAGTCATATTTGGATTTTAACCCACTCGGCTGAGTTCCAGATTGAATAGGTTTCTGAATCTCCAGCTGATAGTAATTTTACCTCTGGACAAAATATTAAAACATTTTTTTTTCCTGTTATATGTAGGGGCTGGAAAGTAGCTGAATGTTGCTCTCCGGGCAGAACCTAGGAGAACATAATCCTGGAGAGAGGGGAGGGAAGTTGGTAAGCATCATATTAACAGTTTGTTCCTCGAGGGCACTTCCCAGTTCATAGTTGCTTATAAAAAAAGTATTGCAAATAGAATGTGACTATCTTATTAGGCTGAAGAGATAGAAATTGAATCTGGGGGCTGCTAGAGTAGCTAGAAAGAAATCAATGAGATTGGGGCTGGCAGGTGGCTTGGTAGTTAAGGGTGTTGGACTCCCACATGGCTGGCTATGGCTCAAGTCCCGAACCTGGCATCTTGCTCTCTCTCTCTCTTTGTCCCTCTCTGGTCAAATTGAAATAAATAAATGAATGAATAAATAAAGTTAAATAAAATAATTTAAAAAAATCAATGAGAAACATTCTTTATTTTGAGAGTTTTTTGCTATAGGGCACATGTGCTCGCCAGAAAGACAGAGAGAGAGAGACAGAAAGTGAGAAATCACCCCCCAGGGTGGATGGCCACTCTGCAATCCCTTCTCTTCCATTCTCCTCTTGGGATCTTGGGCACACACGCACATGTGCCCGGCATGAGTTTAAGCCACTGGGTCCGGGACTCAAACCGCGGGCGACTACATGGGAGTCCAGCAACATAGCCATTATGCTAACTGCTGGTCCCAATGAGAAACATTCTTAAAGGAAGAATAGAGCTATAGAGGGAAGAACCCTAAAATCTCCGTACAAATTTTCCTTCAGATTTATGGCTAATTCTTTATCTGTGCATGTGCAGAGTGAGAAACCTGCAGAAAGTCTCAGTCTTCTAGCAGAAACCTTCAGATTTTAGCAGCTACTTGGCTCTGAGCGACAGTTGGAATTCAAGTCCTGCTAAGTTACAGAGACTTGTAAAATCTTTAGACTTTTCCTTGAAACTCTAAGAGGGCCATAACTTAGTAGTAAACCCAAGTATAAAGGACTCCATCCTACGGCTAAGGGAAGAAGCAAAATAAACCCAATTTTATAAAATATAAAGCTAAGTGTGTAGTTTGCATATATCTCTGAAATTCATGCGTTGGGACTTGTTTTGTAAAGATGTAAAGTGAAAACTTAATCCTTTCATAGAATCTCAGGGTTGGACCTTTGGGTGTGATAAGGTCTTTTGAGCAAGGCCCCTGTGATTGATTTCATTTGTTCCCTAAAATGTTATGCATCTCCTACCCACTCTAGAAGGGAAACTCAAATTGTAAGTAGCTTAGAGAAGGCAGTGTCCATGAGGGGACACATCTGGGAATAAGCAAATATTCAAAAGATACTATTAAACAATAGATACTGTTTTTTTTTTTTTTTCTTAAGGCTATTTTTTTTTTGCCCCAGGGAAGCCTTTTAAGGGATTTGGCAGGCCCCGTTTAAGCATTTTCAGACTGAACTAACCTACTTAGAGTCATATTGAATGAGTGCACCGGATCTCTTACATTGAACAGTTCAGAAGTACTTCAAATGTACTTCTGGTATACTCAAAGTATAGAATGGAGCACAGGTCAATGAAATGTTGTGATATGACTTAAAATATGAAGTCTGGGCTTAAAATAAGATAAAAATTTATCTGTGAAATGATAATCAGCATTTGCATATATATATATATTTAACTCTTCCACCACTACAGGCAGTTGGAATAGAATATTAGGTATTTGTTATTAGTCATATTTGGATTTTAACCCACTCGGCTGAGTTCCAGATTGAATAGGTTTCTGAATCTCCAGCTGATAGTAATTTTACCTCTGGACAAAATATTAAAACATTTTTTTTTCCTGTTATATGTAGGGGCTGGAAAGTAGCTGAATGTTGCTCTCCGGGCAGAACCTAGGAGAACATAATCCTGGAGAGAGGGGAGGGAAGTTGGTAAGCATCATATTAACAGTTTGTTCCTCGAGGGCACTTCCCAGTTCATAGTTGCTTATAAAAAAAGTATTGCAAATAGAATGTGACTATTTTATTAGGCTGAAGAGATAGAAATTGAATCTGGGGGCTGCTAGAGTAGCTAGAAAGAAATCAATGAGATTGGGGCTGGCAGGTGGCTTGGTAGTTAAGGGTGTTGGACTCCCACATGGCTGGCTATGGCTCAAGTCCCGAACCTGGCAGCTTGCTCTCTCTCTCTCTTTGTCCCTCTCTGGTCAAATTGAAATAAATAAATGAATGAATAAATAAAGTTAAATAAAATAATTTAAAAAAATCAATGAGAAACATTCTTTATTTTGAGAGTTTTTTGCTATAGGGCACATGTGCTCGCCAGAAAGACAGAGAGAGAGAGACAGAAAGTGAGAAATCACCCCCCAGGGTGGATGGCCACTCTGCAATCCCTTCTCTTCCATTCTCCTCTTGGGATCTTGGGCACACACGCACATGTGCCCGGCATGAGTTTAAGCCACTGGGTCCGGGACTCAAACCGCGGGCGACTACATGGGAGTCCAGCAACATAGCCATTATGCTAACTGCTGGTCCCAATGAGAAACATTCTTAAAGGAAGAATAGAGCTATAGAGGGAAGAACCCTAAAATCTCCGTACAAATTTTCCTTCAGATTTATGGCTAATTCTTTATCTGTGCATGTGCAGAGTGAGAAACCTGCAGAAAGTCTCAGTCTTCTAGCAGAAACCTTCAGATTTTAGCAGCTACTTGGCTCTGAGCGACAGTTGGAATTCAAGTCCTGCTAAGTTACAGAGACTTGTAAAATCTTTAGACTTTTCCTTGAAACTCTAAGAGGGCCATAACTTAGTAGTAAACCCAAGTATAAAGGACTCCATCCTACGGCTAAGGGAAGAAGCAAAATAAACCCAATTTTATAAAATATAAAGCTAAGTGTGTAGTTTGCATATATCTCTGAAATTCATGCGTTGGGACTTGTTTTGTAAAGATGTAAAGTGAAAACTTAATCCTTTCATAGAATCTCAGGGTTGGACCTTTGGGTGTGATAAGGTCTTTTGAGCAAGGCCCCTGTGATTGATTTCATTTGTTCCCTAAAATGTTATGCATCTCCTACCCACTCTAGAAGGGAAACTCAAATTGTAAGTAGCTTAGAGAAGGCAGTGTCCATGAGGGGACACATCTGGGAATAAGCAAATATTCAAAAGATACTATTAAACAATAGATACTGTTTTTTTTTTTTTTTTCTTAAGGCTATTTTTTGTTTGCCCCAGGGAAGCTGTTGAAGGTATTTGGCAGGCCCTGTTAAAGTCACACAACTTTTCGCTTGAATTGAGAGGTTACTGGCAATTTAGCGCTCCATTATCTTCCAATCCAACTAGCAACCACTCGCTTGCTATGTCCATTAAGCTAGTTCTGAGAAGCCTAGGCTTCCATGTACAGTGAAATTTTTTTTGAAATTTATTTTTATTTCTTTCTTTCAAGAGTAAGAAAGACAGAGATAGAGAGGGACAGCACTCTCAACAGAGTGTTGATGTAGCTGTCTACCCCCAGCCTCAGCTAGCCCCAGATTATGGACATTCACTTACCTGGCTTACTTGAGGAGTTCTCTGGATTCCAACCAGCAACCTTCTCGTGTGGGATTGCCTCACAAAGGATTGTGTTTACCGCCAAACCATGGCCACCTGGCCCCCCACAGTGGTAATTCTGTTAAGGGAATCACAGCCCCATTGGTCCATTCCCAAGGAGCAGTTGTAGCTTCACCATCTTTAAGGGATACAGACACACTGGGACACATTCTGAGGAGGGCAGAGAATGAGAAGACACAAAAATATGAAGAATGAGGAGCAGATGAAGGAACTGATATTCAGCCTGGAGAAGGAAAGGTCCATGTATAATAGTTACCAGAGCTGTCTTCAAATGGTCAGAGGGTTGACAGGTTGTCATGAGGAAGGACAGCTAAATTTGTCTTTTGTGACCTCAAGGAAAAGGATTAGAGGAAAGGCAGGATCATTCCAGGGTCTTGATTCAATGTCAGGATATCTTTTTAGCTGTCATTGGATCTGCAGGAAAGAGAGGACGGGGCTCTTTTAAGGGGTAGAGGGTAATTCGAGCTTTGACTAGACAATGTTTACTGTGATGTGAAAGGAGTTTTGAATATTAGCAGGGCATTGAAACCAAATGAGAGGTAAGGTGCCTTGAATCTTGTTGGTGTAAAGACCCAGTGCTCTTTAGAGATTATCCCCAGGGTTAAGGCTGACATACAGCAATGTGTGTGGCAAAAGCTGACATACAGCAATGTGGCTAAGGCCTGGAGCTGCCTTAATCACAGTATATGGAGTGCATATGTGCATATGTGGGCATATTTTAAATTTAGGAAGAGACTGAAAAGAATAAGGAATCAAATTAAATCAGTACTAGAAATTGATGTGGGCAGAAGGTAATTAATCGTCATCAAATACTGAAAATAGCAATCAGGTCATAATAGCTGTATGGTTTCATTAGCAGAGGCATTTTAAATATTGTAGTTTTTAAGCAAGAGAAGTGATAAGGAAGTTATCTTGTTGGATTATTTTACATAATGGAGGTTTGTAAAAAAGTAAAGTTAGCACAGAAGACAAAGTGGAAACATTTACTTTTTAACCACATGTTCATCTCCATTAGGAGCAAGTCCTAAGCATTTTAGAGCTGAAATCTGCATTCAACTCTCCCTTCGCCTGCCTCTTGCTTTGCTGGATGGCTAACCATCGGTGACTTGCCCTTCATCACAGTCAGTGTCTGTGACAAGGGCCTGGCCATCTCTTGTCTCAAATCTACTGAGTTGCCTACCTAGAGTTTAACTTGGAACAGTCCCCATCTCTGCCTTCTAATTAAGGGCCCACTCATGTCCACTTACGGCTGAATTTGGGTGTCAGTTTGTTGCCCTGTTCAGAGCTCTCATCTGGGTGTTCCTCCTGGATGCTTTTTAAGAGGACATTGTGCCATGAAAAGAAACACCTTAGAAAGGGACTGACATGTGCTATTGACTTAGTAAATACTTTATTTATCCCAGTAAAATCCTATTACAGAAAATGCAATTCCAAATCATGCTCTCTTCCTGAGATCCACATGACCTGCATTTTATTTATCAAGCACCATTTAATTCTTTATAATGAATTATGTATATACATATATACATATAGCACCATCCTTTAAAGTCTGGTCTGGGGGATTGGGCAGTGGTGCAGGTATAAAATGCAATATTTTACTAGACTGACCTGCAGAAGAAGTTCCCAAGTTTGTATCCTAAGACCTCTCTGTGTATGCCAGGTGCATGTGCCCAAGATCTGGGTCTGGCTAAAGCTGGAGGATGATCATGGTGTCAACACCCTGCTTCGGATTGAAGTTCCAGGCAGGCATGAATTGGAATCCTGGGGCTGCCTGGATCTATGTCTTTGGGCAAGTGATCTAACCTCTCTGAATCTGTGTGTTCTCATCCTGAAAACAGGGCCAATAATGTCATCCTTGTATGGCTGTCAGGGAATCCACGTGTGTAAAGAACTAGTGCAATGTGTGGCTCACAGTAGTCATCTGATAAGTATAAACTCCTTTATTCCTTTCCCTTAACTCTCTTTCTCTTCCTGAAATATAAGGAAAAGGATACCAAGTTACTCACTGTTTGGAGGAAAAGAAATGATTTTTATCACTGACCACAATTATAAAATCACAATTGAGAAGAAAAGAGAAAAAGTCATTCAACCTGACTCACTCCATAGAGCCATCAGATCATTAAGCGACCAAGTTGAATGTTAGAAATAATTTAATTCTACTCGTTTTTAAGATGACAAGTTTAGGTTTCAAACATCCTAGTGCATGACCCAAAGGCACACAACTCACGGTGCCCTTGCTGAGACTAGCGTTCTTTGCAGGATTAAGGTGACAAAGATTTAGCTGGTGACATTGGGCAGGAGGCAATGAGAAGGCAGATCTGTGAAGAAATACTAAGCTTTTAAAATGCAAAGGGTTCAGATGTCTCCATTAAAGAAAGGACATAGGAGTTGGGTGGTAACCAAGAGTTATTCAGTCAAGAGGAGGAGCTGACTCAGAGAATTCAGTAGGCAGAATCCAGAGAGGCTGCCATGAGGCCACAACTCAGTCTGTTTTATTTGTGGGCTGAGAGGGACAGCTGTGAGGCTCTCCCACAGGACATTGTGACATCTCAGAAATCAAGGGTGATCAGAGAAGCAGCTCTGAACTTGGCTAAACTGAGAGTTCCGAAGGCATGTATGTGTTTGCTGGGAGGGTGTAGGTGACACAGGCAGGGAAAATGAGAGAAGAGAATGGAAACTAATATTTATCGAATGCCTATTGTATGCTTGACACTCTATGTGTTCTCCATGAAATCCCTTCAATGACTCTGAATAAAATTTCTATCCCTAGTTTGTAGATGAGTAAAGTAAGGCTTAGAGAGTAGAGGGAGCTTGCCTGGGGACATGCAGGCAGTGTTTCAGCACATAAATTTGATCGAAATCTACCACATGTGATGCTTCTGAATCTGTTTCTGTAGTCATCCAGGAACTAGGAAGAGGAAAGGGAGAGGTGAAATGAGAAGTATTTTCTTTTCTATGTTCTATCTTGAGATTCTATGTTCTATCTTGAGATTCCACTTTAAAATGTTTCCTTATTGATTCATGGTAGAGCTTGTAAACTGTGTGTGTGTGTGTGTGTGTGTGTGTGTGAGAGAGAGAGAGAGAGAGAGAGAGAAGCACCTTCACAGGGCCTGATCATGGTGTGATCTTCTGCCTCCAGTCCTCCAGCCAATTGGATCTTGGTACTTGCATGCATGGCTGGTGTGTTTTAGGCCGACTGGGCCGAGGATTCAAATCACGGTCACCACAAGGACTCTAGCTTTTCTTGAGCAGCATGTTACTGTTGACCCAAGGAGCCAGCCCTGTATCCTCTTTTTAAGTTGTTTATTTATTTCATAAGTGAGAGAGACAGAGATCACAACACCTTGCACTGGGTCTTGGTGCTATGGTATACCCCCCGGTTTCGGTTGCCCTAGATCGTAGGCACTTGCCTGCCCGGTATACTCAGGGAGGTCTCCAACATGAACCTAGAACTTTCCCGTGCAGGCCAGCCATGCAGTGATGTGTTTTTACCTCTGCACCCACATCTGCCCCGTGGGTTTGCGTTTTTGAAGCCTCAAAGGAAGGGCTATCTTTCTATAAACTGGCATTATGATTTCTAGGAATTTCTTCATTCCATGATGAAGATGGACTTTAAATTTTCATAGAATTCTAGTTCATTCCAACAGGATGAACTTCTTCCCCACTTCCCCACTTCTTCCACTCCTTCCCCAGGATCATATAAGCAAGGTCTTATGCAGGGTGACAGAAGACAAACTCCATGGAAGCAGTTTCTCTGTTTGGATCTGACTGTGTAGAGATGGGGTTACAAAGAACCTAATAATCTCTTCATAGGGTAGACTATATAAATGCCTGAGTTAAGAGGAAGTTAAGATCCTTGTATATTAACTGTAATTGTGGTTTTAAGGAAGAAAAATGACATATTTGAAATGTATGTGACAGACATACTTTGGGATTCTAGGAAGAGAAGTTTGTATCTAACTGGCATTCTGGAAGGACCTAAGGGAGAAAGGGATGTCTGAAATTATTCTGGGTGATGGGCAGGGCTGCCACAGGTGGAGGTGGGGATGGAGGATGCAGGGTAAAGTGTGAGTGGTTGTGATGGTTGTGGACAGAGATCCAGTTCAGCCGAGAATACGGTGTGGATATTAGCACTATAACAACTACCTTAATTATTTTTTGTTTATGAAAGTGACATATGCGGTGGCCAGCAGGAGGCATGGTGGTTAAGGTGCTGGACTCCCACATGGCCGACTGTGGTTCAAGTCCTGTACCTGGTGGCTTGAAAATCATCCCAGGCACACATACATGCTTGTCTAAAATCGCAGGAGGAGAAAAGTTTTGCAGCATGGCCATTCTTGCTGGAGGGTGATTTCTCACTTTCCCTCTCACTGTTTTTCTCTGTCTATCTCCAGTGAGTGCATGCACACTGTGGAAAAAACCTTAAAAAAAATTGACACATGCTCATTAGAGAAAATTTGGAAAATACAGTATCTATTAACACAAGAGTGAACAACCAGAAGCAACTATTATTTTAACATTTTCTTGTATTTCCTTCCAGACCACTGATCAATCTATATAAAAACATTTTTCATAAACTTCCTTTGATTATGACAGTTAGAATGCACGTTTCTTGTAGAAATTTGGAAAATACCGAAGAGTATAAAGAAAAAAATAAAAACCGCCTGTAAGTCTCATCAGAAATAATAACTGCTAACATTTTGTTTTATTCCTCTTGAGATTATTTTTTAACATACCAAGGGTACTTCAGAAGGTTCATGGAAAAATATAATTAAAGTGCAAGTTTATTTTGGTGGAAAAATTTTAAAATCTATGTATAGTTTCTTCATAATACACATATTTCATGGGTTTTTGAAGATCCCTTTTATATACATTAAGTCTAATGTGAAAAAATGCATACTCTTTTGTATCCTGCTTTTTTAATGAGTATTTTAGTTTGACTATTTTTTAACAGTTTAATAATTTTAGAAAAATGGATGCATAGTACTATACTCCATATTATGGGTGGACCATCATTTATTTATTAAATACTTTCTCTACTACTGAGTATTTAGGTTGTTTCAAATTTATTATTATTATTATTATAAATATGCCATTAGAAAGATTTCTAAGAGATCAACACTTGCTGTTAAATATATTTCCTTGGAATAATTTATTGGAAGTGAAATTGTAGAATCAAAAGTATTACTCCTTTTCAGTGATGTGGTGGTTGGGACGTCTGGATCCATATGGCCACATTTGTGGTTTGAGTCCCAGACCCAGATGCCCAGCATATGTACATGTGTGCCCAAAATCCTGAGAGGAGAACGGAGGAGGGAGTGGATTGCAGCATGACCTGGGAGGTGCTTTCTCACTCTCTCTGTTCCTGGTGAGCACATGTGCCCTGTAGCAACTAAAAACAAAACCAAACCAAAAATGTTATTGCACATTAACTGTCCACGGTTTTAAAGAAGAAAATTGACATGTTTGAAGTGTGTGTGATGGATATGAGCCTGGACGAAATATGACAGTTGGCGGTGAGAGAGCAAGCTGAGGTGAGAAGGCTGTTGCTGTTGTCAGCTGGGGAGAGGAGAGGAGAGGGAATGTGGGAGATGAAGAAACTGTTTAGGTTGAAACAAGTAAAAGAGAAGACACAAAGACTCCCAGCTTTCCTGTTAGAGGTCTAGGAAATGGTGATAGAATGAAAACAACTGAAGACATCAGAAGAAGATGCTGGCTTGGCTGTCCATTTCATCTTAGATGTATAAGGGAGCTACAAGAAGTTTATGGGAAAATAGATTTAAAGTATGAATTTCTTTTGGTGCACAACAGTTTTGAAATCATGAATAGTTTTTTTCACAATCTGCATTTTTATGAACTTGTGGAGAACACCCCCGACACACATCCGGCCCATTACATTTTAGGTGTTAGGGAGTCCCCAGTGGGAATTGGAACTGTATGTTTTTCTGCAGTTTTCTTATGGGAATGGTTGAGGGTTAAGCTTCTCAATTTAAGAACTATTTTCAAATAGATGTCATGTACTTTGAACTACATAGAAAAAAGACTGCTTTAAAAATTTAAGAAGGAATGTGTAAAGGGTATACTTTACAGCAAGCTAAAACAGGCAGTGTTTTACCTTGAGCTGTCGGAAGCTCTAAGGAGTTGGGAGAAGTGTACAATCTTAGAGGTAGGGTGGCTGTGTCATTCTTGGCATCTATTTAACTTTCTAGGATCCTAGTAGTGCAGGTGGCCCTGGAAATTACTGTGAACATGGCTGTGTCCTTTACAAAGTGATTTCTACAAAAATAAAAGGTCCCATAAAAATAAGTATTCATGAGAAATAACAAATTTTTTTTTTATGGGAAATGCTAGACTCTAAAGGTAATTCTAAATTTAAAAAAGTCCAGTAGAACTTTTGGAATCTTATCAAGTAATGATTTTTAGTAATTGTGCCAAAAATGTAAATCCAATACAGTGATACAGTTGTAATTTTGATATATTCTGCTTAAATCATGATATAAGTTGGAATATTTTTTCCCTTAACTAAAAACTTTATTTCTATAGAATGTAGACACCTTTTAGTAGTTCCTGGGAAAGGAAGTACTAGTAATGATGGGCAATTCATTGACTGGTTTATTGTCATGTGCTTTGGAACTTGGCTTTGCAGACTAATTTTAGCAGTTGTACACATGGTTGTGTGGTAAATTCATGAGCAGAAAAATGACTTCCAAAGGCTAGTCCTCATTCCACTGTCATCAGTATAACCATGGGATAAAATGTTCTCTAAAGGAGAATGGAGGAGAAGGGATTGCGGTGTGGCCATCCCCCCATGGGGTGATTTCTCATTTTCTATTTCTCTGTCTCTGTCTTTCCAGAAAGCACATGAGCCCTATGACAAAAATCTCTCTTAAAAAAAAAAAAGTTCTCTAAAAGCAATTTAGATAGATTTTGTAAAAGCCATCTCCTGTGCTCCAATTCAGGTCCTCTAGGGTTCACATGTCTCTTGTTGCAGCAACTAACCCTGGGAGCTCTGACTGCCTTTATACAGATACTGCTTGAAAGTGCTTCTTGCCTTTTGCCCAAGTTAACACAAGTGTGTGTGTGCAACTGCTAAAAGCAAGTCTGCAAAGACAAGTTCCAAAGCACATGAATATAAACCAGTGTTAAGAAACAAGTCAACAATATTAATGCATGAAATATAAACTCACTCATGAAATTAATTTTTTGAGACAAACTGAAAAAAAATTTTAAACCTATATATTTAGGATGCTTAAAAAGAAAGAAATAACAAGAAGCTGTGACAGAAAGTAGGGAAAATAGAAATAAGTACTAATTATAAAATTTAGAATGAAAAACCTAGCTTTGATAATCCCATAAATGGAATTTTTAAATTGAACCCATTTGATGAGAAACTTAGTGTATAATTATAGTGAGTGGTTCTGATGCAACTATAGCAGAGAAAAGAGGAATCAATCAGTCGATTAAGACAAAGATAAATCAAAATACCCCAATTGACATGTAAAAGGAGTTCCAGAGAAGTAGAATGGCAAGAATGGTGGAGAAGCAATTTAAGAATATAATAGCTGAGGATTTTCTAGAACTGAAGGATTTTCTAGAACTGAGGGGCCTTGAATTTGGGAGAAGGAAAGAAATACTAAATAGCTTTAGACTTGGTTAGTAAAGTACACACTCAACAATGGGGACATGTTCTGAGAAATGTGTCCTTAAGTGATTTCATTGTTTTGCAAACAGAGTAGAGTTTACTCACACGGACCTACATGGTATAGCCTACTATATACTGGTATAGCCTACTGTATACCTAGTCTAAATGGTATAGCATATATGCTCCTTATGGGACTGCTGTTCCTTACATGATCCCTTGTTGACCGAAATATCACTATGTGGTCCATATTGTATATATGTAAAAATTGTAAGGGTAGCTCCTAAAAGAACAAATAAATTTCTTTTTTCTTTCAAGTCAGCAGAGATAGAAAAGTTAGAACATAAAAGAAACCAGCAGGTGGCGCAGTTGGATCTCACATGCCTCACTTTGTAGTTCAAATACTGAACCTGGTGGCTTGAAAATTATGCCAGGTGCATGTGCATATGTGCCCAAAATCCTGAGAGGAGAAAAGAGGAGAAGGAATTGTGGCATGGCCATCCCCCTGGAGGGTGATTTCTTGCTTTCTCTCTCTTTCTCTCTCTTTCTCTCTCAGGTGAATGTATGTGCCCTATAGCAAACAAAAACAAGCAAAGAGAAAAAGAAAAAACTAATAGAAGACAGAAAATGAAGGGAAAAAAATCCAAGCAAGGGACCACCAGTTAGCGTAATGGTTATGTTGCTGGACTCCCACGTAGTCGACCATGGCTCGCGTCCCGGACCCAGTGGCTTAAAACTCACACTGAGTGCATGTGCGTGCATCCCCAAGATCCGGAGAGGAGAACGGAGGAGAAGGGATTGCAGCGTGGCCATCCTCCCTGGGGGGTGATTTCTCGCTTTCTGTCTCTCTATCTCTGTCTGTCTGTCTGGTGAGCACATGCACCCTATAGCAAAAACCTCTCCAAAAAAAAAAAAAAAAAAAAATCAAAGCAAGAGGATAATAAGTAGAAGAATTTGGGAGAAGGAAAGAAATACTAAATAGCTTTAGACTTGGTTAGTAAAGTACACACTCAACAATGGGGACATGTTCTGAGAAATGTGTCCTTAAGTGATTTCATTGTTTTGCAAACAGAGTAGAGTTTACTCACACGGACCTACATGGTATAGCCTACTATATACTGGTATAGCCTACTGTATACCTAGTCTAAATGGTATAGCATATATGCTCCTTATGGGACTGCTGTTCCTTACATGATCCCTTGTTGACCGAAATATCACTATGTGGTCCATATTGTATATATGTAAAAATTGTAAGGGTAGCTCCTAAAAGAACAAATAAATTTCTTTTTTCTTTCAAGTCAGCAGAGATAGAAAAGTTAGAACATAAAAGAAACCAGCAGGTGGCGCAGTTGGATCTCACATGCCTCACTTTGTAGTTCAAATACTGAACCTGGTGGCTTGAAAATTATGCCAGGTGCATGTGCATATGTGCCCAAAATCCTGAGAGGAGAAAAGAGGAGAAGGAATTGTGGCATGGCCATCCCCCTGGAGGGTGATTTCTTGCTTTCTCTCTCTTTCTCTCTCTTTCTCTCTCAGGTGAATGTATGTGCCCTATAGCAAACAAAAACAAGCAAAGAGAAAAAGAAAAAACTAATAGAAGACAGAAAATGAAGGGAAAAAAATCCAAGCAAGGGACCACCAGTTAGCGTAATGGTTATGTTGCTGGACTCCCACGTAGTCGACCATGGCTCGCGTCCCCGACCCAGTGGCTTAAAACTCACACTGAGTGCATGTGCGTGCATCCCCAAGATCCGGAGAGGAGAACGGAGGAGAAGGGATTGCAGCGTGGCCATCCTCCCTGGGGGGTGATTTCTCGCTTTCTGTCTCTCTATCTCTGTCTGTCTGTCTGGTGAGCACATGCCCCTATAGCAAAAACCTCTCCAAAAAAAAAAAAAAAAAAAAAATCCAAGCAAGAGGATAATAAGTAGAAAAAACAAGGTGAGGTTGTGGAAATAAGTTCAAATATATAAATAATCAGAGTAACTATATTAAAATGACTAATAAAAGGCAGAGATTATCAAATTTTCTAAAACCAAAATCTGATTATATGCTGTTTCTGAGAAATCACTTCAAACAAAACAAACAAAACCATATTGTGTGCTATAGATATGTATGACAATTAAATGTAAATTAAAAAATCATAAAATAAAAAGAAGAAAGACATATGGAAAGGTTAAAAACAAAAAAGGGGAAGCATATACTATATATATGTGTGTGTATAATCACACACAGACACATACATATATATGAATAAAGTTAATATGGGGATATTAGAAAAAATAATTTTAAGACTAAAAGTAGTAGTATTAGAAGTAGATAGTAAGCAATAACAAAAGGAATAATACCAAGAAGAGAAAACAATAACAGATTTGTATATGCTAATATAGGACTATATAAAACAAAAACTGACAGAGAAATTGGAAACTTCACAATAGTAGGAAATTTGAATTAAATCTCTAAGAATCATAGAACTCAGTCTAGGAAATTAAGTGGATATAGATAATTTAAATAATGAATCAGCAAGCTTATCTATGAATACTTGTGAAATACTATTCCAAAGAAATATATAGAAAATTATTTATTTATTTTTGTTTTTAAGAGGCTTTTGCCTTGGGGTGTGTGTGCTCACTGGAGAGAGAGAGGGAGACAGAGATAATGAGAGGGAAAGTGAGAAATCACACACACACACACACACACCCAGAGGGGATGGCCATGCCTCTATCCCTTCTTCTCCATTCTTCTCCTGGGATCTTGGGCACACACGCACACATGCCTGGAGTGATTTTGAAGCCACCAGTTTCAGGACTCAAACCACGGTTGGCCATGTGAGACTCCAGTGATGTAACAGCTCCACCATCTGCTGGCCCCCAAAGAACATTTTTTAAAGAATTATTTATTTAATTTTATTTATTATTATTATAATTTGTTATAGGGCCCATGTACTCAACAGAGATAGTGAGAGAGAAAGAGAGAAAGAGAGAGAGAGAGAGAGAGAGAGAGAGAGAGAGAGAGAAGGAATGTGAAAAAGTAAACCACCAGGTCTGAGACTCAAACCTTGGTCAGCTATGTGGGAACCAGCACCTTAACTACCACAATAACTGCTGACTCCTAGAAAGAACTTTTGTACTTTTCAAATTGGCCATCTTATAGCTTAGAAAATGTCTCAACAAATTTCAAAAACAATAATGAAACCATGCTCATTAACACAATATAGTAACATTGGAAATCAATATGAAAAGATAGTATAACAAACAGGTCATATGTTTGATAACAAAAATGTGTACTCCATGGGTTTATACAAAAGAAATAAAATGGAACTTATATAGAAAAAAATATGAGAGTGAAAGTATTACACATATAGGACCTAGATGCAGTGTATTAGTGAAATGTGATGCATTGCAAGGTAATCCCATATGAGAAGGTTCCTGGTTCAAGTCCAGAGATGTTAGTATGTTAGGCATGTGCTTGACCATGATCTGGCTGAAGGCTGGGGGAGAATAGTGGCATCAAGACCCTATTCGAGGCTCTCTCTGTTCCTATATCTCTCTCTGTCTCTTTTCACTGATGGAGGAAATAAACTTAAAAAAAAGTTCTACATATTGAAACAATGTGATGTACTTAAAGCAAATCTTAGAGGTAAATGTACAGCCTTAACTACATATATAGAAAAGAAGAGCACTTGAGAATAAATGCTTGAAAATAAGTAAACTAATTTATATCAAGAAGGTAGGAAATGCACAGACTAAAAGTAAACTGAAAAGCAAGATAATAATAAAGAATATAAATAGAAAATGAAAAGATAATAAAGAGGATCCATGAAACATAAGGTTTGCTCTACGTTAAAAACCTCTAGGCTTTTAAATTTTTATTTACTTTTTTTGTTATAGGTAACATGTACTTATAGGAGACAGAGAATGAGACAGAGAGAGAGAGAGCAAGGAAGTACTGATCCCCAGGGGGCCCATGCTGCAATGCCTCCTTTCTTCTCTTGAGTTTTGTGCATGCACACACACACACACCTGGCATGATTTTTAGGTCGTCAGGCCCAGGACTTGAACCATGCATTTGGCCATGTGAAATCCAGCCACCTTAACCACCATACTACTGACTGGCCCATGTGATGAAAACCTCTAAAAACAGAAGAGAAGTAGAAAATTACAAATAAAAAACAATGTAACAAAGCCTCTGCTAATCCCTCTTTTCTTCCTCCCCAAAGATACAATGTCCAGGTGGTTCAAAAAATTTTATTGTAATGTCAGGGAACAAATACTCTATTTCTAGTACAATATGACATGGAGTAGGGGAGAAGAAGGCTAGCCAATCCATTTTATGAGGCCAAGGTAACTTTGATACCAATTCAGGCCAAGGACAGTACGAGAAAATAAAATTATGATAAATCTTCCTCATGAACATAAATGAAAAATTTGAACTCAAATAGCAAAAGTAATTAAATGTTCAATGCATTATGAATAGGTAAGATTTATTGAAGGATAGTTCAGAAAAATCTATTAATATAATATACTACCTTAAGTTAATAAAGGAGGGAGACCATATGATCATCTCAAAAGAATACAGGCACTGTTAATATTTGAAACTTATGCATGAGAAAACGTTCTTCAAACTACAAATGGAAGGAAACTTTTTCAACTTGGGAAAGGGTGTCTTCCAATAACCTACAATAAACCTCATACTTACTGGCGTATCCTCACTAATGTTAGGATGAGACAGGATTTCCTCCATCACGCTGTTCTTCAGCATTGTATAGCAGGGCTAGCCAATGTAATAAAATGAGATAAAGGAAGGAGAATAATTGGATAGGGAGATATAAGACTGTCTCTCTGTATTTTAATAAAACATGATTTTCTATATAAGAAATCAAAGAGAACCTGAAGACAAACTAATAGAACTAATAAGAGAATTCTCAAAATTTTCTGACTACATAGAAAACATACTAAAATCAATGGTGTTTTATATATCCACAGTAAGCAATAAAAAAGTACAGTAGATAAAATTGTATTTATAACAGCAACACAAACCAGAGGGTACATGGAACTATAATAAAAATGTATAAGACCTTTATGGGGAAAATTAAACAGGTATTGAAGGACATCCAAGAATAACTGAATAAATGGAGACCTATATTATGTTCACTGACAGAAAGATTCAATATTATTAGTATGACAAAATATTTTCAAAATAATCTATACATTTAATATAATTCTAGTCAACATTTTGTTATAATCCTAGAGTAAGCTGCATGTGAGAGAGAGAGGGAAAAAAAAGAGAGAGGGGGAAGGAGAGACAGAAAACCCCCCAACGGTGCCTGTTCACATCACAATGTTTTTCCCTCAATTCTCTATCCTGTCAGGATCCTAGGCATGCACATGTGTGCCTGGCATGTTTTCTCAAGCCACCAGGGCTGGGACTTGAACACTGATCAGCTGTGTGGAATTTGACTTCCTCTATGCAGTGATTAATTATTGTGCTATGTGGCTCACCCGTCTATCACATCTTAAAAGGATATTTTATGGAACTTGACAAGCTGATATTAAACTAAATTTGGAATAATAATGGGTCAAGAATAGCAAAGAACATTTTGAAGTGTATGGTAAGAAGATTTACTCTACTAGATATTACGACTCATTAAAAATAGATTATAACCTCTGATCTCTACAGCTATGCTTCATCCAGTGTTCCCACTCAAGCCAATAGTCTTAGAGTCAACCTTAACCCTCTTTGTCTCTCAAATCCTGCTTCCAATCTGTCAGGAAATCTTTTGACCCTGTTTTCAAACTATACTCAGAATCTGGTCATGACTCGTGACTTCCCTTGCTACCACCTGTCTAAACCACATTATCTCTGTCCTGGAAATGTGACTGTAGTTCCCTAACCATTCCCTCCTTCTGTGCTTGGGACACTCCAGTCTATTCTCAGCAGAGGACAGGCAGAGAGAGGACACCCTCTCCTGCTCCAAACTCAACAAGGGCTGTTTATTTCACTCAGATGAAACTCCAAGTGTTTACGATCCCATAAGGCCCTACACATTCACATTCTTGCTTACCCATTCTGTGTCCTACTGCTTCCCTCTTGTTCATGCCAGCCTAGCCCTACTGGCCTTCTTCCAGTCCTTGAAAAATAGAAAGCACATTCTTACTGCCTTTTTAGTTCTATTTCTTCTGCCCTTTGTTTGGATTTCTGAATGGATGGGATATCTTCACTGCCTTCAAATCTTCCTTTGAATGCGCCTTCTCCTTGAAACCTACCCTGAATGCCTTATTTAAAACTGTGTCCTCCCAGCACTCTTTCTCTCTCTAACCCTGGTCTACTTCTCTTTTATAGCTCTTTTTACCTTCTAAATCACTACATTATCCCATTTATTGTTTTTGGTGTTTCTTATTTGTCTTTTCCTACTAGAGTATATGCAGTTTAAGAGGGTGGGATTGCATCTGTTTTATTCAGCCATGTATTCCAGGTAATTAGAGCATTTCCAGGTATTAGAGTGGCCATTGAATAAATATTTGTGGAATAAATTAATGAAAAACAGTGTAGTTTTGGTGCAGGAACAGACAAATGATATAAAAGAGAGCCTGTAGAAAGAGGGCTACTCATAGTGATGTTGACAGAGATGTGACATTAGAAATGAGTGAAAAAAAAAGAACATTTAATAATTTATTTGAGATATTTGATTATCACATAGAAAAAAACCTGAATCCCAACTCACACCCTATGCAAAAAATTATTTCCAAATGGATTAGCAATCTAAAATGAAGGGCAAAAATTTAAAGCTTCTGAAAATATAGCATACCATCTTTATAAGTTTTACATATGGAAAGAGTTCTTCTGTAAGATACAAAAACACATGTTGTAAAAAGGATATTTTATGGCATTTGGAAAAGACAGAAAAGTTGTATTTGTATCATTTTATATTTATATATGTATTATAAAGAAAAAGACAGAGACATTTAACCACATTAGGACATCTGTATGACAATAGACATCATAAATGAAAGTAAAAAAAGCAAATCAGACATGAAACGATACCTGTAAACATTTAATTGGCCAAAAAAAATCTGTATTCACAATATCTAAAATTTGTAACAAATTAGCAAGAAAAAATATAACAACCTAGTAGGAAAATGGGCAAAAGCAGTTTTCTTTTTTTTTCTTTTCTTTTTTTTTTTTTTTGAGAGATTTTTGCTATAGAGTGCATGCGCTCGTCCGAGAGACCGAAAGACTGAAAGACAGAAAATGAGAAATCACCTTCTGGGGGGATGGCCATGCCGCAATCCCGTCTCCTCGTGTGCCTTCTTTGGGAAGAGACAGAGAGAGAAAGTGAGAGAGAGAGAGAGAGAGAGAGAGAGAGAGAGAATTACTCCCGGGAGAATGGCCATGCATCAATCCCTTATCTATTCTCCTCTTGGGATTTTGGGCATGCATATGCACATGCACTCTTCACATTTTCCAAGCCAAAGGGTCTTTTTTTTTTTTTTTTTTCCCAGAGGGTCTTGAACTGTGCAGTCAGCCATATGGGATCCAGCCTCAATCACCATGCCACCTAACTGACTCAGTGTGGCATGTAATTCAGTGGACTCTTGCTCTATTTCCTGATGGAAGTGTACTCGGACTAGGGCCGATAACCCTATGGGACCAAGAGTTGTAGAGACGGAGTACAAAGCCCACTGATGAGTCATTGGGTGACAGAAAATGGGGTCAGTTCAGTTTCTAGCCCTTGCTTCCCAAACCACGTAGATTCTTTTGAGGGCCGTGGTACACCAGTTATCTCTGGAATCTTTGATTCAATGCATATCCATTTCCTGAAGGATGGCACCACTCTCCCAGAGTATTGTCTCTAAATTGGCCCTGCAACCCAGGGCCATTCCAAAGCTTTTGCAGGATGGCAGCTTCTGGCTAATGTGCATTATAGGAAAGAGGTGGAAGCGATGGTCATGGGCCTGATGCTGCATCTTCTGTGCTGTCACTGATCTGAAGCAATGTCACACCAAGCAGTAGCTCTCTGAGACCCTGAAGACTGGAAATTCAAACCCATCTCAGAAAGACATGTCTATTACTGTGGGAACATATCACTGGCCATCTCAGCATGGAAGGGGCCCAGTGATACTTTCTGGCCACCTCGAGGCTGGTTGGTGTCCTTGAGAAATGTTGCTATGTAAGGCTATGGTGACAGTCTCTGTTACTAGCAAGTTGGGCATTTAGTGGTGGCCATGACTAGATGAGACTTGGTGAGTGGGAGTCCAAGCTGTTGGGCCTGTGTAGCCACTTTGTTCCTGTGTCCCTCATGCCAATGCTGGGACAGCCAATGGAAGAGACTGGCTGAGGTCCATTGGTCAAGTCATTGTCTTTAATTTATTGATTAGTGCCTTTCATGGTAGATGCCCTCTCGTGGGTGCCAAGATTGTCGCACTTGGCATCAGCAGGTGGCGAAGTGCTGGATTTCTACATGGCCAACTACGATTCAAGTCCCTGGCCTGGTGACTTGAAAATCATGCTGGGCGTGTGTGTGTGCATGCCAAAAATCCCAGAAGGAGGTTGGGTAAAGGATTGTGGTATGGCCATTCCCCTTTGCGTGTGTGGGGAAGTGATTTCTCACTTTCTCTCTCACTGTTTCTCTATCTCTCTCCAGAGAGTGTACATGCCCTGTAGAAAAAACCTTAAACAACAAAAAAAGATCTTTGCATTACATACTCACTCGTGTGTGTATCCATGTGCCTATAACTCAGATTTCCTTATTTTTGCTCTTGCAGTCTTTCGTTTCTGCCCTTAGGGAGCAAACCACTTGCCTCTGCCTTTGAGTCCACGTATGAACTAAATTTGAGCAACTTATCCCACACTGGTTGAGCATGAGCTACTCTACTACTGTCTTTCCTGGCCACCCCCAAGTGACGGCTGCTATGCCTTTTCATCTTGCAACCACATAATGAACTATATATCCATAAACTGCCAAGGTTGGCCTTTTTGTTGTCCTTCAGTGGGTCATACAGAGTCCTCGTGCAGTCACGGGTATGAAGTGAAGGAGGGGTGTCGTGTAGTCCTGGTGGGTGCTGTGTGGGTCTGGCCACTTCTTCATGCAGCTTGCATATGCCCTCTGGTCCTGCTCACGTATGATCGCAGATGCACAGCTTCTATTTTATGGTGGATTATGGCTGCACCTACTTGACTTTATGATTTGCCATGTCTGGCAGGACTGGCTAAGGCTATAGGTGGATCGTGACATTAGGACCCTGTTGAGGGTTCGCTGTCTTTCATTATCTATCTCTCATGGAACAAATAACCTTTTTTTTGAGAGAGAGAGATTTTTGCTATAGGGTGTGTGCACTCAATGGAGAGACAGAGAGATGAGATACAAAGAGAGAGAAAGTGAGAAATCACCCCTGGGGGTATGGCCATGCCAGAACCCCTTCTCCATTCTCCTCTCAGGAGTTTGAGCATACATGCACATGGGCCTGGCATGAGTTTCAAGCCTCTGGGTCTGAGACTTGAACCATGATCAACCAATTGGAAGTCCAGTGCCTTAACCACTATGCCCCTTGCTGGCCCCAATAAACTTTTTAAGAAGTAATGGGAATCTATTGCAGAAAAATTTGAAAACTAAAATAATATTCCTACACTCTCATCGCTGCAGTGCAATCATAGTTATAACTTCAGTGTATTTGCTTCCAGTCTATTTTGGTGTGAATAGTTGTAATAAAAACATGCACATAAAAATTTCCTTTTTAATTGAGCCTTAGATAATTATGATATGATCATATACATATTTCCATGTTGCAATATTATCACAACAGCAACTTTTTTTAATGCATTGAATTTCATTATCTGGCTCTATTGTATTTTCTGTTAACCTATTTTTGGTTGGCAGATTTCCTCTCACATTTTAGCACATAGAATATTTTTATATAATGTAAAACTTTATGCACATTGCTTTTTTGGTTATTGTTGCTTTTGAAAATAGAATATTAACTAGTGTCAAAAATTTCAGTAAACTTCTAGCTTTTCTTTCAGCTCTGTCATCTAATCTAGCAAATCTAGTGAATATAGCAGTAGGAGGTATACATTAATTTACCAACTGTTCTTCCACCCAAGATTTTAGTTATATATGTCTTAATAAAGCCATATAAACCCGGAGTGAAGCAGTAATTTTACATCCAAAAGAAATGGACCCCAGAACAGCAGTTGTCCAGGACAGTTTAGAAACTTATGATAGAAAGTGGGGATTCTTTATTTGGAGCCCAAAGAAATGCAGTCTACCATTTTTGATATATGTGAATATGTACATTCTTAGGAGTTGTATCTTGGTTTTCATAAGATTTTCAAAAAGATCCAGTGACTACTGCTGTAAACACAGTGTTTACTATTAGAATGGGTGCTATTTTTTGTGAGTTTGTTGTTTCCTCCTTCCTTGCCACCCCTCCACATTCCCCTTCTCCTTATTTATTATGTTCAGTGATAGAACTTAGAAAAAATGTATGTTTGAGGACCAGCTGTATGGCCTAGTGGTTAAGGGAACTTGATTGCATATGGTTGACCACATGGTTCAAATCCTTGCCCCAGCAGCTTAAGAAAAAACATGCTGGATACCTGTGCATGCCGAAATCTTGACAGGTTGGAGAAGAGGAGAAGGGATGGTGGCATGACCATGCCCCATTGAGGGAGTGGTTTCTCCCTTTCCCCCTCCCTCTCTGTTTCTCTGTTTCTCTCTGGTAAACCCATGTATTCTCTGTCTTATAAACAAAAAAAGGAAAAATATGTTTTCAATAATTAGTGATTTATCACATAAATCTATGGTGATTTAAACAAAATTTAAATAGCTGAGCATGTGTAGAATTGTTCATTGAAAATACTGTATCAGTTGATGTTGATTTTGGAAATTTTCTCATTAAAATTTTCTCATTAATTTAGTGCTATTCTTCTTTGTTCAAATATTTTTCGAAAGCATGACCTGGAAGCTTATCATTAAATAAATTCTATTAATTCAAGTTTTGAATTGAATATGGCAATTAGTCATAGAATACAGTTATCCTTTTAGTGTGTTATTTGGAAAAGTGTAGATTTACTAACTCCATTAAAATGTGATGTTCCTAAGGTTTTGTACAGCTAAAGCAAAAAGAAGACATTCTATGCAAATAATCTTAAATAAAATTATTTTTAACAAAATTATTTTTAAATGTTAAAAACTCTCCTTTAAAAGATAAAATCTTAATAATTTTTTATTACCAAATAGCAGAAGCTCTTCTAATGTAACAGATATTGTAATGTGCAATGACCACCTTGTTTTGAAGAAAAATTACTCAGCATTTTATGTTTTTCTTAGGAATGGGCTGCTTCTGGGGAGCTGAAAGGAAATTCTGGACCTTAAAGCATGTATATTCAACTCAAGTTGGCTATGCAGGAGGCTATACTCCAAATCCTACTTATAAAGAAGTCTGCTCAGGTAGGAACAATCGACTCTGCTGTATTACTGCAAGAAGCAATGGGGTAGGTTACAGGATTTTCCCGGTGACAATAATTTCTTTGTGTGTTTTCTTCATCTTCTCTTTACATTTTTGGTAAATATACCTCTGAGACTCTCACTTAATATTTTTAGAGGATAATAAACTTCCTATGAAATGTATCACTTATCTTTTGCTGTGGAACAACCACTATAAAACTTAGTGGCTTTAAACAATCACTTTATGGGAGCCAGCACGTGGCATGGTGGTTATGGCACTAGACTCCCACATGGCTGACTGCCACCACAGGACCTAGTGGCTTTCTCTTCACTTTCCCTCTTTTTTCTGCCTCTCTCTGGTCAAATAAATAATAATAATAATTACAGTGATGAATAAAATTAAATAATTCTTTTAAAAATCATGTTTTTAAATTAATTTTTAGATGATTTTGCTATAGGGCATGTGCACTCACCAGAAAGACAGAGAGACAGAAAGTGAGAAGTCACCCTCCAGGGGAGATGGCCTCGTACAATCTCTTCTCCTGTATTCTTCTCTCAGGATCTTGGGCATGCACGCACACGTGCCTGGTGTGAGTTTAAGCCACTGGATCTGGGACTCAAACCATGGTGAGAGTCCAATGACATAGCCATTACGCCAACTGCTGGTCCCTAAAAATAATTTTATTAGCTTATGATTTTGTCAGTCAGCAATTTTAGCTTGGTGGTTCTTCTGCTCATCTCTTCTGCTCATCTACCTGGACTCACTTAGGCAGTTGCCATCAGTTGGTGGGCTAGGTGGGGCTAGTTGATCCGAGATAGCTTCAGTCATATGTCTGGCAGTTGCTGGCTGCTGATTAGTACTGCGGTCTGCTGAGATCGTAAGGATAATGGACAACGTGTCTTTGGTACATTGGTCTGGGCTAAATCACTTGGTGGTGGCTATAGGAGACCCAGCTGTCAGAGCAGATGAGCCCCATTCTTGGTTTGTGTCATATTTATTATCGTCCCAATGGTCAAAACAAGTCACACGGGGAACCAGCAGTTAGCCTAATGGCTGTGTTGCTGGACTCCCATGCAGTCGACTGCGGTTCACGTCCCGAACCCGGTGGCTTAAAACCCACGCCGGGTGCGTGTGCATGCGTGCCCAAGATCCTGAGAGAATGGAGGAGAAGGGATTACGGTGTGGCCTTCCCCTCTGGGGGGGTGATTTCTCGCTTTCTGTCTCTCTGTCTCTTTCTGTGAGCGCACGTGTCCTGTAGTGAAAAACCTCTCAAAAACAAACAAACAAAAAAAACCAAGTCACATGGTTTTCCCTAGAGTACCTATGGGAAGGGCTCCCCAAAGGCAGGAATATAGGGATGTATGAAGAAATCAGGACAGTTGCTATAACAATCTACCACGTGGGAAAAACACATCATGTGCCAGACATGTGTTCTGGAGGGAAAAGCATGAAGAGCCATGCTATAATGCAGGGATCAGCAAATGATGGCCCAAGCTGCAAATTCTGCTTGCCATCTGTTTATATAAATAAAGTTTTGTTAGAACACAACCATGCATTTTTTCCCCCTGTTTTTGCTGTAGGGTGTGTGTGCTTGCCAGAGAGAGACAGAAAGAGAGAGAAAGTGAGAAGTCACATTCCCTGAGGGATGATGGTCACGCCTCAATCCCTTCTCCTCCATTCTCCTCTTGGGATTTTGGGCATGCACACACACGTGCCTGTTGTGTTTTTCAAGCCACCATGTCCAGGACTTGTATCACTCAGTTGGCCATGCGGGATTCAGCCACCTTAGTCTCCATGCCACCTGCTGACCCACATGCCTATTTTTGAAAAAAAGTACTTTTCTTTTTTTTTTTTGCTATAGGGCGTGTGCGCTTGCCAGACAGACAGAGAGAGACAGAGACAGAAAGCGAGAAATCACCCCCCAAGGGGGGATGGTCATGCCGCAATCCCTTCGCCTCCATTCTCCTCTCGGGATCTTGGGCATGCACGCACACGTGCCTGGCGTGAGTTTTAAGCCACCGGGTCCGGGACGCGAACCGCAGTCGACTACATGGGAGTCCAGCAACATAGCCAATATGCTAACTGCTGGTTCCCTGAAAAAAATCTTATCATCTATGAATACTTTCATGCCATACTGGCAGAGTTGAGTAGTTGTGACAGAGACTATATGGTCTTCAAAGTCTAGAATATTCACCATTTGACGCTGACTTCTACTTAAGGCCAACGGGATAGGCAGATGCCTTTGTGGCAAATTTTGGCTCGAATAGCAGGTGACCTCTTTGGAATTCTTTCAGGCCTTCGAGGCTTACCTTTACTTACTTTCCCACCAGTGCATATAGTTCTTAAAGCACTGTTCTTAGAAAGATGTTTTTCACCATCTTAAGAGAGCATGATAGGGAGTTTATCTAAGTCTACAGTCTTCCATATTGAATCCCATTGAAATGGGGTTTAAATAATATGTAAATAGTTTTATTATTTTTTTTTAATAAAGGCTTGGGCCCAGCCTATGATCTGGTGGTTAAGGCAGCTGGATTCCATATGACTAACTGTATGGTTCAAGTTCCAGACTCCGTAGCTTAAAAAACATGCTGGGTGTGTATGTGTGCATGCCCAAAATCCCAAAAGGAGAATGGAGAAAAAGGGATTGTGGTGTGACCAGGCCTCATAGGGAGTGCTGTTTTGCTTTCTCTCTCTCTTTTCCTCTCTAGTGAGCACATGAACCCTTGGACAGATTTAAAAAACAAGACAAAACAATAACAGAATAAGAGCTTGAATTGGTGTTACTGGTGGAGGAATCTCTCAGTTCTCTGAGGACACCATGAATGGTGGCGGGGAGGCATTGGAATAGGGAAGCTGGTTGAATAATGAGCATGTTGATTGCTGCAATATGAATTCTGATTTTGAAATGCAATTTAAGCTGCACAACAATGAAAATATTGTAAAAATATGCATATACTTATTTTCTTGCTTTTAGAGAAGAATCAAATTATTCAGATGGTATTGAGAATGTGGAATATCTGACAAATATTTTAATCGTTAATTTTTTTTGCTTCTATTTCAAAATTTCACAAATGCTTATGCAGAGCTATAAATAGATTCAGATGAACTCAGGAGATTGCCCAGGTGTATCCTCTCAAGTCTTAGGAATGAAAATTAATAGATTCCTTCCTGTAATTCTAGACATGACTTAATAGCCTAAGAGAAAAAGGTTGCTAAGAAAACCTCCAAATATCTCCTGCTTACATTATTATCCTCAGCCAGCAAAATGTTAACAATTTATTAGAATATTGTAATTGCGTGTTTTGCTTAGACTCTTTCTAGTTCAGCTCTTTACCTTAACAATTGCAACATGATAATTACCATATGTTGAACCCCTACTATGTGCCAGATATTGTAATATTGTAATACCTGGCACATAGATATTGATATCTTTGTTTTTTACCAAACGGTCCTATGAGGTATCTCAGTTTCTGTCTTTTACAGAGAGTGATGAGCCTCAGAAAGGATAAGTAACTCACCCAAGGTCATACATAGCAGGATTCCCTCCCTAATTAGCTCTCAGCTCAAAGTTGGTGCCATTGACCATGGTGTAAGTCACCCAATTATCATTACATCCCAGGTATTCTCCATTTTATCTGTTCTCCCTTCCCTCCACTAAGTGGTAAGTTCTCTTTCAAGTCTATTTTTCTGCTGTACTTTTTAATATATTGGTATGTGTTGCAATGATTTTTATAAGGAAAGTAGCAAGTATATATATATATATATAGGTCTTTCTGATGTTTAGAAGGAAAAAGGACAAAACCCTTTTAAGATATAGTTCATGCAAACAGCTGGTGTGTTAGAAGCCCACAGCAATGGTAAAGTACAGAAACCACAGAGGTTGGTAAAGAACTCTATTTGATACAAACACTACCTGCTAAGTTAACGCTAGTGTGGGGAAGCATTGTTGTCATGGAAACTTGCTCCTGATTGGAAAGAGATAGTTATAGGGTCTTACCCAGACACAGAAGGAGAGATGATTTCTTTCCCTAGGCTTTTTTTGTTCTGATCATAAAAGGAAAAAAACAAAAAGGCAGAGAGAAGCTGTGATAGAAAGATCCCTCTGGCACAGAAGTGGTAGAGCCCTCAGATCCTTGGGAATAGCAGGGAATGAGAACAAATAAGGTCCCTAGCTAGAGTAATTATGGTAACCAGCTAATTAAAGATTTTTGACTGGGGAAGGGGTGAGGGAGGCAGAGAGCAGGTTAGACTGGCAGGCCTCCCTCTGAAGCCTCTGTTGCTCAGAGGCATGCTGAACAAGTCAGCCCTGGAGGGGTCTGACTTGAAAGAAAAAAAAATAATAAAAACCAAAAAACTAAGACTCTGGTAAGTTGCATAATAATTGCTGAGGTTCAGTATGAGAGAAATATAGCCTATAGTATTTGCATAAATTTTAAAATTGCTTATCCTCATATTTGTAATGAAAACTTATAAAAGTTTGATGGCAACCAATTTTGTAAAGGTGTGTGTGCATGTGTGTGTGTGTGTGTGTGTGTGTGTGTGTGTGTGTATGCATTTATTATTGCCAGAGGACAGGTGTGCTGGCCAGAGAGAAACAGAGAGAGGGAAAAGCACCCTCGAATGGGCAGTAGTCACACCACAATCCCTTCTCTCCTGTTGGGATCTGGGACATGCACACATATGTGCCTGGCATGTTTTCCAAGCCACTGGGGCCAGGATTTCAACCATAGTTGGCTATATGGATCTGGCTTCCTTACCCACTATGGAGCTGGTCTGGTTTTTATTTATTTATTATATTTTACTCAAGAAAAGAAGCCTACGGACTTGGGTTGTGAATTGTGTGCAGATTCCTTCTCTCATATAGCAATGTGCTTGATCCTAAGGTACCATTTGGCTTCTTGGGGCATATATCAGGATTCTAGGGAGGTTACCAAAATCCACAGGGCTGGAACCAGGAGGTGGCATGGTTAGTGAGGCACTGGACTCTCACACGGCCAGCCACAGTTTGAGTCTTGGATCCAATGGCTTGAGAGTTGAGCTGGGAGCGTGTGCATGCATGCCCAAAATCCCAAGAGGAGAGTAGAGGAGAAGGGGTTGCGGAATGACTTCCTTCTGGGGGATGATCGTTCTCTTTCCTTCTCTCTCTCTGTGTCTCTCTAGCAAGTGCACACATCCTATGGCAAAAACCTAAAAAAACCCAAAAACTCCACAGGGCTAGCTTTATCATCTTGCCCCTCAACCCTTTGGTTAAGCTATCATATGATGACAAATGTCAGCTTCCACAAGCTTTTTTTTTTTTTTTTTTTGGAGAGGTTTTTGCTATAGGGTGCGTGTACTCGCCAGACAGAGAGAGATAGAGAGACAGAAAGTGAGAAATCACGTCCTGGGGGATTGGCCACGCCACAATCCCTTCTCCTCCATTCTCCTCTTGGGATCTTGGGCATGCATGCACATGCGCCCGATGTGAGTTTTAAGCCACTGGGTCCGGGATGTGAACTGCGGTCGACTACGTGGGAGTCCGGCAACATAGCATTATGCTAACTGCTGGTCCCCAACTTCCACAAGCTTTGTCTTGGCACACAGATGGGTGATTATAAGCGAAGGAATTATTGGTACAAGCTTGCTACACCTGCTCTGCTAGTGAGTACACACACTCTCAACGTGATGTGAGTGAGAGAGTGAGTGTGCATGTTGGTATAGAAGCAATGTGTGTCCAGGGAGGATGCATTTTCATGCCTGAATGGTATTTCTGTGAGGAGATTGGTGGGTCAGAGATTCTGAGACCCGAACTAGAGTCACGATTAGGCATGTAGAAAAGATATATGACTTCAAGTAATAGCCGAGAGAGGAGGTGACCTCAGAGGTGATATGTGGTTAGAGCTGATTGTGACATCTAAGCAGAAGATTCACGAATGGGCTAAGGGGTCTGTTACATGGATGATCTCCATGTTCTTTGTGTGGTTTGAGCATATGTACAAGATACAGGGGACAACAGTTCCTTCAGGATTTGGAATAACGTTGCCCACCGGAAATGCCAGTGTGTAGTATGTGTAAATTAAGCCTGTAATGAATTGCAGACAGGCAGTCACTTAGAAGAGAGATTGGTTTTCCAGTCTCTCTGTAGAGCTTCAGAGTAACCTGATGGAACATCCTGACTGTGTAAAAGGTTTGTCAGCTAGGAAAGTCCAGGAGAGGGAAGGTCCTGGTGGCACCCTCTGGAGTACTTTGGGCAGACTACAGAGCCTGATACCATGGCACTTTAAGTTGTATCACTTCCCTCTTACCTGATCCATAGTTTGTAGTACCTTCTAATTTTTTTGTTCTCTTGTAGAGATTATTTACAGAAAGCAAATGCAGTAAGATCAGATCAGTCAGGCAGCCAGTGTTAATTCTCTTTTCAAATTCAAGTTAGTGTCACTCTGGACTGTCTCAGTCTATTGTGAATTTAGTCTATATGAGTCATTCTTGCCATATTGAATTAATTAACTTTGGATTGACATAAGTGATGAAAATAGAATTTTGGCCTTCAAAGCTGAGAGCCCAAAGCCAGACCTCTGTGATTTTCCAAAGGCTTTGCTTCCTTGAATTTCTCAGGAGTTCCTTTTCCTGATGTGTGTTCATAATTCCATTTAAACCTATCGTAAAAGTGGCCATCTGTAACAGGTGCTTAAGTTTCCCCATTCTCAGGTTCATGGATTCACAATGACCCTGCAGCTCACAAGTGAGAATGATTTTGACTTGACTTTGATCCCTCTGAGAGTGCCTGCCACCAGCTTGCACCAGGCCCTAGTCCCTGCAGGGATGTGGGGTAACACCTCCATAACCAGCAGGCCTCTCTTTTTTTTTTTTTTTGAGAGATTTTCACTGTAGTGCGCGTGCGCTCGCCAGACAGACAGAGACATAGAGACAGAAAGGGATAAATCACCCCCCAGGGGGGATGGTCATGCCGCAATCCCTTCTCCTCCATTCTCCTCTCGGGATCTTGGGCACGCACGCACACGCGCCCGGCGTGAGTTTTAAGCCACCGGGTCCGGGACACGAACCGCGGTCGACTACGTGGGAGTCCAGCGACATAGGTTCCCCAGCAGACCTCTCTTGAGCCACTGATTCCATTTCCGATTGGTCGGAGAGATGTGCTAAGAAGTCATTTAAGTTTTAGTGGCCACCATTCTATTCCTAAAATGATCCCTAAGGATTTACCCATTCATTTATTTTCCTTCAAAGCCTTCCAGCAAAGAGCCCAAACCCTGAGATCACCTATCCTTGAGGAGCCTAACTTTCATGTAGGCTGTCTTGAATCAATTAGCTGCACAATTTACTGAGATTATACTATGCAAGACACTGTACCCAGTACTCGGGAAAGGCTGTTTATGATGTGCAGTTGAATAACACTAATACCTGTCTTCCAAAATTCTTTTCTCTATGGTCAAATGTAAGCTTGATCTTTCACATGTGTTCTAAAGAGTTGGGCTGACCCTGCCTTTCTCTTCACATACAAATGCGTGCATGTGCACATGCATGCATGTGCGTGCCTCCTCCCTTGAACAGTTGTTATGCAAACCAACTGATTAACTGGCATGCTGTTGCTTTACTACATTGCTTTTAGAAGTAATTGAGCTATTCAGATTCCTGAATACCCTGATAGAGAATTATTCTTACATTTTATAATAACGACTGTACAGATGAAAATATGAAAAGACATTCTTGCAATGGATAAGCATTCTGGGTTAATTTCAGTGCATTAGCCTAATATACAAATACCCCATTTCTGGCAAGAAAACCCAGGATGTTCATTCACTGGGTAATATCTTTTCGTATTTTGCTTACAGATGTTCAGAACAATTCCGTGTTTATTAGTCTATTCAAAAGCTTTTAGAAATCTGCACAGCCAAGTGGCACTGAAACCAGAACATGAAAGGGACTGCACAACTTTTTCTCAGCCGTGAGATGTATACAATCACCGCTGAAAAGCTGAGGCCCAGACATCTTCTTTATCCACAGAATGCTCTGGTGGATTGTCAGGCAAATTGTTTAGCAGAAGAACCTCGGTCAGGGAGGAGCAGAGATAGTCCTCGTGTGACCTTCTAGTGGCGTGGCTAGCCCAGGGCATTTCACTCCTTGAGCCTCAGTTTCTCCTTCTTCTTCTTCTTCTTTTATTTTTTTGAGAGGCTTTTGCTATAGGGTGCTGGTGTTAGTTTAAGCCGCCAGGTCCAGGACTTGAACTGTGGTCAACTATATGGGAGTCCAGTGAAATAGCCATTACACTAACTGCTGGTGCCGAGCCTCAGTTTCTTCTTTTGACAATGCTGATTTTTTTTTTTTTGGAGAGGTTTTTGCAGTAGGGTGTGTGCACTTGCCAGACAGACAGAGAGAGACAGAGAGACAGAAAGCGAGAAATCACCCCCCAGGGGGGATGGCCATGCCACAGACCCTTCTCCTCCATTCTCCTCTCGGGATCCTGGGCACACATGCACACGCGCCCGGCGTGAGTTTTAAGCCACTGGGTCCGGGACATGAACCGCGGTCGACTCCCATGTAGTCCACTAACTGCTGGTCCCGAGCCTCAGTTTCTTCTTTTGACAGTGCTGATTTTTTGAAGCCAATAGAGTTGTGGGTGGATTCTGATTTGAAAGTAAAACTTTCCAATCAGGAATGTTCTAGAAAATCTATGACATTCACTTCCTATCATGTTAGCTCTTTAGGCACATTGAAAGGGACTGGGATCAGCCCAAAGCATATGGACACGGCATATCATGTGGAACTCCTTTTCTTCTCTTTCTCTTCTGTGTTCTTGCTAGGTCAGACCCTTTCCCAAATGCATGCTGTTGATGCCAAAGAGCTCTAACTAAGCAACGAACAGTAATTTTCCCAGCAATATAAAGCAACTCAGTAGACTTTTTTTTTCTATTTTGACTTAATTTCTGAAGTGTTTGGGTGGAAGTACATGTCTATGCATCTCACATGAGATTAATGATCCCATTTTTTCTTCAAAGTAGAAATGAGTTCTGTTATTAGCAGATTTTATCAAGCAATGTAAAACTCTTTGTAAATTCCTTGCAGACTACATTAAATCTCTTTTTAGTGCATAGTCAGTCTTATGGTACTCATTTCTGTGTCAGTCAAGCTAAATTGCTAAGTTATTGACATACGCCTGAAAAATTCAAGAATTCTGGTGTTCAGCTCTTACTGTAAGCAATTTGATCATTTTTTGTTCCTCTTACTCTAAACATAGAATTGGACCTTGAACTTGCAGCAGGTAGATAAAAATGCATGTCTCTCTCAACCCAACAGGCAGGAAGGAAACTTTAGGAACAGAGACTCTACGCCTTATAGTTAAAACCTCTAGGATCAGATACAGCTTCCTCACCTGACACCTGCTCTATGCTGTTCAAGATAGATTAGTTCAATCAATTGACTCGTCATCTGGATGGACAAAATATAGGCAATGGGAAAGCTGCTGGTTTTGTTTTCCTAAACCTCAATTACCAGAAACAGCGAACTTGGCTTCTAGACAAGCGGCAGCCCTCTGAAGGGACGACATCACGAATCCTGGGCGCAGGTCATAGCATTTTGGATCTGGAGAGGCCTTTACCGTCTTCTAGTCAGTCCAGTGACTTTCAAACTGCGTAGCCCTGAAATCCTTAGGCTCCAGAAAGGTGCTGTAGAGGTTCTGCCAATAATGATATGTTTGAACCACATAACTAAGATTTAAGCTGCTCCGAAACCCATTCACAGCTTTAGCTGTATTATATTAGGGTCTTGATCACTATTTTATTTTTAAAAGTTCTTTAAAATGTTTGAAAACCACCAGGACTAGTTTGTGAGTTAAGGAAACTGAGGCTGAGAGAGATTAAGTGATGGGAGAGATAGATTTGAATAGAGGGGCTGAAAATGTGTTTGAATTCCCAGACCATGGTATTCCAAAAGGAAGTTAAAATCTTTGTGCCTTTGTCCTTTGAGATGAGGTTCGCAATCAAGGATTCAGAGCACAGTAGCTTTTGAGTTTGGTGTGTTAAGATTTCTAAAGATGAAATAAGAGAGAGAAGCACCCCCAACAGGATCTTCACACCATGATCTACCCAGAGCCTTGGCCAGTCTGGATCATGGGAATGCCCAAGGAGCACAGGAAGGTCCTAGGATGAGAACCCCGGGCCTTACAATGTGAGTCTTGCAGCATTCTGTGTTACAGTTGAGTCACTGTCTGGCCCCAGGAGATCAGGATTTTTGTCAGTTCCAGCTCATCATTTCCATTAGGCTGGATTTTCTCTTCCAAAAAAAAGTACTGGGGTTTCCTAACAGGCAGTTCCTGTGTCTATGAGATGCTTTCAATGCTGTCTGCTCCAGCCAGAAGCAGAGCTGAGGGTGTGATGATAAAGAGAGCCAACAGGAGCCTCTAGACTTAGGAATGAAAAAGGAAACCATTGAACAGGAGAGTGATTTCCTTCTTCCTCTCCTCGCTCTTTTTCAAAGCTTCTGCAAATTGGCTTCCCAGTCTGGGCTGCGGACCCCTAGAGCCTGCAGAGTTTGGGCAAACAGTGCAAATTGATTTGTCGAGCAAGCATGGCATGCAGACCTTACATGTAATAATCTCACTCACATCGACTCCACTTTTCAATACAGAAGGAAGATGACGTCGTGATGAGTAAAATACACGTTTGCTCAGTGTTACTGAATTCAGAGTAACTTTTGTCATCACCTAGGTCCTTCACCCATGGGTTTTAAGGTTAGACTTTACTGGGTGCTCTCGTGCAGCATCTGGACATGATCACATGGTCTCTCATACACATACAGGTATGCTACAGAGAAGCTCAGAACTCCCCAAGTTGCAACCAAACAGCCGTACATCTAGCTAGAGGTAGTTCAAATTTGCCCAAATGTTTAAATCCAGCATTAGACATCAGAGGGGAAGAGGATTCATACTAACTTTGGCAAACATCAAAAGATAAGGCACCATGAGACTGTCATTCTCAGATGGTTAAAAAAAAAAAGAAAAAACTTTCAGTGCCGTTTCTTCTTTGTTGGACTCATTGACCAAAGACTCCACTTATGTGAGTGTCTTTTCTTTGTCACTTAAGGGCAAGGGGTGAATGAATTTTGACAGTTTATGGTTTCTCTGAAGACTATTGTGTATGCTCTGTGTTCTTCATGTGACCTTGATATTTTAATATTCTCTAGCTTGCTTGGCTGTTTAATCCACTTCTCTCCTTGAACAGCTTCAATCACTGCTGGGAAACAGGTGCGGTGGTCAAAGGTCAACAGATTGACAGACTTGAAGTAGTTAAATATGTCAATATTTCAGCATATCTGATGGGAAAATTCAAATAGGCCATTTAAATGAAAAATAAATTAAATGGAAAGGAACAATAATAAAAACATCATTTATACCCATCCCACACTAGGAATAGGTTATTCTTTCATTGTTTTAGGATTATATTCTCAAAGATTTAGGAGGGAGATTAAGAGGAATTTGCTCTAGCCAGCAGTTCTTAAAACATAATTGCAAAAGCAATTGATGAATGTGCCTACTCTGATATTTTCAAATCACATACAATGGAACCATAATGTAACATGAGAAAATAACCTTACAGGGGGTTGAGCTTTTCTAGGAATTTTATGTGATATGCTGGGTCTTAATTACTTCATAATGACTGACAATTTCTAAAGCCGCAGAATAAGGCTCTCCCCCCAAGTGATATTGCAAATAAATATCTGGGTCAATTACCGTCTCATCTACCAAGTGAAAATATCAACAAGAGGGACTCACAAAAAAGCAGTCACCCATTGTGTGAGGGAGCCATTCCGACAGGGGCGGACTGTGCCAGGAGAGGTTGTGGGTGTTTGCCCGGCCCTACCTCTGACTTGCCTGGGCCTCCTCAGTCTGGAAGTCATTTCTAAACCACCAAGGCCCATCAGCTGCGGGATGAGCTTTGTCTAATAAATCCTGGCCTCTGATGCGTGGGATTGCAAGGTCTCTCAGGGACTGCCAGGAGATAGAACAACTCCAGCATCTCCAGACTTGGATAATGGGAGCAAGCATCGTATCTGCCTGGTGGAAGCAGCCTGCTGAGGACTGCTTCGCCATACCATGTTTCCAAACTTTTCCTCTGTAGTTGTCGTGTCCCTCTTCTCTCTCGACATTTTCTATCTCCTCCCCGCTTCTTCCCTTTTTCCCTTCTTTTTTCCTCTAGTTGAGAATACATTGGGGGGCCTGCCAGTAGTGTGGAGGCTTAAGGAGGCTGTATCCACATGATCAGCCATGTGCTTCGAGTCCCAGACTTGGCAGCTTACTGTTTCACTTTCTCCCTTGTCATATTTAAATAATAATAATAATAAAAAAAATTAAGGGAAAAAAAGAAAGAAAGAAAAGAAAAACATACAGGGCATCCTGAGAGGAGAATTGGAAGAGAAGGGATTGTTGTGTGGCCATCCCCTATAGAGATGCTTTCTCATTTTCCCTTTCTCTTCTCTGTTTCTCTCTACAAGTGCACATGCCCTATAGTGAAACTTAAAAAAAATGTAACAAGTTGCTTTTTCCACCATGGTTTATTATTACAGTATTAAAAAAATACACATCATAAGAACTGGTTCTGGCTTTGTGGTGCATTGGTAATGTGCTGCTCAAGACAAGCTGGATTCCCGTGGTGAATATTGTTCAAGTCCCTGGCACAGTCCTTCAGGGACATACCAGTCGCATGCATGAATGCCTAAGATCTGACTGACTGCCGACTAACTGGAGGACTGGAGGAAATGGATCATGGTGGGACCAGACGCTGTGGAGAGTTTTCCTCTGTGTGTGTGTGTATGTGTGTGTGTGTGTGTACATTCTCTGCCATGAATAAAGGGGGAACAATGGAATTTTTTCATAGACAAAATTTTTTTGAGAGGTTTTTGCTATAGGGCACGTGCACTCACCAGAAAGACAGAGAGAGACAGAGACAGAAAGTGAGAAATCACCTCCCAGGGGGGATGGCCATGCCACAGTCCCTTCTCCTCCATTCTCCTTTCGGGATCTTGGGCACGCACACACATGCGCCCGGAGTGAGTTTAAGTCACTGGGTCCAGAACCCGAACCATGGTTGACTGCATGGGAGTCCAGCGACACAGCCATTACACCAACTGCTGGTCCTGCTCAGACAAAGATTTTGCATGAAAGTCTAATATTAAAGACACACTGTCTAGGGGCCAGCAGGTGGCATGATGGTTAAGGTGCTGGAATCCCACATGGTGAACTGCAGTTCGAGTACTGGACCTGGTGTCTTGCTTTCTCACTTTTTCTCTCTGTTTGGTGAGTTCATCTTTGTGCACAAGAAAAAAAAAAATCTGTCATCTTATTTAAGGCTTGTTCAGTAAATCTGCCATCTTATTTAAGGCTTGTTCAGTTGTGCTTAATAGTTTGAAAAATGCTCTGAGGAAAATTATCTGTCCACTTTGGAGAGCCAGAGTGTAAAGTAACAAAACCACATCCTGGGGGATGGTGGGTGTCCGGACAAACGTGTCCATATTTTTCTTTTTTTAATTAATAAACTTTATTTTTAAAACAACTTTAGGTTCACAACAAAATCGAGCAGAGAGTATATGGGGTTCCCATCACCCACAACCCCCACTCACCCACAACCCCTATGAGCAATATCCCTACTGGAGTGCTTCGTGTGCTACAGCTGACGAACCTCCCTGGACACATCATCGTCACCCAGAGGCCATGGTTCCCGCCAGGCTCACTCCTGTTGTTGTACATTCCATGGGTCTGGACAGATGTATAATGACATGTAGCCTCTGGTACAGCATCACAAACAGTTCCAGCACCCTAAAAAATCTGTTTTCCACCTGTTCATCCCTCCCTCCTCCTAACCACTGGTAACCACTGATCTTGATCTTTAATTTAAAAAAAAATAATAAAAGGGACCAGCAGATGTCATAATGGTTACATCGCTGGACTCCCATGTAGTTGACCTTGGTTCGAATCCCAGACCCTGTGGCTTAAAATACACCAGATGTGGTGTGTGTGTGTGTGTGTGTGTGTGTGTGTGTGTCTCCAAAATCCCAAGAGGAGAATAGAAGCGAAGGGATTGTAGCATGGCCATCCCCCTGGGGGATGATTTCTCGGTTTTTGTCTCCCTATCTCTCTTTGTGGAGAGTGCACAAACCCTGTACAAAAATATCTCTTAAAAAAAACATTGCCAGATGGTATACATACTTACTGGGGGAGGGGAGTAGGAGAGAGAAGCTAAGTGAGAAAGCACGCCTCATGGAGGATAGTCATGGCACAATTCTTTTTCCCTATCTCTCCTTTTGGGATTTTGGGCATGTACATACATGCACCTAGCATGATTTCCAAGCTGCCGGTTCTGGGACTTGAACCTCACAGTCAGCCATGTGGGATCCATCCGCTTTAACCACCTTGTTACCAGGTGGCCCAGTAACCACTGATCTTCCGTCGTGTCCATAGTTTTGTCTTTTCTTGAGGGTAGCATACAGTATATAGCCTTTTCAGACTGTGTTCTCTCACTTAGTAATAAGTATTTTCATCCCCTCCATGTCTCTTCATGACTCGATAGCTCATTTCTTTTTAGTGCTGACTAATATGCCATTGTCTGGGTGCACCATAGTTTATCCAAGCACCTGCTGAAGGGCATTGTGTTTGCTTCTAAGTTTTGGCTATTATGAATAAAGCTACTATAAACATAGGAAACTGGATTATTTTATAAGGAATTATTTATTTCATGTTATTAATTATTTTTTCAATTCACTATAGGGCACATGTGCTTACCAGAGAGAGAAAGACAAAGAGAGCGAGGGAGAGAAAGTGAGAAGCAAGCCATCAGGTCTGGGACTTGAACTGCCGTCAGGCGAGTGGGAGTCCAGACCTCAACCACCACACCACCTACTGACCCAGGGAACTGGATTTAACCACAGAGCAGACATTAATGCAGAACTCTGAGGTGGGGGAATCTTGGAAGCCTAGTTAAAGTGAACTTCTGCGAGAGAGGATTTTTGTTAACTAATGCCAAGCCCGTGGGGATTTAGTGACCAAAAGCACTTTAAGTTAAATTTTCCATTTGAATTTTTCAGGGAAGTGGGGGAGTATGGTGAGTCACATAGATGACAGGAATTTGGATAGCATGCCTGTATGTAAGTGGCCAGTAGTTACTAATTCTCAGGGGATGGTATCTTGTCTTTTTCTCTGTCTGCAAAGTACCAGGGTTCGGACAGGAAAGTCTCTATGCCGACCTTCCTGTTTGGTAGCTGCCTTTCTCTGTCCACCCTCAAGCTGAGGCTGCAGCTCCTTGGAGTTTCAGCTCAGTGGGGGGACTTTATATCAGATGTCTCACTTTGAGGGAGCTTTGAGCTTCATCTCTTTTCTCCCAACCCCAAACAGCTACCAAAGTAGGTTCAGAAGAAACCCCTGGAGCTTTGGAGCTTGCTAACCTCCTAGGGTTCGATTTTCACCTCACTGTGGTCTTCTGCATGTTTCTCTCTTTAATACTTGCTCGGTGAAGAATTTTAAAGAGAGCGAATGCATGTTTACTCGACAGTTTAGTTCTACCCGACAGGAAGATTGATGTGCCAGGGCATTCTGAGATGCAGTTAGTGCTCACAGACGTCAAAGGGTTTTGGGGGGTGGTGACACCATTTCCCTCTGGGGGAGCCAGGAACAGGCCTGAACAGATGGAAGCGAGTGACTCAGAGGGGTCCTTAGGCAGCCTGGAGTTAAGAGGAAGATAGGCCTTCTCCAGCTCTACCGAAACCGTCATCACACGTGGCCTACCTTTGTGGCAGGAAAAATGGACTCCAGAGACCTTGGATCTCAATGCTTTCGGCAGTGTGGATACTCCATCAGCCCATGTGTTCCACTGTGTTTGCATATAAGACTTTTTGTTTATTTTTAAAATTTTATTTTATATATTTAATCACTGTGTGTCATTCCAGCATATCAAATAACTTTTCTCATGAATATACTGCATATCATTCAGTCAAAGGCATTGCCATAAACATTATAATCAACAGAAGACTTGCTTTTTTAAGATGAATTTCTTTATTCATGATAGAGTGCACATGCACATAAGGGCAAAAGAGAGAGGAACACCCTTGACAAGGTCTGGTCATACTGCAATCCCCTTCCTCCAGTCCTCCAGCGCTTTGGATCCTGGGCACTCACACACTTGCCTGGCATGTTTCAGGCTGACTAGGCTGGAATTCAAACCACGGTCACCATGTGAGAACCAGCTTCTCCTGAGCAGCGCATTACCACTGCACCACTGCGCAGAGCCCATAAGCCTTTTTCATTTATCTTAAATTTCTGGGACTCTGTGACCTCTCATTTGAGTAGAGATTTTTTTTTGTCCTTTTCTGGACCTTATTTATCTTCTTTGCCTATGACTTTGCCTTTGCAAAATGCAGCTGCTGTTCTCCTAGGCTTTTTCCTTCTGGATTTGTAGCCTCACTCTGCTCTCTGGTGTCCCTGCCTTGTCCCTATGGGCCCTCTTTGATGGGTGGTTCTGTTGCTCACAGTCCTGGTCCCTCTGATAACCTCAACAAACATAAATCAGAGAAGGGGTCTGGGCCTGTTTCCCTGAGCTGCTGTAAGGTACAGCAGTAACAGAGAAGAAAACACAACCACGTTTTGTAGGTTTGTTTCCCAGTTTGGGCTTGAAATAAACATTGTTAAGGCAAAATGGATGCACAATAACTATATGATCTGTCAGAATAAATGGCAAAGAGATGGGAGAAATGAGCAGCTGTGTGTCAGTGAACTCTTTATGAATGAGACCCACCCTGCAGTTTGGACCAGTTGCAGCAGAAGAAAAGCTCCACTGCTAGATGAGGAATCATGTATGACAAGTAAGCAAGAGCGATTTAATGCCACCATGTCTGGCCAGTGATCACGAACAGAAATCTGTTAGTATTGAAAGTGGAGTGAAAAAGCAACAGTAGCTCAGGATCAATGGAACAGAGAGGAGCAATGATTCCATAGATAACAAAGAGAAAGAGAAAGAGAGAGAAGGAGAGAACACCCTACAACCCTACAGACTCACACACAAGTGAGGCAGCCCACAGTGTCAGCAGCACAGATGGGCTGGTCACGTAGCCTGGAGTTAGGGCAACAGATGGACAGTTCATTGCATAAATTGACTACCCAGGGACCACACATGTCTGCTAGGAAATCAAGGACGTATGAAGTTGACCCAGTGACAACATACCTGGGCAGAGGTAGAAACAGGATGCTTGAGATCTGAAAGGGGAGAGAATAGAGATTAGCAAATGAAGTTCAATAAGGGAATAAGGGCCATTTTAGTGTGTGTGTGTATGTGAGAATATATTTTACAAAATGTTTTTAGAAAAGGGACTTAGCATCTTTAATTTATATTGGTGAGACCTGACTGTAATTATATCACTTCGGAATGTTGTAATCATATGACATTCAGAGCACTGGGAGAGGAGGTAACATTTGGATATTTGATTTACATGCAAAAAACATTTTCTTAACATTGAATTTTTACTCCAAGCACAAAGTGCAAAACAATAACTTTCTTGGGAATTGTTCATTGTAGAACATGGTTCAGGTTTCAAAAATAAAGTATAAAATACAAGAGAGAGACATCATTAAAAAACCCAAATAGTATTAAACTAAAACAAAAATTAGCGCTGGCTCCGTGGTCTGTTGAAGGCAGTTGGATCCTTTATGGGTGAATCCCCAGGGTGAGCTCTGAACCTGGCAGCTTGAGAAACACATCGGAGGTGTGTGTGTGTATGCCCCAGGTCCTGACAGGATCGAGGAATGGAGAAGGGGTTGCAGCGTGACCATTCTCCACAGGGGGTGCTTTCTCCCCTTCTCTGTTTCTCTGTCTCTTTCTGGTGAGTGCACATGTCCTCAGGCAAAAATTTGAAAAAAATACATAAAAAACAAAAGAATTATTCTCTGTAGTTATAATAAGGTCACTGTGACAGTGTACCATGAAAACGTAGTCGGTCAGTTCTGAGGGCATCGATAACCTTTTCATTCGATGATAAACCAGATGTGTCAGGATGTCTTTATGTTGCCACCCACTCAATATTTTTATAACATTTAGTGTATGGATGCATTCATGTTAGGAATTAGAAATAGAGACAGAGGGGCCAGCAGTTAGTGTAATGGCTATGTCGCTGAACTCCCATGTAGCTGACCATGGTTCAGGTCCTGGACCTGGTGGCTTAAACTCACGCCGGGCGCGTGTGCATGCATGCCCAAGATCCTGAGAGGAGAATGGAGGAGAAGGGATTGTGGCGTGGCCATCTCCCCTTGGGGGTGATTTCTTGCTTTCTGTCTCTCTGTCTCTCTCTGCCTTTCTGGCCAGCGTACATGCCCAGTAGCAAAAAACTCTCAAAAAAAAAAAAAAAAAAAAAAAAAAAAAAGAGGAAGAAGAAGAAAAAGAAATAGAGACAGGGATAAGCACCCTTAACAGGGTTTTCATTCTGCAATCCGCTCCTATACTTACTTGGCCTGGATCAGGGTCACACACATACCTTGTGTTTCAGGGAGGTCCTGGGACATGAACTTGCAACCTACCTTTTCCAGGTAAGGTCCAATTGCATTACCACTATACCACCACCTGGCCCTGAGTGGTTGTTTTTAATGAAGGTTCATAGTTATATTAGATTTTCTCTTGATGTTGCATATTCTATGGATTTTGACAGATGTATAATAACCTGTATCTGTCACTGTAGTTTCACAGAATAGTCTCACTGCCCTGAAAATTCCCTGTGTGCCACCTAATTATTTCATCATCATCCCCACATATTCTGGTGACCACTGACTTCTTAATGTGAATAGTTTTCCTTTTCCAGAGGCCACCTAGTTGTATAATTGCAGAATGTAGTTGGAGTTTTTTTTTCTTTTTTAATTTTTGCTAGAGGGTACATGCACTAGAGGACAGAAACAGTTAGGGATCATGAGATAGCACTTCCTATGGGGGATGGTCATGCCACAATATCTTCTCCATTTTTCTTTCAAGATATCGTGAGCATGGGTGCCCAGCATGGTTTTCAGGCCACCAGATCTGGGACTTGAGTCAACCCTGTGGGATCTAACCATCTTACTACCAACTGGCCTAACGGACTTTCTATTCACTTAGAAATATGCCTTTAAGCTTGACCCATGTCCTTTTATGACTTGATAAATATTTATTACTGTATAATATTCTGTTTTATTGATGTACCACAGGCTGCTTTTCTGTTTATGTATTGAAAGACACTGCAGTTACTTACACTTTTGGGGAGTCACAAAGAAAGCTGCTATAAACATTGTGTACAGGTTTTTGTGTACATTTAGATTTTTAACCTATTTCAATAGATACCTAAAAATGTGAATGTTGTATTATATGGTAAGACTGTGTTTAGTTTTGTAAGAAACTGCCAAACTGCCTTCCAAAGTGGCTGTATCATTTTGCCACCAGCAATGGATGAGAGTTCCTGTTTGCATTTGGTGTTGGTGTTCTGGATTTTGGCCATTCTAATAGGTGTGTAGTGGTATCTTACTATTTTAATTTGCAATTCTGTAATGACATAGGATGTGAGACATCAACTTATGTGGTTATTTGCCATTTGAATATCTTTTCTGATAAGGTATCTATTTAGATTTTTCCCCCATTTTTATTTGGGTTGGTTGTTTTCTTAGTTTTGTATTGTCCCTTATCAGATATGTGACTTGAAAATATGTTCTTCCAATCTGTGACTTTTCTCTTTATTCTCTTAACAGTTTCTTTCACTAAGCATCCCATTGAGGCTTAGTGTTAGTCTCTTGCTTTGGCTCTTTCTAAAGGGAAGCCTGTCCAGGGTAGGAATGGGGAAGGAACTGAGTAGGAGAGTAAGACAGAGAAAATCAGGTAACTCTTCAACCCATTGTAGAGTCAGATCTTTGCAGCACGATTTTGTTAGTTTATTTGAAGTGAATTCTTAGACTAGCTGATGCTTTTAGAAATCAAATTCAGATTCAAAATAGATAGCAAAACTAAGCTTTAGTAATTTTAAAAGCTTTCTCATTTGCTTATTCATACCCTCATTTCTTCCTTTTCACTCAGGTAAATAATGATTTGACTATATATATATATATATATGTATACATATATATATACATATATATATATATATATATACTTTTTTTTTGCTTCAAAAAATACTTCTTTATACATTTCAAGTCTGTGTGTCCCCTTGTCATGGAAAGTATATTTTACTTTTATAAGCCAAGGGTTTATTATAATAGAGGAAACAAAATCCTCCAAATTTATACTATGAGAAAAACTTCAAAGCTTTGACTTAAGAGCTGCTTTAGTCAGTCTTTTGTGAAGCCTGGATGGATTTTAGATCGCTTTCTTTTTATGTTTCCTTTCTTTCTTTCTTTTTAAATTTATGTTTTCCATGAGAGAGGCACACACACACACACACACACACACACACACACACAGTGTGATAGGCACTCCCAATAGGGTCCTCACACTGTGATCCATCCCCAGTCTCAGCCAGCCTAGATTATGAGCATCTGCATACTCACAGCACTCAGGGAGGTCCCAGGATGCAAACTGAGGACCTTTCTCATGTGGGGCCAGTTGCATTATCATCCATCAACTGGCCCATAGAATGCCTTCTTAAACTGTACTTGTGTGCCATTAAGCTGTTAAAATAGTCCTCCCCTCACTTCTAGGAGTTGATGAGAGCTCCCACTATTAGCATGTGGCATTTCACCTCATATAATACTATGCCATTTCCTCAGTTGTCCAAAATAGTCTTACTGTTGAATATAACTATCATAAATCACATGGACATAGTTGAAAACAATCGTAAGAAATATTTGATTCTAAGCTTTTTCTCAGAAGCTCTGTATCAAAACTTTTTCCGTTAAGCAACTGTGCAAAACAACTTGTTTCCTCTCATTTGTTGGAACTATGGCTGCCTGGACTAAGGGTGGAGTTTCCAGGCAAAGCTGCTGCAGGTGGATGTAGCAGGGAGCTGCCTATGGGGCTGGGGCTGGGGCTGGAGCTGGGCCTGAGCTGCTTGGACAAGCAGGAGTGACCAGGTGGGCATGTCTAAGGGCACAGCTGCAGTGTCCAAGGTGGAGAAGAAAAAGGTCAAATGGGACGAGGCTTGCTTTCTGGTGCGTGTGGTTGTTAAAGTTAGGTGACTAATTAATGAGAAACCTTTAAATAATGAGAAACCTAAAGGATACTGAGAATCCAGTTAAATAGATAGGTCTCTATTGAGGTGAGAGCCCAACGAGGGGAGGTGGGGATCAGATTGGCCCACAGAGGGATAGGAAGCCTCAAACCCATGTCTCAGTATATGCTGCCACCAGAGCTGGAGCGAGGCTGGGATTTTGGTGAGTCACAGTGGCCCCTTGGATTAGGTCATGACAGACCGAGGTCTTCATTTATGGACTCAGGAAAGCAAGAGGGCTTTTGTTCACTTTTCACTGCAGCTAACTTGATGCCTCTTCTGGTGTTTTACCCAATTAAGTCTTGGGTATAGAAGAGGCTATTCTGTATTCCAGAAATCAAACCAGATGCAAAGGTGTCGTGTGGCTGGCTGGTAGACATCATCATGCCCCGAGTGGTGAGGAGAGAAGAGAGAGGCCAAGGGCACAGGCTGGTCTGGAGCAGCCCCATAGAGTCAGAGGCCTCTCGTGGCTCCTGGAAGGCATATGGTGCACACAGCGCACCGACCACCCGATGGCTATCCAGGAAGGGCAAAAGTGTTTCTGGGGCTTCTAGACTGCAGTCAGCACTGGAGCACTTAGAAAATGTGAGGACTGCTGGAAATAGGGACCCATGCCACATTATTAGAGCTGGAAGGGCGTTTGGAATTGCCTCGTTTTGTAGGGTAAGACATGGAAACTGAAGAAGGCTGACTTAGCATTGTCAGGCAGCTTGCTTATATCAGGGACTAGATAGGAACCCTGGCCTTCTTTGTCTAAGATTAATTTTTAGCAATATCTCTATGTTATAATTGACATATACGACAATACACATTTTAGCGTGTACACTCTTAAGTTTTGACAAATGTAGACATTGCCTTGATTATGATGATAGTTCAAGGTAATCACCTCAGAGCTTCCTTATGTGCCTTTCTGATCCTCCCTAGTGCCTTTCTCATCTCCCAGTTCCTGTGCCCAGGCAGCCTCTGGTCTACTTGCTGTCACTATAGATAATTTACATTTTGTAGAGCATTTTATGGAATCATACAGTATATACACTTTCATGCCTGTCTTCTTTTATTCAGTTCCATTGTTTTGAGATTCACCCATGTTCTTGTGTATATCAGTAGTTTACCACCTTTTGTTACTCAAAGCTATTTCAAGGTATAGATATACCATACATTCACCTGTCAATGAGCATTTGGGTTACATTTTTGGCTATTACGAATCATGTCCTAAACATTCATTCATAGATGTTTATGTGGATATATACTTCCATTTCTGTTAAGTAAGTATCTGGAAGTGGAATGACCAGGTCATGTGGTAGGTGTATGTTTAACTTTTTACAAAGTTGCCAAACTATTTTTCAAAGTGGTTGTACCATTTTACCTTCCCATCAGCAGTATAGGAGAGCTCCAGTTTCTTCACATCTTCACTGATGCTTGGTATAGCTAGTCATTTTACTCTTAGCAATTCTAATATATGTGCAGTGTTATTTTGTGATTTTCACTTGTGTTTTTTAAATAACTAAATAATTTTGAGTATTTTATATACTTATTTGCCAATAAAGTATCTGTTTAATTTGTACCTTTTTATTAGGTGGGTTATTCTCTTATTCTATGAGTCTTAAAGCTCTTTGTATATGCTATATTCAATCCTTTTATCAGATATGTTATTTATAGGTATTTTCTCCAAGTCTATGGCATTTCTTTGTATTTTTTTAACAGTGTGTTTTTAGAAGGTCCAATCTGTCTATTTAGTCTTTTATAGATTGTACTTTTTGTCATATTAAATAATCTTCGCCTAACCTAACCTATATTCACAGATTTTTTTTCTAGAAATTTTTTAGTTTAAGAAATATATTTAGATCTGTGATCCATTTCAAATGATATATATTACATATTATTTTATAATATATTATATAGTAATATGTATATATTATACACAATATATATTATTTATAATAAAATATTAATTTATATCTATATTATATATAATATAGATGTGTGTGTATATATACATATATTACATGTATATAATATAGTAAAACTCTTTTGACACATGCACAATATAATAAAAAGCATGTGGTCTGTTCATCCAGATGGAGATAGGAATCTTCTGTTGATACTGTCATATTCTAATACGAAGGTCAGCCATACATTATATGTGTATATCGTTCAAAAAACCCCATTAAACTATGTTGCCCAGTTTTCATAATACATTTAATGAAAAAATAATAAGGTCATTAAGGGCAATCAGTGTTTTGTTATATTCTTGATTATAGTTTGTTGTATTTCTTGATATGAACATGAATGGAATAAGAAGTATAGTTCTTCCCCCTTCAGTGGGAACCTACATAGTCCTAGACTCCAGTTTCAAAACTCGTCAACAGCAATGATTGCATATTGTTTATCCCCCTCCCCCTTCTGGTTGTGGTAATTATGGTACTTTAGATTTCCTGGAGAGTATGCAGTGCTTAATTGTGTAATTATGTCTCTGGACGGCTGTCCCAAATGATGCGGATGACTCTCCCTGCCATTCACAAGAAAAGCCAAAAGAGAAGTTTGTTTGGGTTCTTATTGTGAAGACCCAGTGGGAGGGGAGGCTAAAATGGCTGAGGGGAGCAGCTCACAGACAAGAGAGAGTTGATTTTGGAAAGACAGGGTAGGGCAATGCAGGGATAGCTGGGTTGGTTTGTTTTTCTGTGCTTGTCCCTGTTGCTAGGGGAGGAGGAGTTCTTCACGCTAGCCCATTGACCATTGTATGTAACTCAGGTTCCATGTCACACTTATGCAACATTGCTGCGGGGCAGTTCATCCCTGGGAATTCTTTATGGGTCCTAGCACTCAGCTTCCACAGTGCTTCTGGGCCCGGACAGGTACTTGCTTTCCAACAAGCAGTAGAGGGCTAAAGAAGGAGCACTGAACTTGGAGTCAGCAGATTAAAGTGTGCATTCTGACAATCTTTGACATCTGCCGGGGGCCAGGAAGGAGTCCTTTAGCTTCTCTTATCTCCCAACAAGACGAGTATCTTTTTAGTATGCTCCAGAAGAATGTGCTCTGCACACGTCCCCTATTCCTAACAGGGACTGAGGGCCATGCGTTCTTTCACACACACACTCACTCACACACGTGCCTTGGAAGACTGTCACTCCTCTGGGGCCCTTCCCCCTCCTCACCCCTGGACCGTGAGGAGTTCCGTTCCCCTTACACTCCATTCCCCTTGCTTGTTCCTCTCATTGCTCTTCTCTCCCTGCCTAGAGTAGGAGTTTCTTCAGGGGCAAGACCTCTAATTTATCTTTACAATCCTAGCGCCATTGAATAAACATGTGATGCATAAACAACGAAATGAATGCACATGGAGATGAGTGGGAACATCCTGTGTTAAAGGGATTCCTAGCCTAATGGAGGAGATGGACATGAATATGAATAACTGCAGCACACCGTTCTGACTATAATGAGCAATTCATTTATTCATTTTTAAATAAAATAGGAACACTTCATTCTCATCTAATAAAATCACTTTTATTGGCACTCAAGACATTTGGGTGGAAAGTATGTTGCTGAAAAATGATTGCTAAAAAGAGTAGAAGAAATAAGGAAAGACATTCCCTCTTTGTTCCAGCTGTTCCTCATCTGTCAGTCTTTCATATCCATGGCATTTCACCTCTGCTCCCTAGATTAGGGTTGAGCCCTCATAATACATTCTCATAGCAAAATCCTTCTGTTTTCTTTCCTTTTTTTAAAAAGAAGTATTTATTTAATTTTATTTATTTATTCATTTATTTTAATTTGGCCAGAGAAAGACAGACACACAGAGAGAAGGAAAGTGAGAAAGCAAGCCACCAGATCCGGGAATAGAACCATGGTCGGCCATGTGGGAGTGTCCAGTGCCTTAACCACCACACCACCTGCTGGCCCTCTTCTATTTCCTTACAGTAACTATTTGTTTAACATCTCTCTTCTTTTCTCCCCATCATCTATTGATAGAAAAGTACCTGGCATATAGTTAGTGCTCAGAGAATTGTTGCCAAACGATTAAGTACATGCTCTAACAAGTTTTGTACCATAAAGACCTTAAAAAAATAATAATAATGCTGGCTTCAAAATGTTTAAGGTCAAGAGTTCTCCTTTCAGCCATTTTAATGTGGCTCTGTTTCCCAGTATTCCTTTTGAGCAAGACTACAGGCTGGTTTTCTCAGGCGGCTACATTAAGCCATTAAATGGATCTCCATCTACTTGGTACAGCTAGCCTATTGAAGAGAATTTCTTTGTGTCATCTTCTGGAATTTCAGTATGATTTCACTTATTGCCATCAAAACACAACTTTATAGCGGTCACCTTTCTTCACCTTCTGGGACCTTTATTTTTAGGTTTCTGGAAAAGATGCAGATTCAGACACAATGGCTACAAATAGATAAGGCATACCCTACAAACCCATTTGCAGGTGCTCTCTCTATTGCCTCGCTCAGTCATTTGTCTCCAGGTTTGAATGCTTCTCCAACGCCTTTATTGGCAGTTGAAAATCGAGTTGTAGCCAATGTAGATGCTTTGTTACCACAAAATGCAGTGTGCTGCCGCACGCTGGGTTCAGATAATGGGCAAGAGTAGAATTCATCCAAACAATTGTGCTCAAACAATTGTGCTCAAAGAAATGACACCACAGAGTGAACCGTTAGGTTTTCCGAATCATTTAAATGGTTTCATTGTAAGATATCCCTTTGTCAACCATTTTTTTTTTCCAGAAGGAAAATAAAGGCTTAAAGGAATTTCTTTCCTTAAAGACACAGAACTTATAAGAATCACAAATATATAATGACATGGGCCTATTTATATATAAAAAAAATGACCATTGATCATTTACTAGATCACTTTTGTAGAGTTGGGACACTATTAATTCTTTGAGTTTTCTGGTGGCCAATGTAATAGACATAAGACAACAGTGCAGTGATACCTGTGGGGAGTCGGGAGGGCACAGTGACAAAAGCATAGGATTTGGAGGCACAAAAGTTGGGTAGCAGCCTTGCCGCCAGCACAGGCTCTCTTCCAACTTGTGGGAAATTGTCTTCTCAGCTGCCTTGTGGGTTTGTTATAAGTGTCAAAGGAAAAAAAAAGATAATGCAGATGTATAGCATTTTTGAACAAAGAAGGAAAGAAGTGTTTTAGTTACTATAGAATTAATGTATTCTTGTGTGAGCTGTAAATCTTCTTCAAGCTGTACATCAGGAGTTTGGTTTTAAGGCAATATTGTCAGAAAATTGTATTTCGTCATGTATTTATTTTTAAAATTTACCTATCAGATAGTCTTGTACAAGTAATAAAATAAAGTCCCGCCTATCCAAAGCTATTTTTGTTTCAAAATAATACACACAGCTATAAAATTCTGTGTAAAAGAAAGACACGTGATATCTTTTAGTAAAGGCCAGATTTCTATTCCTGTTACATAGAAATTATAAGTGTATCTTCTTTTTCTAAAGCTATTTATTTTATTCATGACAGAAAATGCATGTGAATGCAAGAGAGAGAGAGAGAGAGAGGAAAAAAAACACTCTCCGTAGGCCCTTATCATGCTGCTGTCCCCTTTCTCCAGCCCTCCAGCTCACCAAGATCTTGAGCACGTGTACATGCACCCGATGTGTTTTCAGGCTGACCCGAGAATCCGAACTCGTGGTCAGCCATGTGACGTCCAGCACTGCAGTTCAGTTTGCCACCAACTGTACCCTCAAGCTGAGCCAAGTAGTCTTCTTTTGAAAAAACAAATAGAAGGGAAAAAAAATAATCTGCTGGTTTCTTTATTCCTATCATAGAAATACCAATCCAAGATTAATTATAAAAACTGAAGAGAATTTTGCAGATTAAAAACTGGCAGCTTGAGGTTCATCATACATAAGATTCTCATATTGACTGCTAGAGAAGCAAGGGGACAGTCACCAGGAGCTAGGCATAGGGTCATTAAAACCATGCTAAAGCTGCTTTAGTTCCAGGTGCTTATGATGGAGGCTGGAAAGGAGAATCTGGCTTCGTATGGGGGGGTGGGTTTCAGATTCCCTAATTTCATGAACATTTACATGAAGTATTCACACAGGGCACTACATCAGTATCTCATTTCACACATGACCCTGTGAAGAGTTTAGAGAAAGTTTGATCCCACAGTATTTGGGCTTTTTCTTTGAGAAGAGAATTGTTAGGCCAGGCTGAAGGTACCGCAGTAGGCGAATCTGTGCAGCAGGGGATGGGCATCTACACATAATAGCAAGCCAGGCATCTTTCCCCACAGCTTGGCTTTACCACCACAGACACATTGAGTTGGCAGAAATCTCATTTTATCTCTGGAAAAGGGTTTTATTTCAAACTCCCAGCTGCCTGGTGCACATTTTTATTCTCCCAGTAAATAACTTTAAGCTCATTTATGAGTTCTGTCTCTCTTTCTTTTTTCAAATATATCCCATAGAAGAATAAAAAAAAATATATAAAGAATTCTCAACATTCAATAATAAGGAAACATATTCAGCTTTTAAAAAGTACACAAAAGAGGGACCATCATCTTAATGGCTATGTTGCTGGACTCCCACGTAGTCTACCATGGTTCAAGTCCCAGACCCAGTGGCTTAAACTCATGCCGGGCGCGTGTGTGTGCATGCCCAAGATCCCAAGAGGAGAATGGAGGAGAAGGGATTGTGGCATGGCCTTCCCCCTGGGGGGGTGATTTCTTGCTTTCTGTCTCTCTCTCTCTCTGTCTTCCTGGTGAGCAGACACGCCCTATAGCAAAAACCTCTCAAAAAAAAAAAAAAAAAAGGAAAAGAAAAAAGTACACAAAAGATTTGAATAGGTATGTTACTAAAGAAGATCTGCAGATGACATACACCTTTAAAAAATGCACATCATTAGTCATCAGAGCAGTGTAAATCAAAACTACATTGAGATGCCACTACAGCCCATTGGAATGGCTAAATGAAATCATACTGTTAATGTCAAATGCTACTGAGGATGCAGAGCAATGAGAACTCTCACACGTACTGATGAGCATGCAATGTGGCACAGCCATTTTAGAAAAACCATTTGCAAGTTGCTTGTAAAGTTTAATATACATTTACCTTATGACCCAGCAACCTGCCTCCTGGGCATTTACCCAAGAGAAATTAAAAGTTACATTAATACAGAAAAACCTATATATGAATGTTTATAACCACTTTATTTATAGTAGTCCCAAACTAGAAAGAATCCATGTGTCCATCAACTGATGAATGTGTAATTGTGGTACGTCCATTCAGTGAAACAGTACTCAGCAATATAAAGGAACAGAATACTAATACACACAATGAAATGGATGAATCTCAAAATAATTAGGAAGCGTGAAAGAAGCCAAACAAAAGAAAAACACATACTGTATGAGTTGACTAATATTAAATTCTAGAAAATGCAAACCAATTTGTAATGTTAGAAATGATTATGTGGGCATAGGGCCAATGAGGTCTGAGTAGGAAGAATTACAAAGGAGGATGAGATAACTTTGGGGAATGGTAGACAACTATTTTCATTATGCAGGTTGTGTGATGACTTCAAGGTATGTACATATGTTAGAACTTCTTATGCTATATATTTTAAATATATGCAGTTTTTTATATGTCAATTATATGTGACTCATTTCATTTATTTTGAATTTTCTAAATTTATTACCAAAAGTCATCTCTTTAGAAGAATTCTAGTTATTCTTAGCAATAATTGTAGAACTAGAAAAATCACCATTTGGCAACCTCTAATAAAACAGTTTCTCCAGACAATGTTTATCCTGCTAAAATCATTAGGATCAGCATTGCTGAGAACACATTAGATGGTGGTCATCTGAATCTACTAATCAATCTTAGTTTCACTGCAGTATATAACATAGCATGTGGTAAACACAGGGTCTTCAAAAAGTTTGTGGAAAATGCATATTATGATAAAACTATACATGGATCTCAATATTTTTTGTACCAGAATAAACATACTTCAATTCCACTTTTTCCACAAACATTTTGAGTTTTTTCATATAATATAACATCATTATGACATAGTGTACACATTATACATCTCCCTGATTTGTTGCAAGATAGACTATGTGGTGCCATCAATCAGGAATTCTTACTAAAATAATTGCGCCTAAATAAAGTGAAAACATTAAATATAACATTCCGTTTACTGGAAATAAAAGGAATAGAAACATCTTACATGATACATATCATGAAGAAGCAGGCAGACAAATCTAGGATGTAGGACACACCGACAGCTGACCTGTTGTACTTAAATATGTGACTGTTTTGGGACCAGCAGACGGTGTAATGGCTACGTTGCTAGACTCCCATGTAGTTGACTGTGGTTTGAGTCCTGGACACAGTGGCTTAAACTCACGCTGGGTGTGTGTGTATGTATGCCCAAGATCCCAAGTGGAGAATGGAGGAGAAGGGATTGTGGCATGGCCATCCCCCCCCCCCCCCCCCGGGGGGCCCCCCCCCCCGTGGGGGTGATTTCTTGCTTTCTGACTCTCTGTCTCTCTCTGTCTTTCTGGAGAGCATATGCGCCCTATAACAAAAATCTCTCAAAAAAATATATGTGAGTGTTTTTTAAAAAAGTGGGTGAAGGAGGAGCATTCTCAATTACATGATATTTAAGGGACATAACAACCAAATACAGCATGTGGAACATAGAATGGAAACCTAGAAGAAAACAACTCTATTTGGCAATATTTGGGGAAGGTTGAATGTGAACTGGAAATAGATGGTGCTAACAAGTAATTATTAATTCGCTGGTTGTGATAATGAGTATTAATAGCTATATATCAAAACATCCTTTTGTTAAGACAATTTTTTTAACATTTATTTGTTTATGTTTTTATTTGTTGTGATTTTCAAACCACCAGGTCCAAGACTCAAACCACAGTCAGTCATAGAGAATCCAGCATCTTGACCACCATGTCACCTGCTGGCCCCCAGGAATTTTTTATATATATATAGTAGAAGCTTATTTCTTTCTTCTGAGAGACAGGCAGGCAGACACTTCCCACAGAGTCTGCATGACTGCAAGCCTCAGCCAACCAAGATCATGGGCATGTGTGCGTCCATCTGGTATGTACAAGGAGGGTCCAGGATGTGAACCTGGTACCTCCCTATGTGGGTCCAGTTGTGAGTTGTCTATTTCTCTTTAGCAATTATGTATGAAAATATTGATAGGTAAAGTGGTGTGAGATTTGCCTTAAAATAATACACAGTAAAAGAAAATGGAAGAAAGGAAAAAGGGACTGATGAAATATATATGTTTAAATAGTGACAATTGTTGCTTTTGGAGGATAGGTGGGTAAGTGGAGTGTAGTTTACTTTTGTTTTTGCTTTTGCGTATTTTTAAAAACTTTTGTAGCACAAATTCTTTATCTTTCTAGGAATTATGCAAGCTATAAATATAAATAAATGGACATAATTTCTCAGGCATAGATTACTGTGCATTTTACATGCAAGAAACACCTGCCCATAAATTCAATTAAAAATGGTTTTATCTCTATTAAAAATTTAGATTTATCAGACAGTCTATTTGCATTACAAAGGGGACTGTTTCTTTTATAAAAATAGTTTACTGTGGCATTCCATTAAATGATTTATTTAATTTTCATGCATATTCTTTTTCTAAATCCTTCAATTTAGCCCTTTTCTTCCTTCAGTCTCTTTTACCCTCCTACTGAGGATGCTGGGTTCTTTCATGCCTCCAAAACTGTGAAAGCTTGTCTTCTCTATCTGGAAGTATTTTCTTCACTTTGTACTACGTAAAGCTTATTGTATTAGTCAGTGGTCTCCAGAGTAACAGAACTAATAAAATAAGATTATCAATCTATCTATCTTTCATCTACCTACCTATCATCTATCTATCTATCTGTATCTATATTTATATCTGTCTACCTAATCTATCATCTATCTATCTATCTATATCCATCTATCTATCTAGAGATTATAGAGATTGGCTCAAAATTGGCTCACATGATTACTGAGGCTGACAGGCCCAAAATCTAAGCTCAAGGCCCAAGAGAGCTGATGATATAGTTCCAGTCCAAATGCCAACAGGCTCTAGATCCAGAAAGAGTTGCTTTTGAAGGTTTCTTTCTTTCTTTCCCAAAAGAAAGCCTGACAGGATCCTCATGTTATGACCCTCCCTCCAGCCTTCCAGTCAGTCAGGGTCATGGGTGTGTCTGGTATGTTCAGGCAGAACTGGGAGGTGGACGCAGAGCCCTTCCACAGGGTCTTCAGCCTCAGGCAGCAGTGTCTTCTGCCACCTGCGCCACCACAGTTGCCCCTAGGCTGATGTTTTAGAATTTAAAGGCAGGAAAACAAGCCAGTATCCCAGCTTAATCAGTCAGGCAGGAGACATTTTACTTACCCAACCTCTTGTTATTTAGGCCTTTATCTTACTAGGTGAGGCCTACTCGCATCAAATAAACCATCTTACTTTACCCAGTCTGCTGATTCCAATGCTAATCTTGCCCAGAACCGCCCTCACAGACACACCCAGAATCATGTTTGACCAACCGTCTTGGCACCTTGTGGTCCAGTCAAGTTGGCACATAAAATTAACTATCACTCTTTATGTGCGTATAGTTATAAATCAATTAACATTTCAAGTGAAAACTATTCATTTTCTTTTTCCTATTTTAAAGCCTGCTACCCCAGAAGTCTACTTGATTTTAGCTGCTGCTTTAACTAGTAGCCTCTGTATCTTGATATAACACATTTATACTACTATTTCTTAATTTATTAATTTTAAATATTAATTTCTTTCCAAAAAAAATGTAAATTTGAATAAGTTATTTGATTTTGTTGTGCCTCCATTTTATCTTTTGTAAAATGGGGAAAATAATATTATTCTATCCTACCCTATTCTTATAAGCATGAAATGAGTTACTATATGTAAAATGGTTAGTATGTAGTAAGAGTCATGTAAATTTTACAAGTATGATACTAACACTGGTAAATTAATATAATCTTCCATGATAGAAACTTAATTTCTTATGCCACCTCCCTCCCTCTTATTTCTCTTTCTATATACAACTATATCACAAATTTTCAAGAAATCGATAAATAATTTTTATACTATTATGACTGTGTAAATGTGTTCTCAACTGAAATAGATAATATATATGTTAGTTCGTTTGCAGATAGCACAAGCTATTCAAATTACTTTAAACAGAACCTGAGAAAGAGTTTTGGGCCAAAAGCATGATCTGGAGCCAGCTGAATTTGGCAGCTTTCTATCTGTAGACTTGATAGCCCTTACCTTAATAGGCCTACCTAAGCCTAGGGAGTGGCAGCTGCTTTCCCAGAGATGAGGGCAAGAGAGACTGTATCCTACAGCGCTCTGGTGAGAGAAGTACAGGAGAGGGAAAGAACAAGAAGAGGGAAAGAACAAAACAAGACCCAGTGCCCTCTACTAACAAGGCTTAACAACGAACCATCTGGGAAAGGAGAATACTCATAAAGCCCACCTCCATCATCATAGAGCAAGGGAAGAAGGGTAGATTTGAAGCAGAAGGACAATGAGTTAATGACCGGTGTGCTTATTAATATCAGACCTTCTAATATGTTATGATAGATTCTTTTTAAAAAAAGAATTATTTATTTAACTTTATTTATTATTATTACTGTTATTACTGTTTTTAAATTTGCTATAGAGCATGCTCACCAGAGAGAAAGAGAGAGAGGGAGTGAAAAAGCAAGCTTCTAGGTCTGGGATTCATACCACCATTGACCATGTGGGAATCCAGCGACTTGACCACCATGCCACCTGCTAGTCCTATAGTTAGATTCTAAATACTGAGTCAAAGACCCAACAGTATATACATACACTTTGTAATATATATGTATAACATATATATGTATAAAATATTGAGTGAAAAATTAAATCAAGAAGAATATTGTTTACTGCCATTAGAAACAACTAATATGAACAAAAGTATACATAAAATAAAACTTTAAACAAAAAATAGTCCAGATAAAAATAGACAAGTGGTTGCCTTAGATGGAGGAGAGAGAGATTAAAAAAAAAATAAGAAGACTTGGATGTGTGTAGAGGGTGAGAGTTAGCATGTTAATTGTTTTCAGGTATTAGAAGAACTGCCATGTACAGGATGAAGTCATTATTATGTGTTGCTTAGAGAGAATAAGACAAGGGAAAGTTGTAGGGAAACAGATGTTGGCATACCACGAGGAATTGAGATCCTTCTCTCCAAATGTCTCCATTATCCTGATACTAGGAATAATGAAGCAGAGACTGATTCTTTGTCAAGCTGTGGGAGTTCAACTGGCATAGGAGGATGATCCTATGGTCCATTCTGGTCTAGAGAAGTTAAGGACTTTTCAGACACACTTCTCTTACCTATAGTGAGTGTAGCTGGATAGCTAAGGAACCAGCCCACCCATTTATTTATCTATTCATGTATTAGATATTCATCTGCTTGCCTAGCCCTCTATCCATTTGTCTATTCTCTTTTGAGTTACTTTAAAACTCAGTGAAGTTGGAACCAGCAGATGGTATAATGGTTACGTCACTAGACTCCAATGTAGTTGACCATGGTTTGAGTCCCAGACCCAGAGGCTTTAAACTCATGCTGGATGTGTGAGAATGTGTGCACAAAATCCCAAGAGGAGATTGGAGGAGAAGGGATTGCAGTGTGGCCATCCCCTCTGTGTGGTGATTTATTGCTTTCTGTTTCTCTGTCTCCAAAGAGCACACATGCCCTATAAAAAAAAAATCTCAAAACAAAACAAAGCAAAACAAAAAACTCAGTGAAGTTATTTCACTCAACTGAAACTCATTATTTGGGACAGGATTTTATCTTTTGACTTCCAAGGACTAGGACATTAATATTGAAATAAATTAAATATATTACATACATATGCATTATTTTTATTCAGTTTAAAATAATTTTTTATTTGCTGTCGTTTATATTCCAGATGCTTTTTCTCTAAAAAAATTTCCTATTTGGACCAGCAGATGGTGTAATGGTTACATTGCTGGGATTCCCTCGTAGTCGACCATGGTTGGAGTCCCAGACTTGGCATCTTAAACTCGCACTGAGCACGTGTGCATGCCCAAAATCCTGAGAAGGTAATACAGGAGAAGGGACTGTGGAATGCCCATCCTCCCTAGAGGGAGTGATTTCTTACTTTCTGTCTCTTTGCCTCTCCAGCGGCGAGTACATGTGCCCTATAGCAAAAATCTTTTTAAAAAATAAAATAAAATAAATAATAATATCCTATAATATGCTTTTTAAAAAAGAGAAAAAGATAGGAATATCAGCCAAGAGACTGTATGAAGTCACATGCGACCAAGGCACTAAAATGAGAAAACACAACATATTATATGGTAAAACTGAAGTGACTCAAAGGTCATTCTACATAGTCAAGTCTGAAGTTTCAGAAATGTAACCTGCCGTCGTCTAAGCGGAAGAGCTGAGATGAGTAGGTCTTCTACGTCTTCCTATGCCTTCTGTTCTTAGTTCAAGCCTTGTCTTGAGAGGGCTAATGACATCATTTTTCTAACAGGTGGACATTTTAAAGAATTAGAGTTCTAAAATAGAAATAAAATCATGAAAAGCATTTCCTCTGTAGGTTCTCTTTACTGTTCAGTGGTGAAATAATAATAATGAGAATAGAAAGAGTGACTATTAATAGAGAACTTGTATTCGAACCCAGACCTTTGACTCTGGAGTCTGTGTCCTTAGCCGGTACACAATGGTGTCTCCCATTATGTAAAAAAGGTCTAAATATAAGGGGGCGCTCTAGAGACTTTAAAGCAGGCCAACTCTGTCATTTAAAAGCTGTGGAACCCAAAGCTGGAAACCTTGGTTCAGTTCATGAAGAAAATAGGGCTCAGAAAATAAAATAAATCGTTCAACATCACACAAAGAGTTGCACATCTGTGACTAGATGTTAGATCTCTTGATTCACACCTACAAATTGTCTTTTTATTTTTAACCTACTTTTTCAGTTTTGTTGAAGAGAAAATCATTAAGATAATTACTCATGAAAATTAAAATCCCACTACTGAAAACCCGTCCTCTGGTACTTGGGATTTAAGTCCTTCCCATTGCTCAAAAGCTCATCGGTGTGCTGGTCGGCGCCTCTGTCCCTACCTGGGCTCAGACCTGCCTAGTGGTCCGTGCAGCCACCGTCTCTGTGGAGGAGACAGCCAACATGCCTAAGGAGACCTTCGCAGTGGTGGTTACTTCGTTTCTTTAGGGACAGGCCTTTTTTTAATCAGCAACCCAAAGCAGTGGCTCCTCGACCAGGCTTCCTGCAGCAGCTGTTTAGGGCTCCATCGCCGGGGGCACAGGCGCAGTAAGTGCATGCCACCCCATCCCGACAGCGAAAGTTGGTTAATCATATATAATCCACCCAACAGTGGGCCGTCTCGTAATTGTTACAGGGCCCTTTCAATTTCTTGCAGTTTCCTTTGTCTCAGCAGTTTTGGTTGCATCCTGAAAACTGTCAGGCTTCCTCGTTTCTGTAAGGACTTGACAATTCCGGCCTCACAATGCAGCTTAAATTGGACCAGCTGCTGCCTCAATGGAGCAGTCTGCCCATCTCCAGGGCATTAAGCCCAAAATTATTTTGAAAATTGAAGCCTTTGACTTGCTCTGGATTAATGTGATTAAGCAGGGCTTGCTTTAATTTGTAGCCATCTCTTCCTTTATTAATAACATCTCATCAGATGGAGCAGCACGAGTGTCTGGGAGACAACAGAAAGTTAGGTTGATTGCAATTTGTCTGTAAGAAAAGTCTTTAATGTTTCAGTAGCAACTGATACAAGGCTTCAGTTGTGGGCAGATTTAGGTCTGCTTGTTATTCTTAATTTTTTATGGAGACCTAATAAGCAAATGAGTCCTCCCTCCCCCCCCCTCCTGAGAGCTACATTTGATTTACAACTCCCTTTAAGTAATAAAGAAAGGATCTCTTTTTCATCTGAATTGTATCAGCTGGTAAAATCTGGAAGAAATAACCTTCAGGGTTAAGGAAGGTAGAATTAAAAGGGATTTGATTTTTTTTCCTCTGTATAATTGGAAGTGTATAACTATTATGATTATAAATAATCTGTTAGCTTTTCTAAATAAGAAAGTATATACCTCATTACTTGAGACCTAGATTTTTATAACAGTGGTGGATTATAGTGGAAGAAATTAGGGCAATGTTTTTAAAAATGTCTTTAATAATTTTTTAGGCTCAGTGAAATTATTCTTATAAAATTTATCCTGGCAGACCTAGAATGCTAACAATTCTAGGTCTCATTTCTTTTTTTCTTAGTATGATTGAGCTAATGTGTCCAGATAGTTTTCTGAGGTTAAGTTTGATCTTCCTTTTTATATAGTGAGAGCCCAAAATCACAGGTCTGGGAGTCAGTAGTGAGAATGAGAGCGACTGGTTTTTTGTTTGTTTGTTTGTATATTGGTTCCAAAGAGCTATGATTTTTGGGGGGAAAGGTCATTCAACCTCTTTGTGCCTTAGTTTTATTATCTCTTAAATTAGAAAACTGAGGAGGAAACTTCAGATTTTTTTCTATTAGTAGTTTATAATCATCATTCTATAGTTCCGACTCCCAAAGTGTCTCAGCCCACTTAAAATGTATGATTCACTGGGGCTAATTCCAATTTAGTCTTATTGCTTTTTCCCCCCTCTAAAACGTATAATACATAGTATATTTGCTGATTTACTGATATTTGGATCAAATATGAAATTTGACCCAAATTTACTGATGTTTGGGTCAAATCTGAAAGTTAAAGAGCCTCAAATAACTCAGTACCATTACATACACTTTGTTTATCATCATTTAAAAAAAGATGGTCTTCTTACTTAAAGCCCTTTGGCTACTAATTGGCATAATTTTTTTGTACTAAGAACTGTTGATGTGACTGGCATGTGGTGTGGTGGTTAAGGTGTTGGACTTCTAAATGGGAGACCATGGTTTGAGTCCCAGACCTGGTGCCTTGCTTTCTCACTCTTATTCTGTCTCTCTGTCTATCTCTAGTCAAATTGAAGAAGAAGAAATAAAATTAAATAAAATAATTTGTAAAAAAGAACTGTTGATGATAAGTATATGAGGTAATACATTTGATAATTAGCTTGACTTTGCCTTTTCATCATGTATGCATATTTTAAAACATCATGTTGTACACCATAAATACACATATTTTAAAATCTGTCAATAGAAATAAATTAAAAAGAAAAATAACTCTTTATATTGATGATAAAAATCTTATTAAGAAGTAATACCAGAGACAAGTTTTAAAAAATTTTTCCATGTCTTCTTCCCATTTTGCCTAATATTGTGGTATCTCTTAGAACTCTGATGTTCACTGTCTCATTAGATACTTCACTGTCAGTTGTATCATTATTCTGTAGGTTGTTTGTGTTTATTGTTTGTTTGTTGCCATAGGACACATGCCCTCACCCAAGAGAGACAGAGAAAGGGAAAATGAGAAATCACCCACCCACTGGAGATGGCCATGCCACAATCCCTTCTCCTCCAGTCTCCTCTCAGGATTTTGGGCACACTTGCACACCCAGAATGATTTTCAAGTCGCTGGGTGCAGGACTCAGACTGCAGTCAGCCATGTGAGAATCCAGTGCCTTAACCACCATACCACCTGCTGGTCCCTATTTATTCTTTAAATCTCACTTACAGAAATAACTTATGGCATCTCCCCAGGACTGGGAAAAATGTGGGCCTAAGATCCAGGTAAAGCAGGGTAGCCACTAGGTCTGAGTCTGAAGCAGTATTACAGAGTTCCTTGGGGCTTCATCTGAGCCTTCCGTTTCTTAAATCACTTTACTACACCAGACACAGCATACCTGCTTCTCCGGCTAGTTACGCTTCTGTCTCCAGGCCTGGCCTGGCTGCCATAATGAGTGGAGCCTAAACGGGTACAGTGGCTCAGACACAATACAGGTTCACCAGTTATTGATGTAATGCGCACAAGCACGCTTTCCCGATCAGTGGACAGCTTTGCTCACATGGTGATTAAGGGGGTCAGATGGCTGCCATTTTGTGGCTCTGCTAACCCTTATATGCTCCCACCCCCTACGCTTGTAATCTACAGTACATCTAGCCCATCAGCTGAGCAGAGAGAGCACTAGACAGGCACACCTGTGGCTCAAAGGCCTGTGTTCAGAAGTGTCACATATCACTTCTGCTCCCGTTCGGGTAGAGCTCAATCACATAGCACATTGTGTGTGCATGGGAAGCCAGGAAGTGCTGTGAAGCTAGGCTTCTGAAGACGAGAAAGTAAATTTTGGGGAAAGACCTAGTAAACTCCCATCTGACTAGTTTGATTTCCGGTTTGGTCTTCTGGAAGTTTTTTTGGAGCTGCAAGTCCTATCGGTACTATTTGGGTGGTAATCAGACAAGGCAATTGTAGTTTTGTTGAACATGATAGTAACTAGGATAGATTCTTGCCATGGAGTGGAATTATTATTTTTCCTTTGGTGGTTGAGTTATTTTTATGAAGGGCATTTAGGGAATTGATTATATGGAGGTCTTTCTGTTGTCTTCTCATTTCTTACCATGTTTTTTGCCAGGCTCTGCTACTAAATGACTACATGATCTTGGGTATTTGTTGGAGCTTCTGTCTCTTCATTAATAAAAGTCAGGATAATAATTCTTACTTTGATGGATAGGGTGATGATTAAAGCATGCATTACATGTCTTCTATGTAGCTACTCAACGTAACTCTGTTAAGCAAGTTAATTAATATAAAAGACCCAGCTCTCCAGACACTTGTAATGGGTGAAAATAGGGGGAAGTATGAATATCCATTTTAGAAATACACGTTCTCAGAGGTTTAAGAAATCAGTAATATCAGAGCTGATTTTCTCTGACAACTCGGTTGAAGCATCTCTTCTTTTGGGCAATCTTTTCTGACTCCTTCAGCTTGGGTTCAATGTGTCCCGTCCCTGAGTGCTCTTCTTCCCCCAACCTCTGTCCATGCACTTCCACCTGAGCACCCCTCCTCTGTATTGTTATGGCCAGCTTACGTCTCCAACCCTTCACTTAATCAGATATTTTCTCTTCCTGCTGCATCTCCAGGCCTAACAAGTTTGAAATACACAAAATTGCCATTTTTATAGTAAAAAATGGTTTACTATGAATAGTTTTATCTGGTTGTACCTAGTATCTAGAAGGCACAAAATATTTGTTGGTCATTGAGTGACATAAGCCAGCTGAACTTGGTTGTGTACTTCTCGTCTTTTGAGTTCCATGCTCTGTTTGGCACCTTTTATGATGTCATTGACATCATGTATGCCAATGTGTGATATAATCCTGAGTGTTCTTTAGCTATTTCAAGTAGGTATGACTCAGAATCTCAGGTGAACAAATTCCTTAAGAACAAGCTGTCATGTATTTCCCAAAATACCGCAAGTGCTAGGTAATTGATATTTTAAGATCCATGTCTTGAATTCTCTTGCTTTAAGTTATAATGAAGACTATGAATCTCATAATGGGAAATGCTGTGGTTCAACTATAATCACAGAGTCTTTTTTTTTTTTCATTGTGTATTCATTTCTTTCATTTTTTTTTTTGAGAGAGAAACAGAGAGGCAGAGAGACAGGAACCCCCAGGAGGGTCTTCACCCTGTGATCTACTCCCAGTCTCAACTGGTCTGGATCACTGACATGTATGTGCTTGGCTTGCTCAGGGAGGTCCTGGAGCATGAACTCAGTACCTTTCCAATGTGGGGCCTATTGTATTGCTGCTGTGCCACCATCTAGCCCCATAATCACAGAGTCTTTGATAGAAGTATCACTTGGACTCAGTAGCTAGTCTGTTTCTATGATGGTAGACCTGCCTTTGACTTGTTAAGGATGTCAGTATGATTTGACAGCACATCTTGCTCTAGGCTTTTCTGTGTGTGTCATCAGTTTTCATTGGAAGAAACACCAAATTTGGAATCAGACTTGGTTTCAGATCCAGCTGTTTATAAGCATATGACCTTGGCATGGCCATTTAACTTTTTGCTATTTCATTTGCTTCACTTAAAAAAAAAAAATGCCTGTTTTACACCAGTGATGTGAGATCCAATATGTAGATTACTTCAAATACTTTTGGCTACAAGTAATAGAAGTTTCAACTAACATTGACTTAAAAATAGGAATGTATACTTTTTACGTATCAGAAGTCAAGAAGTTCCAGGGTAGTTCATTCAGCAGCTTAAAAAAAAATCACCGAGAATTTGGGTTCTTCCTATCTTTTTCCTCTGCCATTCTCAGCTTCAGCATCTCTCATTGTCCCAGGATGGCTGTTACAGCCTCAGACATCAGGTGCTCAACCTCAGTATCAGTTGTCAAGAAGCGTTAATGCTCCATTTTTGTGGCTTTTTTTGTAAGAAGAGTTTTCTAGAAGCCCCCCAGAAGGCATTCCCTTATATCTCATTACCCAGAATTGTCTCACATACCTGTATCTAAAGTAATCACTAGAAAAGGGAGTGAAATGGTCACATGGTGTTATAACAGTCAAGATATCCCCTGGTACATCGGAGGGAACCAGCTGTCTCCAAACTACCAACTACCTGACTCCTGAACCAAACTGGTGTTCTGTAACCAAGGAAACTGTGTGTGTATGTGTGGGGAGGGGATGGCTGTTGAGTGGACAGCCAATGTTGTATGCCAAACCACATGACAGTACGTGGCTGACCCTGACGTGTGACGGTGTTTAGGATGATCATATTTAAATAGGCGGTTATTGGTGTACATCTAAAACCTCAGATATGTTTCTTCCCTGTGGTTTTCATTTCATATAAACATAAACCAAGATTCTTATTCTAAGGAATAATTCTGTTTCATATTAATGCATATGTCCAAAAAAAGCACATAAAAAGTTAAAAATTTTTAAACATAACAGGATGTCGATGCTTAGAGACATTGATTGGAATAAGAAGTGTGTTCTGAGACTTTGCAGGAGGAATAAGCAAGAAGTAATATAGGTCTCCTGGTATTCCATCTGATTACCATGCAATAGCTAAAGCAAAATAAAGAGAACAAAACAAAACAAAAAAAAACCTTTGTCATAATAAAGTCTGGGCTCACGAGAAGTGTTCCCATAAAACGATCTAATTTATCCGACTCCTGATGATAGACTTGATATAAAGATACAATTTGCTAATGGGGTCACACTTTTACAAAAAATGTCTAAGCAGGCCACCCTATGATGTGGTTAAGGCAGCTGGATCCCACATGGCAGACTACACAATTTGAGTCCCAGACCTGGTGGTTTGAGAAGCATGCCAGGCATGTGTGCGTATGCCTGAAATCTCAAAAGGAAGGAGAGATGGAGTAGAAGGGATTGTGGCATGACCATGTCCCATGTGAATACTTTCTTGTTTTCTCTCTCTCTTTCTTTCTCTGTCTCTGGCAAGTGAACCTGCTCTCTGGCAAAACTTTTAAGGTTTCTAAGCGTTTCTATGCATATATTTACTCTCTGGAAAATATAACAATAACATGGCTTTGTCTTATTGCACAATGGCTAAAATCAAACCTATAAATCAAATATATGAGTTAACTATTTTTGTCATTCCTTTCTGTCACTGAAGAATAACTATATATGTTGTCAAAATATACACATGTACATGAAAATTCTTTTTTTTTCTTCTTTTGGAGAGGTTTTCACTATAGGGCGCATGCGCTCGCCAGATAGACAGAGAGAGACATAGAGACAGAAAGCGAGAAATCACCCCCGAGGGGGGATGGCCACGCTGCAATTCCTTCTCCTCCATTCTCCTCTTGGGATCTTGGGCACGCACGCACATGCGCCCGGCGTGAGTTTTAAGCCACCGGGTCCAGGACGTGAACCACTGTCGACTATGTGGGAGTCCAGTGACATAGCCATTACGCTAACTGCTGGTTCCCTGAAAATTCTTTTTTTAACTTTTATTTTATTTAACTGTATTTATTTATTTTTAATTTGATCAGAGAAGGACAGAGTGAGAGTGAGAGCGAGAACAAGAGTGAGCGCGAGAGCAAGAGAGAAACCATGAGAAAGTAAGCCACCAGGTCCGCGACTCAAACCATGGTCAGCCATGTGGGAGTCCAGCATCCTTAACCACCATGCCACCTCCTGGTCCTCAAAATTCTTTTGAAATTTGTTGAATGGCATTCTTCTTACTCATCAATGTGGATACTATAATGAGGACAAAAGTTCATAAGATAAAAACTTTATTGTAATTCAAGGACCTCATCATTTAGTAGATAGAGCAGGAGGATAATTCTGATTTAAGGTAGTCTGGGGGCTACAGGACAGATCCATATGAAGAGAGAAGTCAGGAGAGTGACAGGTGATTTCTGGCTTTGTGTGAGTGTAAGGAACAATGTTAGGAAATCATGACCCTTGAGAGACCTGATGGGAAAGACTGGGACAAACTTGTATGGCACATACATAGCATGAAAGTGGTGCTGTGGCATTGAGTACCGTCCACTACGGAAAGCTGGGCACTTTCTCCTCTCCCTTTTGCCCCAACTTTGGAGAGGTCAGGGTGGGAGAAAAAGTGGATAAAGCAGAGAGTGAAAAAGTCAACCACATCCTCCCCCCCATTCCAGGTTTCCTGGAGAGTAGTTAGAATGCTCTCAGAAGGCCATCATCAGGGGTCCCTGGACCTTGCCTGCCTAAACAGCACAACTCCCGCCCCAAGGTCTGAGTTTTCAATTAATCCATGCATTCTACAGACATTGCCTGTGCTTGATTTTCCTAGTTCATGTTAAGATCTATTGCAGAAGGCAATCATATTTTACTTCCTGAAAGAGACCCTCCAAGAATCATTGAACAACCTCCAAGTCACATTTTAGATTTTATTATTTACAAGGTTTCTGGAGGGTATGTTTAATAGAATATAGGAAAAAAAGGCATGGATCTCGACCTCTGTCATGAAAATGATTACTTTCAATTTTAGATCGGTACGGTATGGCTTAAAAAAAATGAGTAAAGTAGTAATTAACTTGTATATTTGCTGCATGAAAGGAATTATATAAAATGAATTTAAATTGTGAAGTGTAACAAAAATGAACCCGCCACTCAATTTAAGAACTAGCACTTTACCCATGAGGGCCAAGCCTTTGGCATAGCTCTTCCTCATTGCATCCTCTTACCTTTACCTAGTGATATCCAAAGGTGACATTTAGCGTTCCTTTGCTTTTCTTTGTAGTTATGTTACATGCTGTGTAGCCAAAGCGGTGTATTATTCAGGTTTGCTTGTTCGAGCCATATTATAAGCAGTACCACACTGTATGCATTCTTACATGAGTTATTTTTCTCACTCAACATTTTGTTTCTAAGATCCATCCTTAATAACATATATAGCTGTAGTTCGTTGATTTTGTTTTTCTGCTGATGGCCTGTTATTGTATGGCAATTTATGTTTCAAAGAACAGTGGGCTGTTTCCATTTTTTTCTTTTCTATTATAAATAATGCTGCTTGGGTCAGCAAGTGGCATGGAGATTAAGGTATGGATCTCACATGGCTAATTCTGTGCTATGAGTCTGGTGGCTTGAAAATTTCACCGGGTGTGCGTGTGTGTGCGCACACGCCTAACATTCCAACAGGAGAATGGAGGAGAAGGAACTGTGGTGTGGTCATCTCCCATGAAGGGGTGATTTCTCACCATCCCTCTCTCTGCCTGTCTGGTGAGCAGATACACCCTAAAGGCAAAATCTAAAAATAAAATAAAATAAAATAAAATAAAATAAAATAAAATAAAATAAAATAAAATAAATACTGCTGAAGATCCTTGCACATGTCTCCTTGGGCCTGTGTACAAGTGTATCTCTAGGCTCCTTCTGGACTTTGGACTTCTGTTGAGTAGCTTCAACTTTTGATTTCCAAGGGAAAATGTACATCTGTTTCAGAATGTACATTTTTGCCAGTCCGCTAGTATGAAATGGCATCTCATTGTGGTTTTCATTTGAATTTTCTTGATTACTAGCAAGTTAGAAATAGCCATTTGTTATTATATTTTCTGGATTTTTGCTTTTTTTTTCTAATTATTCTATTGATATTTTTGTCTTTTCCTTCTTGATTTTAAAGAATAAATATTTTGGATTTGTATCCTTGACAATTGTATACATTACAAATATTGTTCTTATCTTTAGTGACTTCTTTTTAAGATTCTTTATAGTTCCTTTTGATGAGTAGAAGTTCTTAATTTTGGGGGAGTTTAATTTATTAATGTTTATCTCATGGTTTACTCATTTTGTCTCATGCCTGGAAATTTTTCTCTAATCCAGGATCTTAAGTGTAGTCCCCTTTGGTGGCTTTTAAAGGATAAATGTAGTTTTGCCTTTTACATTAAAAATTTAATGTAAATAGAGTTGAGTTTTTATATGTCATGTAAGTATTTAATTTTTGTCTATGAATAATCAGTTGTTCAAAGGATCTGTCATGTGATCTCGAGCATACTGTCATGGTCTCTTCCTGGGCTCATTGTTCTTTTGGTTCTGTTTATCTATTATTGTACCAGTGCACTGATTTAATTATTACTTATGTATTTGCAAGTTTTTTTCAACTAATTTTTTCAGGAAAGTCTGGATCTTTTTTTTTTTCCTAGAAATTTTTGCTTTTGAGATTTTGGGGCATGCTCGCACATGCGCCTGGCATGAGTTTAAGCCTCCGGGTCCAGGACTTAAACCTCAGTCGACTATGTGGGAGTCCAGTGACATTAAACATTACACTATCTGCTGATCTGAGTTCTGGACCATTTTTATCTTTTTGCTTTATACAGTTTTAGGATTATCTTGTCAACTTTCATGAAAAATTCTTGGGCATGATGGTTATATTTTTGGAGATGTACCTAAGTTGTATGAAGTTTTAGTTTTTAAGTACATTTCTGGGTTCAGCCTACTATTAGTTTTGATTTGAATTTGTAACTTGGTTCATTAATGATGCTAACCTATAATTTTTCTTTTCTTTTTTTAAATTGGCCAGAGTGTATGTGCCCTCGCGGGGAGGTTGGGGAGAAAAAGATAGAAACAAAGGGAGAGAGGGAAAGTAAGAAAATGCCCCCGTGGGAGATGGTCATGCCACAGTCCCTCCTCCTCTGTTCAACATCCTTTGGGGATTTGGGGCATGAATGCACACTTGCGTGTTTTTCAAGCTGACAGGTCCAGGACTTAAATCACGCTTTTGGCCACGTGGGATCCAGCCACCCAACCACCGTGCCACTGCAGGCCAATTTTTCTTTTTCACACTGTCCTTATCTACTTTTAATATTAAGTTATACTAATCTTATAGAGTGCATTGAAATTTTTACCCACTTATTTCCATCATTTTGAAGAGCATGTCTAAGTTTTAAATATGTTTTTGACGTCTATGTAATTTGCCTGATAGCCTCCCTTTGGCGCATTTTCTTTTGTTTACTAACAGTCCAGCTTTTCCAATAGTTATCAAGGAAAATTCAACCTTTATTTTCTTCTTCGTGGGCCAGTTTTGGCAAGTTATATTTTCCCAGGACTTTTATTGGCATGAAGTTATGGTGTTTTGCTCATCTTTTTCATCTCTACTACATCTGTAGTTATAGCACATTTTTATTTGTGATGTAATTTGTGCTTTCTCTTTGTCTCACAGACCTTTCTAGAGGATGTTTGTTTTATGTTTTGTTAATTTTTGCTCCTGTCTTTTAGTTTCTTCCTTCAGATATCTTTGTTGAGGTCAGCTCCATTGCCTAGTAGTTAAAGTAGCCAGATCCAACATGGCCGATTGCAGTTTGAATCCTGGTCCTGGCAGCTTGAGAAACATGCTCGGTGTATGTGCGCACATGCCCCAAATCCCGACAGGATAAAGAAATGGAGGAAGAAGGATGGCAGCATAGCCAGCCCCATTGGGAGGTGCTTTCTCTCTCCGTCTCTCTCTGATGAGCATACATACATACCTTTTGGCAATTAAAAAATGTATCTGTGTTTTTTAATTTGTTACTTTCCTGATATTCTTTACTTTATGCTCTTTCCTAATAATATACTTGAATTAAAGTTATAAATGTTCATTGTTGTTCCCTAGTAGTTTTGACAGTCGAATTTTTGTGATAATTCAATTTTAAGTATTTTAAAATTTTTATTGCAATTTTTTTATTTTGAATTTTTAAATTTTTAAACTTATTTTGATATTTAATAGTTTTTTTTTTTTGTCTTTTGTCACAGGGCTTGTGTGTTTCCTGGAGAGAGACAGAGAGAGACAGTGAGAAGGAAAGTGAGAAATTAGTCCTTGAGGGGATAGCCATGCTGCAGATCTTTCACCTCCATTCTTCTCGTGGGACTTTGGGCATGTATGCACATGAACTTGGCATGATTTTCAAGCCACCAAGTCCAGGACTTGAACCATGGTTGGCCATGTGGGAGTCTAGTGTCTTAACTACTAGGCAATATTGCTGGCCCCCAATTCCTGACAGTATTAAACTGAACAATTTGGAAAAAATATTTGTGGGAACAGCATAATGGTTACATCACTGGACTCCCACATGGCCGACTGCAGTGTGAGTCCCGGACCTGAGGAGGCTTAAAATTTATGCCAAGTGTGTGTATGTGTGTGTGTATGTGTGTGTCCAAAATCCCAAGAGGAGATTGGAATAGAAGGGGCTGTGGTTTGGCCATCCCTCCTGGGGGGTGATTTCTCACTTTCTGTCTCTCTGTCTCTCCAGCAAGCTCCCATGCCCTATAGCAAAAATATCTCCAAAAAAAAAAAATATATATATATATACACATATGTGTATATACATATAAATTCTTTTATACTGCTGTTTTAAAGAGAAAACAATGTCACTTTGAAAGACAGCCTGGCAATTCCTCAAAAGATTAACCATAAAGTTATTATATGACCAGCAACCCCACACCTGTGGATATACCAAAGAGAAATGATATCCTGTGTCCACACAAAAGCTTGTACACTAACGTCCATAGCTGCATAATTTGGCTCTTCCTGACAACCAAAAAGTGGAAATAACTCAAATATCTATCAACTGATGAATAGATAAATAACATGTATACACACAGAAGAATATTTGCCCATCAAAAGGAATGTACTGTTCATATATGCAACAACGTGGTTGACATTGAAAATGTACTAAGTGAAACTCAACCACATAAATATTTGTGGTAAAATGCAAGTATAAATAAATGGAATAAAGAAAAAAAAAAAAGGACCACATAGCGTATTTACTTACAATGGAAGGGAACTATAACAGGAAACTGTACAGACAGAAATTAGATTAGTCATTGCCTTGGACTTGGGAACGAAGGAGTTGGGGAGATGGAGTGCATAGAATTTCTTTCGGGAGTGATGAAAATGTTAAAATTGACTGTAATAGTTTACAGAGTTGTTGTCTCACTCTGTAAATATACTAAAAACCATTAAGTTGTACAGTTTAAATGGGTGGATTGGATAGTATATTAATTTTATCTCATAAAGATGTTTGTTACTAAAGAAAAAATATTTTCTATTGAAATCACCAGTAAATTCAAATGGCTCTAAATTTTTTTTTTTTTTGGAGAAGTTTTTGCTATATGACATGTGTGCTCTCCAGAAAGACAGGAAGCGAGAAATCACCCCCCAGGAGGGATGGCCATGCCGCAATCCCTTCTCCTCTATTCTCCTCTCGGGATCTTGGGCATGCACACACAAGTGCCCAGCGTGAGTTTAAGCCACCGGGTCCAGGACTCAAACCATGGTCGACTACATGGGAGTCCAGCAACATAGCCATTATGCTAACTGCTGGTCCCAAATGGCTCTAAATTCTAGTAGCTCTACTTAAAACTTTTATGTGTTCATTCTAATCCCCCTACACTTTTCCTAAGTCTCTGCCCTTCACCTGTCTCATTGAAAATGCTGAATAACAAAGTTTAACTTATTTATCAAAAGGGATTAATTTGATGAAAATGATTGGAGAAGATGGATGTAACAACTTTTCAATTTCCAACCCCATAGGTAATCATATACAAACAGCCTGGAGTGACACACTGTGACAATGCGGCAGCACTTACTAACTAGCATACATGGCTTAGACCCTGTTATTTCATGACAGCAGAATCCCGAAACAATGCAAGTTCAGTGAGCGTGAGTGTAAGAACACCCTAGAGAACACACCTTAGAGAAATGCCGTCGATAAGAAATGGTCTTTGAGAGACGGTTTCTGGCATATGCTACAGGGGAGAATGGTATCGAATCTACACAATGACTGGGTTCTATGGAGTGGCACCTCTGTGGGGAGTTTTACTTTATTCTCTGTGCCTGAAACCTTGACCCCACCCTGGCTGTGAAGTAGGAGCCTGCTTTGTAAAGGGGTGCTGATCAAGACCACAGTCATTATCGAGCTGGGATCCAAACATCTGAAGCTTATCATGAAGCACAATAGTGGAGGCTTCTTAGCCACATTTCTAATTATATTTTCTCTGCTTTTTAGATAAAGGGACAAAGAAATATGGGACTTACTTTTCAGGTTTTTCAGGCTGCTCTGAAGTGTTCTTTTAAAGGTGGAGGGATGTAGTTTTGTTAAATAGTGGTTACCATGAACAGGGTGTGCTCCTGCAGACTCTCCTGTATACAGTTGCGTGTGGATGTCAGAGACGCATTAGGAGCTGGAATAATTCATTTGTTCTTTCTAATGAATAGTAATAATTTATAATTTGAACTAATCAAAAACCTTTCATCCACGAAAACCAACAAGCTTTACAAACATTATCCCCTCACCAACCTCTGCAGTAAGTGTCTGGCAAGTACGATTGTCTACAATTTGCAGAAGGGCCAAGATACAGAAATTATTCCTGATTTATATGCAGCTTGAAATTGGTGTTTTGAAAGTCACTTTGAACTTATTTTCATTAACTAGTTTGGTAGTCAAGGAATATAACTTACACTCGCCTCCATAATGGATACCTGCCAAGAAAAAAGTTACAAAATGCATTTATCCAGGTGTTTTCTGGTATTAGCCAAGCCAGTGAAGAGCCATGTCCATCCTCTGTCCCCCTGGGGGTCTAATCGCAGTGTGTCTGTAGCCGCAGGTGACAGAAGCCACTGTAGTGACATTGTGCTTATGCAAAGCCTTCAGCACCTTCTAGGCTGTTCTCTGATCACTGACCGAGGATAAACCAAGAAGAATGGAAATGCCCTGGAATTAGTATCCTCACCTCTAGGACCTGTTACCATGAGACTGTCCCACACAGGACTGCTAAATTAATCTCGAGATAATGCAGCTCTCATCAACTTTCACTTGCACCAAATCTGGAATTTGCCCTAATCCTGGAATTCAGGGCTCTCCATCCAAAACCTAGAAAGGCAAGGTTCTTCCATATTGCTCATCAGCTTCTCTATAGTTTGTTGAGGAAAAGATGTGGATTTAATTTGGCTAGTCTCTTTACCCTTCCTCCAGCCCATTCCCTCCGAGTAGAGACCAATATGTGCTCTTAGAAAAGCTATAAGGCTTGCAGACTTCTTTTGAAGACAGAAAAGAAGAAAATCTCATCTTAACTCCAGAAACTTCTTTAAACCTAGCCCAGAAGATTTTCCTAAAAGCCCAGACAGTTCAAATGATAGGTGGAGGTTCATCATATGCCCACGTATTCGCCTCCCTCTCTCTCGTGCACATGCACACAGCTTCCTCCTTGCTTGGCAAAGGTTTTTATGGAAGTTTCTGTTCCAATAAACTATGCAGGATGCAGTCACACATTTCCTTAGGTTCCAATGACATACAATGATTCCTACATTTTTTTTCATATAAAAGTAGCTGACTTAAGAATCATCTTTATATTTGTTCAGAGTAGTATTCTGCTTCTGTCCAGCAGCTGAAGCCATTCCCTGGAATTGATTAGCTCGTTGGCTGACGTGGCTCATTTCCCACCCCATGGTAAGCTCCAATTAGGAGGAACTATAGTAGAAATGCCTTACTGCTTTTCTTGGATGACAGTTGTTTAATTAGGAAAATTGGCTAAAGGAAAAGTGGATGATTTTAAAAAAGATTTACATAAATCTTGATTTTTTACTTTATTATATGATTTATTTACATTTAATCATTGCACATCTTATAGCATACACGTTTTTCAAAGCAGGCATGCAGTGCATGTCAATCAAGTAAAAGATAATACCATTAAATTATTTTTAACAGAGAACTTTACATTTTTGTGTCTGTTAAATGCTTTTTTTCTAAAACTATAATTTTTTTTGAGAGATTTTTAAATTATAGCTTGCATGTGCTTACCAGAGAGACAGAGAGTGACAGAGGGATAGAAAGTGAGAAATCACCCCCCAAGGAAGATGGTCACACCGTAATCCCTTCTCCTCCATTCTCCTCTCATAATCTTGGGCACACATGCACATGCACCTGGCATGAATTTTAAGCCACTGGACCCAGGGCTCAAACCACGGTTGACTATGTGGGAGTCCAGCAAAGTAACCATTACAGTATCTACTGGCTCCAAAGCCATATATATGTATATATTTTTTTGAGAGGTTTTTGCTATAGGGTGTGTGTGCTCACCAGAAAGACAGAGAGAGAGAGATAGAAAGCAAGAAGTCACCCTCCAGGGAGGATGGCCACGCTGCAATCCCTTTTCCTCCATGCTCCTCTTGGGATCTTGGGCACGTGCACACACGCGCCCGGGGTGAGTTAAAGGCACCAGGTCCAGGACTTGAACTGCGGTCGACTACATGGGAGACCAGTGACATAGCCATTACGCTAACTGCTGGTCCCCAAAGCCATATTTTTAAAATTAAACAAGTATATGTTCTTGTGCTAACTTTTGAATTATAGTGTTTTTCTCTTGACCATGGCTCCTTTACCTGGAGCACCTCTTTTTATTTATTTATTTTTTCTTTTTTTGGAGAGATTTTTGCTATAGGGCGTGTGCACTCGTCAGACAGACAGAGAGAGACAGACAGAAAGCGCGAAAACACCCACCAGGGGGGCCGGCCGGATGGCCACGCCCCAGTCCTTCTCCTCCATTCTCCTCTTGGGATCTTGGGCACACACACACATGCGCCCGGCGTGAGTTTAAGCCACCGGGTCTGGGACTCAAACTGTGGTCGGCTACATGGGAGTCCAGTGACATAGCCATTACGCTAACTACTAGTCCCCCTGGAGAACCTCTTTTATCTCCCTTCCACAGCTCAGTGTGGGGTTAAGACCATAGACTCAGAGGGACCAACCGACGTTGTAATGGTAACATTGTTGGGCTCCCATGTAGTCAACCACTGTTTGAGTCCTGGATCCGGCGGCTTAAAACTCACTCTGGGCGTGTGTGCATGTGTGTGTGTGCCCAAAATCCAGAGAAGAGAATGGAGCTTTGAGAAGAGATTGCGACATGGCCATCCCCTTGGGGAGTGATTTCTTGTTTTCTGTCTCTCCATGAGTGAGCTTACATGCCCTATGGCAAAAATACCTCTCTACAAACAAACAAACAAACAAATGAATCCACCATAGACTCCAGGCTAGACTAATCAGGCCTGAAATCTGACTCTGTCTTTGTTGGGTTGGGGATCTTGGCTATGCCATTTAACTTTCCTGTGCTTGGTTATTTTCATGTGTAAAATGGGTATAATAAAAGGACTCCCTTACTGGGTTGTTTGAAGAATTTAAAAAGTTAATATACATAAAATAAATATAAGAAGATTAAATAGTCAGAACCGTGGTTTATGTATATTAGACAGACTAAGCACTAAGTATTTGCCACTATGGTTATTAGTAGTAATTTTTAGTTTTGGCATCTTGAAAATCAAGTGAGAATTTAAAGATACTTGTAATCAGAGTACAGAATTTATATACAGTTTCATGATTTCCTTCTTAGCTGTTTTTCTTTTCAATGTGGTAAAATACATATAACATAAAATCTACTTACTTGGCCATTAAAAATATATATATATTTATTCCATGAGAAAGAGAGAGAGAGAGAGACTCTCAACAGAGTTCCCATACAATAATCTACTCCCAGTTTCAACTGACCTGGATCATGGACCTGCCTGTGCCCAGTGTGTTCAAGGAGGTCCCAAGATGAAGAACACCCAGGACATTCCCATATGTGTCTGTTTGCGTTACCGCTGCACCGCCACCTGCTCCCCACTGACTTAGCTGTAGTAGTTAAGAATGTAGTTCCGTAGAATTAAGTGCATTTACCGTGTTGTACAGCCAACACCACCATCCATGTCTAAAAGTCTTTTCATATTAGAGAACTGAAACTCTGTACTTGGTAAACCGCAACTTGCTATTCCTTCCTCCCCCTCCCCCACCCCGTGAACCACCCTTTCCAATTTTATATAGTAGTCTTGCCTATACCCAGTTTGATAATTTTTAAGAATAACTTCCTTATATTGAGTTTTTCTAAAGCATTTAACTTAATTTTTAATAGAAACAAAGCTCTATTTCTTTTCCTATCTATATGTGAAATTTAAGTAAATTTTCTAATTACACCATAAAATATGATAGGTCCAAACAAGTTTGGGAACAAACATAGCTAATTAGGTAGGCATACCCCTCAATTGAGGGGAGCAGAATGGTGCCTGTAAACCAGAGAGGGCCTGCAGTGTCTGGTACTGTGGGCTTCGGCCACCATGTTTTCTACAGAGAATAGTGTGGATCAGTTCATCTGAGCCATTCTGTGGGCTTCCTTCTCTGTATCTTGGTGCTTGTCACTTATATCATCTGAAACACCCTCATTCTTAATTCTGTGTGTCTAAATTGTACTCATTTTTCAATGTCTGCTTAGATGTACTACCTCTATGAAACCTTCCCTATTCACTTCCCTTCCAAACTTTCAAAGTGCTTCTTTGCACCTATCCCATGGTGCTGAACACTTTTTCTCTTGCGCTGTTAGTGTTTGCACAAGCTCTCTAAGGGCAAGCTCAGTGTGTCACGTGTCTTTGGACTTCTCATATCATTGGCTTAGTGCTATGTATGGAGCCAAGACTGCACTCACTTTTTTTTTTTTTTTAAGTTGCTTTCTTTCTTTCTCCATGAGTAGGAGAGGCAGAGATAGACAGACAGCACTTCCCATAGGATCCATCCCCAGATCCTGAGCATGTGCATGCCTGGTGTGTTCAGGGAGGTCTCTAGGCATGAACCTGGAATCTGCCCATGTGGGTGAACCTCACAGATCATTACATTATATCTATAGTGACCAGCTCCTAATGGCTCACATTTATTAAATTCCTGCCTTGTCAAGCTGAGACAGAGGAAATGAATGGAAGAAACTAAATATTAGAGCACCCTATAGGTAACAAAGCTTGTGTGTGTGTATGTAGTCATTCTTACAGCAAGTCCTTTTGGCATTTTCCTTATAATGGCTCTGCAGATGAAGGAACTGAGAGAAGTTAAGTTATTCATCCAAAGAAAATATTCCGATGGCGACAGTAGTGCCCTTGGTGCAATTTTCTAGCACTCTTTTGTTGAAAGTGTTCAGTGTGTCCCTCAGGGCATGTCTGTGGGCTCCTAAACTAAATACTGGGTGTTATCAAAGACCTGGTAATCAACACTAAAAGATTCCCAATATCAATCAAGTTGCAGGTGAATTTTGATCTGTAGGTGGTCGTTGGTGGCAGTCATTTATTGTTTTTTTTTTTTTTTTTTTCTAGCTTTAGTTTATGGAGAGAGAACCTGAGATTATGAAATCAGTGACTGGTTTAGAGCCCTGGTTCAAACCTATTGGACCCTGCCACCTATTGAATAAGCCAAAAATTTAGCCATTGAGGTTTGTTTTATTCATCTGTAAAATGGACATAATAATATATGGGCACTGCTATGAAGATTTGATAAATAATGCATATGAAAGCATTTATGCTATACAAGTATTGTATTTATCTACAGTATCATTATCATCCCACACTATTGAATAACCATTAATCTCAAGGTGAGAAAAGTCCAGGGCAGAAATTGGATTAATATGGAACAAGCTACTCTAAGTCCAAAATGGAAACTCTGGAGTTAATTACTACAGGAGTGCTTTTGAGACACTCACTGTTCTAATGTAATATGCTTGGTATTCTGTCATGATGGATTTTTGCTCGGAGCCTTATTTCCTTCCTAAGTTAAAATAACCACAAGCAAAGGCATGTAGTCTAGAAAAATGCTATTTTTATTTTCTACTGCCTGGATATCTTACCAATATGGAGTTGCCGAGAATGAGAGATACCCAGGGTCAAGAGAAGCTATTGTAGAACTTGGTATGAAGAGTATTTGTGGACTGACCCTGTCGTGCAGTGGTGAAGCACTGTGCATTGGGAGTTGGATCCCATATGGCCGACTGTAGTTCAAAACCCCACCATTGCAGCTTGCAAAACACATGAGGCATGCATGTGTGTGTGCTCCACATCCTGACAGGATGGAGAAACAGAGGTAAAAGAATCACAGCATGGCTATGTCCTATTGAGGTTGCTTTCTCTCACTTTCTTTCACCAGCACACATGCCCTCTGGTAACTAAAAACAGAAAATACTTTCAAGAGCATTTTTGTCATCTTTTTCTCTTAGAAATCTTCCCGGACCCCTCAGGCTGAGTTAGGTGCCCCTGCGATGTGCTGTCTAGAATGCTAAGCATATCCCTCTGCTGGCTTATTCACTGTATTAGCCACACTCAGAAGAGTGCCATAGTTCACGCTAGTTGTTCAGTGAGTACCTGTTGAATGATTCCCTCTGTCATGGTTCTGCTTTATCGCATGCCCTAGTCAGAAGTAGAAAGGAGGCAAGAGTTGTGGTTGGACGTGTTGCCATGTTGATTGTATTGATACAATAACTGAATCAATTAGACCAGTGTTTCTCAACCTTTTAAAATTATAGCCTCCTAGGAGCCATTTTAGACAATTCTTTCCTAATTGTTTCCCTATACCCCATCCATTAAATTTTAATATCACAGATATACTGTATGTCAGTTTACATATTGCGGCCCTTTGGAGAACTACAACCACTTTAATAAGTCAGATGTTTTTGTCCCCCAAGAACTAATTTTGCACCCTGGAGAACAGTATCATTCTCCTAGAGAATGTCCGAATATGACCACCTTTATGGAATGAGCTGGTTTGATACTATGCAGTTATTATAAAGAGTTTCTATTTGAGATTTCCACAGTTATAAAGTGATTAAGCTTTGGTTGCTTGTCTTGTAGACATACTTCCAAGATAAGGCTGTTGAATTGACTTCTTTTTGTGCAAAATAACTGATTTTAGTTTTATTTTGTACAGGATAAAAAGGCAAAGCCAACGTTTCTCCTTGACCACCAACAGTATTTCAGTGTGGGGCTAAGTTATGAACAAATCTAACAATCTCGGTTAATTTCATTCTTCTCAGAAGTCTTTAAACTAAATGTGTAACTATATTTACTGTTAATGAATTTAGACATCTATATAAATCATAACCATGCTTCTTGGGTGATCCTGCCTCATCATTCCCATGTGGGGTGTTTGTAGGTAATATACAACACAAGTTGGTTGGGGGTATATGCTACTACCACAGAATTAAAAAGCAACTGTAATGTGGTTTATGTGCGGAATGAATAGGCAGTTTTCATCATCTTTGGATGGCTTAAGGTAGCTCTTCTGGCAATGCTGTGTAAAAGCCACAGTGTCAATGGGATGCCTTTTATCATCTGTGTCATTAGGAGTTGAAAATACTTTTGAAGAATATGAAAAAATATTGGACTTTTTTTTTTTAAAAAAATGAGAGAGATAGCAAATGCAGGGAGGACCAAAGGAGGGAGGAAAGAAAGGAGGAGAGAGAGATTTTTGTCAGTCTTGACACATTACAATCCCTCCTGCCCCAGCCTCCCACTTGACAAAGACAACAAACACGTATCACTGCACCCAGCTTGTTTAAGGTTGGGTCTGGAACCAAACCTCAGTCTCTCATGTGGCCTTAGCTAATGTGCAATAGCAACCTCCCATGTATACCACCATAGCTGGGCTTGGATGTGGTGCTGAAGACCCCTTCTGTTATGATTTCATGGTTTCTCAATCTGTCTTTTAACTGTGATATAGAGCACAGACACTTAGGAAAACCTACTCCAACACCTCAATGAGAGAAACCTATCTTTTCTTGAGAGCAATCCATTTTATTCTGTTTGCATTAACCTAGATCCTAAATATCTGGAAGCATCTGGCTTTTCCTAGTGAAGTTCCATCATGACATGACTCATCATTATCAGCATAGAGAGATAGAAAGATTAGTCATAACATTATCAATTTGATTACCCAGTAAGTTCCCTTTTATGTCTCTTATTCAATATTCTCATATCTAAGATTGAGGGGACAAGTATCAGTACCCCCATTATACAGATTAGCAACTTTGACTAAGAGAAGTTAAGTATCTTATCTGGCTTATTATGCCCTCAAATTTAGGTCTTCTGACTCCAAAGACCTATACCTGTTTAACTGTCCCACATCACTCCAAGCCTTTATCTTTCTTGTGGAGGAGTGAGTAGACCTCCCCAAAGCACAACTTGGACCAGTGAGTAAAAAGGGGCAGACTTTGGGACCAGAAAATTGCGTAATGGTTGCTTCATTGAACTCCCACGTGGTCAACCATGGTTCAAGTCCTGGACCTGGCAGCTTGAAACTCATGCTAGGTGCATGTGTGTGCGTGCCCAAAATCCCAAGAGGAGAAGGGCATGGCCATCACTCTGGGCTGTGATTTCTCACTTTCTATCTCTCTGGCGAGCACATGTGTGCATTATAGCAAAAATCTCTCTCTCTCTCTCTCTCAAAAAAAAAAGACAGACTTTAACTCAATAGAAGTGGAAATTTCTAGCAATTAGAATATTTCAAACATTGCATAGATTACTTTGTGAAGTAGCCTGTGCCTCTTCTTGAAATGGTCATCTGGATATTGCAGTGGGGTAAAATACAGTATGGCATTTGGCTAAATAACCTGGCAAATCTCTTACCATTCTGAGACTTTGCAAAAAATAAAACAAAACAAAACAAACCTCTGTCTGTCTATCTATCTATCTGTCTGTCTGTCTATCTCTGGTCAGTTTCCTCTCTCTTGTTATAGCAACGTAATTCAAATGGCTAAATTCATGGTCACCTGAACCAGCTTTGCATCACATGTACCTATGGAGCTTGGTAAGAATGTGTATGTGCAGGCCTGATCCCTGATTCCAGTGAGGAATGGAAGCAGAAGTGTTGAGGTATGTTTCAAAAGTTCCACAAGTGATTCTAAGGCAAGAAGTTGTGAACCACTCTTCCTGTGAAGCCCACTGATAACAAAGTACACACAGGCCTCATCGTAAGCATGGGGTATAATTTAGAAACATCAAAGACTCACAGTTTCTCAGTGTGCGATACCCCTGTTAATATTAATCAAGGCATTTAATAAGATTGTGTTTGTTCTCCTGGCTGCAAGGGTACCATGATTCCTACTAGGCGGATTATCTCCTAATTGCTAATATCTCCTAATACCTACCTATATCATGGGAGGATAAGAGTTGGTGTTGGTTTGGAAAACAGGCATTAATCAGCCCAAACGCATCAGTCTCTTCAAACACTATTTTCTGGAAAACAGGCTAAAATCAGGAGGTTGGATACAAGTTGGTGAACTGCTTACTCCAATACCAGTTACCTACATTTCCACATCAGTTACCCTTGTAGCAAGAAGAAACTTCCGATGGCACAAAGAATTATTAATGCTTTGGTTGATTGCTTTCTTGAGGATTTTTTTTTGATCAAATATTCAACTATGTTTATAGCACTCTTCTGAGAGAATAATCTCTGAAGGATATGTTCATATAGAATAAATGCCAGAGGATTATAAGTTCCCCAGTATGTCTTCCCATAATGAGTCGAAAAAAAACCACAATTGCTCTAACAGTATTTTTTTTTTTTCTTTTCGATCAATAGGTTGCTTTTTAAAGCTTACATTTTCTCATTGGACACTTTAAATGACTGATGAGACAAAAGAAAAAAAGCCAAGCTAAAATGACAGTATAGACACTCCTCAAATCCTATAATGAACTCCACAGGGCATCCAATTTTGATGTATTAGGATTTTTTTTATAATGAGTACATTGTTGGAAATCACATTTTCTATCTGCAGGAGCTGAAGATGAAACTGAGCTGACATCTTACCTCTTTGTAGCTAATTAGCAAGAGAAAGGTAGTGTTTTGAATCTTGTATGGGAAAGGGGAGGTATTCACCCACCCTCTCCTCTTTTTCCCTTCAAACTCCTGGATCTGTTTTTGTGCTCTTTGATTTGATTTAACGTTTTGGATGAGTCTGGTTGGTAGGAAAAGAATAAAGGAAGTTGAAGAATGATTACTATTTAATGAAAAAAATCAGCGTAGCTCACTTCTCTCCTCCATCTTGACTATAGGATACATAAGAGAGGTCAAGTCTTTTTACTTGAAAGGGCAATTCCTTTCCTGAGCGCAGCCTATAGGCAGTACCTATGATCTAAAAGTTTTTGTTATCACCATATTAACATTCGTCACCCTTGAATCCCCAACACTTAGCACAGTTCTTCGAAGTTAGTAACTACTTAATAAATGTCTATTAATTAATGTGTTTATTCATTAATTTATTTGTTTATTCACTAATAAACAAAACATCATGTTGGTTCATACATTTGAAGTATTATAAATGTATTAGCTGTATCAAATATCTCACTGTGAGTGGTAGCTGTGTTCATTTTAGGATATGTGATAAGGCTTACATAGAATTGAGTGGTCAGGGCCAGAAGGCTAGAGCAGAATGTGCATATACAGTTCCACTTGGGGACCAGTAATTAGGCAGGTGAGTAGTGCTGGGGTTCACATAGACGCCCCATCCTCAAGAAGGCTAAGTGATGGGAAAATCCAGTAAAAGGAATCCTCCAATCCATACATGTGTGCTCGCCGTGCTATTTCCATGTTGCCTACACCCCATCCCTGCTGCCTGCCAACCTGCGATCACTTGGCACTGCCTGGAGGGAGGTGACCTTGCGTTCTGAAGCTGCAGCTCAGGGGTGGGGAGTGGGGGAGTTTCTGCTCCATCTTGGCTCCAGTGCCTCTGTTGTGTCCCAGTCTCATTGACTCCGATGGACAAAAATCCTTATCAGAAAGAATGGTTGGCATGGCCTAGTTAGAAACAGCCTTTCCAGAATAGCAAAATTCTAGCCTCAGTTCCTACTCCTGGAGTCATGTCCAGGAAACATCTTTTTACTTGAATCAAGTACTTGCTTATTAAACTTGGCTTTTTATTTCTAAAAAGGGCAATCACACTTTAAAAAAAAAAAAAAAAAAAAACAGACTTCTCCGTGCAGCCATCAAAAGTGTGAGACTCTGGGCCCTCCTGTGGTGTGGAAGAAGGCCAGGCTGCAGTCTCCATCAGAGCAGGATTGCCAAGGAACCTCAGCAGCTGGCTCGACAGGTACACACACTCAACAGATATTTCTGGAATGAACGAGTCAATGACTGAAATCCAAGTTAGACATTTACAGAGATAAATTTAGTTTAATAAGATAGAGGTCTCCTTATATCATTTCTTTTAAAGTTTAGTGCAGATAGGGGAGGCATCCATTTTAAGGAAACTCAAAAGGGTAATAACAACAGAAGCCTAGAGAAAAGTTCTCTTCCCAGACACTTTATCATATATGACCTCATTTAATTATTTTTCTTGTCACAAAGGTTAGCTTTATTCTCATCTTTAAAACTATATATATATATATATATGAGACTCAATATCACAGTCAAAGAAAAGAAAAGAAAAACTTGGCTGGGCACAATAGGGTATGGATACACACACACCTGGTGTGATCTTCAAGCTGCCAGGTCCAGAACTTGAACTATGCTTGGCCATGTGGGAGTCCAGCATCTTAATCACCATGCCACCTGCTGGCAACCTCCAGTTCCTTTTTTAAGCATTTGGTTCATTCAGGAATTGCCTTCCACGTAGCTTGATGACCCAAAATGCTTGGGGCCATGAGGTGGTGCAGCCATATAACACAACATTGTGAAACTAACCCACATGGAGAGGTTCCAGGTTCATGTCTGGAGACCTCCCTGGGAACACTTGGCTCGTACTTGCCCATGATCTGGGGCTTGTGAAACCTGGGTATGGACCGCAGTGTCAAGACTATGAGTACACACTCTGTCTTTCTGTCTCTCTCAGAAGAAATAAACTTTAAGAAAAGAAGAAAGAAACTTAGAAAGGAAAAAAAAAAAAAATGCCTGCCTTTTCTGCTCCCAGAGCACACCTGTATGTCTCTTCTTGGATGTTTTGTCTTAGAAGGAATGGCGGCCTATAATTGACCCCTCTGTGATGGTTCACCTTCTGCTGGGACCGCGGGGTAAGGCAGTGGAGGGAAATGCTGAGAGAGGACATTCATCCCTTTCGGTTTTCCTTTTAAGATGTTTTTGAACAACAATGTTAAAGCACCTATAATGGTGCTGTGAATTGTTAACAAGCATGTTTGCACATCACATCTATCATGCTATTTGCACGATGTTATGTGAAGAAACAGCTCAAAGTATTTTTAAGATATGGCCTTTTATCTCTGGAAGCACAAGGAAGTATTTGCAGATTGGTCTCTGGAATAAAATTAGCCAGGCACGATGGCTAGTTCCTGTAAAGTGTGGGCATTTCTGTAAATGGTTCTGAGTCCCTTAATCCTTTTGATCATTTGCACTGTGTATTTTTACACCGGTTCTTTTACATTGGAGAAATAAAGTAAAGAGACTTAAAGGTGAGTTTGGCAAGGGCATCTCTGTGCTGTTTGTCAATGCAAATGGATCTTGAATTTGAATGGTAGTAGTTTCTCTTAAACAACCACGCTCTTTTAAACCTCTCTGCAAATAATGTCAGTGGCAGATTATGTCTGAGAGTGTTTGCTGGTCAGGAAATCTTCCCTGACCCCATATTGCTGCCACAGAAGAAGAATCTAATACTGTAAAATATTCTTGACAGCTTGGATGCCAATTACTGTACAGCTGCGATTTCTCACCTGGGCCACTCTCCGCGTGACACTTGCCCTCATTTGGTGACTTTGGGTTTCCACATTCAGAAGCCTGGTTTGGGATCATAGAATGAATCCCAGCTTCATCTCTGATTGAACCACGGTTGGTTTGTGACTAGATCCTGCCTCTTAACTAGCTGTGGGATGTCGTGTGAGAAAACTTGTGGAGAGACAAGTTTTCTGATCTGTAAAATGGGGACCACGTCTTTCTTGCAAAATTGTTGTGAGCAGTATTTGTACACCCATATTGATAGCAGCGTATTCATAGTAGCTAAAAGGTGAAGAGAACCCAGTGTTCGTTAATGGGTGAATGGGTTAGCAGAGTGTGTGCATGTGCGGGCCCACACACAAAACAGAATATCATTCATCTTGAAAAAGAAAGGAAACTGACATGCCACAGTGTTGATGAACCTAGAAGACAGTACACCAAGTAAAATTAGACAGTCACAAAAAGACAAGCACTGTGAGTCCACTTACGTGAGGTACCTAGAGTAGTCAGATTCACTGAGGTGGAAAGCAGGCTGGTGGTAGCTAGGGGCTGAGCAGAGGGGAGGTTAGTGTTTAATGAGTTCAGCGCTTCAGTTCTACAGATGAAAAGCATTCTAGAGAGGAACAGTGGTGATGGTTGCTGAACAATATGAATGCACTTAATACCACTGAAATGTACACTTTTAAGATGGTAAATTTTATGTTAGGTATATTTTATCACAATAGAAAAAATAGGAAAAAATTGTTGGGAGCATTAAATGGTGTCAGGTAGGTAAAATGCTTGCCATATGGTCTGTATTCTGTAAATAGTAGCTAATAGCGTCTGCTCTGGCTAGGACATGGTATTTTGATGGTTGCATAATAGCTCATCATGTGGTTAGACCATAATTTCTTTTTCGTCCGACTTTTGTATTTCTTACAGAACTCTATCATTAGAATAATGATGGAGTGAGTTTTCTGTACATGTGTATATATTTCCCATTATTTGGGGTTATGCCTTTAAGATGGATTTCCTGGATCACTTAATCAAGGAGAATGAGCATCTTTGTGGTTCTCGCTTACATATGTCAATGGGGTTTCCAGAAGGATTTAGTAATTTTACCCTGTCACTAGCCAAGTAAGGGCACCCATTTCTTTGTGTCGTTAACTGCGCTAAGATGCTTTTAAGCAATTTTACAATGTGTAATAAATGAGAAATGGTATTTGCTTTTATCACTAAAAATGCTGAGCATTTTGCTTGTCTTGGTTTGCACTTGTTCTTTCCTATCTTTCCTATGTGAATAGCCTGTTTGCATTTTTTGTTTATACTGTCGGCCCTCCATATATGTGGATTCCACCTCTGTGTGTTAAGCCAACCACAGATTGAACGTATTTGGGAAAAAAAAGAAAAAACAAAACAAAACAAAACTGGTTGCCGCTGTACCAAACGTGTAGAGACTTTTTTCTTTATCATTAGTTTCTGAACAATGTATTAATAGTGTAACAACTGTTTTCATAGCATTTTCATTGTTTTAGGTAGGATAAGTAATCTAGACATGACTTCAAGTATACTGGACAATGTGCGTAGGTTAAATATAATTACAATACCATTTTAGGTAAGGCATGTGAGCATCTTCAGATTTTGGTTACTGTGGGGAGAAGGTCCTGAAACCAATCCCTTGTGGGTACTGAACAACGACTATATTTCTAGTGTGATTTCAATGCTTTCATAACAAATTATATCTGTCCTTTATTAATACTCAGAGAATTTTAGTGCTTATGTGGTTAAATGACTTGCTTATATATTTTGAATTAGAAAATATTAAGATTTTAAAGTAGATCAAAAGTGGTTTTTACAATAATGATTGTTATTCTTACTGCATCTTTTCTGTCTGTTAGCATAAAACCTGGTTAGATGCTAACTTTAATGACTATAGTATTTCAACTAAAATGCACAGATTGACCAATTAATAAACCAATATATAACAACCAATTAATACCAATATAAAAAGGACATGCCAAAAACTAGGGCAAAGAAGAAATTAGAATTACTAATAAACATGAAATTTATTTTTTACTTCATTAATAATTAAATTCATTCAAAATAAAATAATAGAACATTATTTTCTGGGTATAATTCCTGCAGTTTAAAAATGTATTAGTGACTGAGACTGCTCCTCAATATGCTGCCAATGGGGAGAGAAAATTGGGTCAACTTTACTGAAAATCACTTTGGCATGAGGCATCAAGAAAATTTAAAATGTTTATAAATGTTCATTTACAAATTCTTCTTATATAACTGTGGGTTAAGGAGCCTCAGAAGTGTGGAAAAATATTTACATTCATAGACAAAAATAGGATTCAGTTTTAATGCCCAATGACAGGGAATGACCGAATTAGCAATCAGACAACCAGCTGATGGAGTATTTTGTAGTTGTCATAAACGGTGTTTTCTAAAAACTTCAGTGACATAGGGAAACACTTCTAATACACTGGTAAGGGGGAAAATCATGCAGGAGTGATTACAGTGGAACAAACTGTCACAGAAGCTGAAGGCAAAGACCAGATCTCTCTCTGGGCAAGGCCAAATTCTTTCTTGTACATAAGGTGACCAAAAAGAGATGGGAAGCAAATTTCAATATAGAGATGGTGTTAATGTGGCATCTGTAATTAGTGTGTTCTAGAATTGTAAGATAAGAGAGGGTATGGATTCCATAGGTTTAAGTGGTACCGCAAATATGTACTTGCCTGAATCACTGAACTTCCGGGACTTGGAGGACGGGCCTGCTTAACATGGGGCCTGCAAGGAGACAGAGTCTACAGTTGTTGTTTAGCACAGAGATGAATTAGGTTGAGAAAGCACTTACCACCCCACCGGGTATTTGACTCCGACCCTTGTCTTGGTGTTAACAGCATAGTAAATATGTTCCTCAGATAACTAATTTACCTAATGTGAACAAGTTATAAGCCCATTTCATACAGACATCTCTGGCACCATCTTACTCTGTAGCACTGTTGAGGTTCCTACAGATAGCATCAGATGACAATAGAAATAAATGTATGTGTTTCCCTTTGCAGAGTTTCAAATCGTGAACACTATGTCAGGTTGATCCATACGTTTTCATAAGATTGAGATGAGAAAAATGAAAACCCAAATTATAGTCTCATAAACTTAAATATTAATATATACATACACCCAGTGAAGACGTAAGCATCCCAGGAAGCTTGCTAGAAGGTAGCTGTGTGCTTTTGTGAGAAAAGAAACAGCAACAGAGCTTCAGGATGACACTGTTAGCTAAAAAGTCCAGTTAGTCTTCCATTCTCCCTCCCATCAGGGGGAAGAATTTCAACTTTTGTCTATTGTTTTTTGAAAAAATAATAATAACATGCAATAAATTGACGTCAATAAATTGCGGTTGTACATTCTGTTTCTTTCAAGGAAACACTGGCCACGCAGAAGTGGTCCGAGTGGTGTACCAGCCAGAGCACATCAGCTTCGAGGAACTGCTCAAGGTCTTCTGGGAGAATCACGACCCGACCCAAGGTAGAGTGATGAGTGAGCCAGTATTTAATTATCTTACTAATTACAGCTGGGATAATTAGTGTTTGAGCTGCATGGAAGAGATGAACCTTGAAATCACACAGGAGCTCAAGAATATGATTGCAGACATTTATTGACGGGAAGAGGAGGGGCTGGGGAGAAAAAGGGTAAGAGAATAAAGGCGCAGCCACGTTCGGCGCCCCTCCCCCCTTACAGCTGTCAGGGGTGGGAAAATTCCCACAGAGAAAGATGCCAGACAATAGAGATCCGTTCACCTTTGATTATTGCATTATTCCTCCTTAATGCAGTCTTTTGTCTACAAAATTAAAGTGTCTTTCCAGCAGCTCCAAAGTTTTCCTGATTTATGGTTCTTTTATTTCCTTGAGTTTAGCCTTTCTTGTCTTTTGACATTATCAGGTTTTTGTTTTTTTTTTTTTTTTTTAGTGTCTGTGAATAATTTAAAAAAAAGGTAAAATGCAATATTCAGTAGGTCCACAAAACTTGGTCATTTAAATATTTTATTTGTCTTCTCTGGAATTTGCTATATGAAGATATTAATATATTTGGGCTATAAACAGTGTGGTCAGAGATTTTATTTGAGTGCATAGGCAAGCAAAAAGTCCCATGTTGGCAAATATCATTGTAGTATTCAATAATGAAGCAATTCCCAGATTGCATCCTGATAGCCTTACAAGCACTTCCTCGCTAGTGTGATAATCTGATATTATAAAGCTTATGAACTGGAAAGTCCTGTATAATAGGTGTGATTTTTTTAAAAAACTGTTCATTTAGCCATCAGTCCATTAAACAAAAATATTTTCCTTTAGTGTCAGGTTTTTGTGTATTGGGCATGCAATGTTGGCTGTTTCTTAGAGAATGGATGTGTCTTTTCAAATGTGTATTGTACTTTATGGTAGAATCTTTATTTGACCCTAGCCACACAGGTGGGTGGGTCCTGAGTGCTGGTTCTAAGAACCAACCAATGCCAGGATGGTTTGCCAGAGGGGAAAGGTCATAGCTAAGGCAGAATTTGATAAGCTTAAGGGTAAGGCAGGTTGGTCCAGATTCAAGGTAAATCTGTTGAAGAGAGTGAAGGCTAGAAGTCTGGGCTTTGGATGGAGGTTGGACTGAGATTTACATGGTAACCAAGTCTGGTTTGATGTGGGGAAATGGGTCCCTGGTGGGAGAGGGATGACGATGGGGCAAGGTAGGTAGAGGACTGGGACAAGAACACTACAAGCAGAAGGTTCAGTGTTACCCAGTTAGGACTACTGGACTGTTGTATATGAGAAAGGGAGGCCCGGGGGCTTAAACAGCCTTGGCTCAGCTGGACTCTGGTGAGCCTCAGAAATAGAGTAGTGACAGCCAGGAGCTCATGCTGGTAAGACTTTTTGATTTCAGATGGGGCAGACATTCAGCCTTTTTGACTGTCAAAGCCAAATGTCAGCACAGAATGCGGAGAGCCTCAGAATTAGCAGTGGAGACACGTCAGGAGCCCAGACAAAGCAGAGGGCATGTAGAAGACAGGCTCCCCTGCAGGTCCGGTCCGGAGGGTAAAAATCTGTCCTTTACTTCTTTCTCTTCTCTTAAATTCCTATCCATTTTATCTCATCTTTATCAGTGCACAGTTGGGTTGCTAGTATTGGCCCCTGAATCTTAGGGGGGAATTCTACCTTTAAAAACAAAACAAAACAAAACAAAAACTTAGAGGGGCCAGCCAGGTGGTGTGGTGGATAAGGCAGCTGAATCTCACATGACCAAGTGCATGGTTCAAGTCTTGAACTTAGCAGCTTGGAAAATATGCTGGGCATGTATACATGTATACCCAACATCCTGAGAGGAGAAGGAAGTGTGGTGTGGTCATCCCCCCAGGGTAGTTGTGAGGGAGGATGATTTCTCACTTTCCCTGTCTCTCTTTCTCTCTCTTTCTGTATTTCTCTGATGAGCACACACACACCTCATAGCAATAACTAATAATAATAATAATAATAAAATATTAAAATAAAAACCTTAGAGGTCAGGATGGTTGTGTAGCAGTAATATGCAATTCTCTGGGAGGCTAACTCACATGGGAAGGTTCTGGGTTCAAGTTTGGAGACCTCCCTGAGTTTGCTGGGCATGCACATGTTCTTCATCTGGCGCTGGCTAAGGCTGGGAGTGGATCGTGGCATCAGGACCCCATGGTGAGGGGGCTGTTCCTCTGTTTTGCTCTCTCTGTTACTCTCTAACTTGTGGTATAAACTTAAAAAACAAAAACATAAAAAACAATTTAAAAGATCTCTTGTTCTCCCCTACCTTGTCTCAAGTTTGCCTCATCTATGACTCAGTTCTCACACAGCTGCTTCTTTGAAATTCTTATTTACTGTCTGTATTTGTTTGCTAGGGTTGCCATAAATGAAGTATATCACAGACTAGTTGTCTTACACAACAGATGTTCATGTTCTTACATTTCTGAGCCTGGAAATCCAAGAACAACTGTCTATATGGCTGATTTCTTCTGAGGCCTCTGTCCTTGGCCTGTAGACGGCTGTCTTCTCCCTATGTTTTTATGTGGTCTTGCCTCTGTATCTGAGTTTGCCAAATTTCCTCTTTTTATAAGGCATCGTTACATCAGACTGGAGTCCACTGAAGTGCTCTCATTTTACTTTAAGTACTTTAAAAATCTTATCAAAATTCAAATACAGTTATATTCTGTGGTGTCGGTGATTAGGACTTCAACATACGAATTTGTGGGGCAGGGCATAATCGAACCCATAACACAGTTCAGTGATGTAATAACTTACTCTGCTATTTTCCAGAGGTATTTCGAGTCTAACAGGGCATTCATAGACAAGGAGGTTAGCTTCATCTGGCTGAATGTCACAGAATAGAGCCTTTCAGCGTCAATGCTATAAGCTAAAAGATGAAATGGTTAATAGTGGAGTTTGTAGACAATGGAGTTTTGATTATTGAATGAAATATTTTTCCACTGATATTTTGAGGGAATTAAACATATAGGAGGGGAATTTTTCTACCATTGCATATGTTAATTCCTATTTAAAATAGTGCTTGATGTAGCATATACAGTTGCAAACATTAAATCACAAGATAAATGGTCTGCTCACATTATTATTAGAATTACTTTTTTGGAGAGCTCAGTGTAATAGACTAGAAAACTACCTGTTTTTGCCTTATGAGGTTTTCTATTACCCTTTAGGGATAGGCCCTACTTTACTGGCCTAAGGGGTGGTACATGATGTAGACCTGACCAATCACACTAGCTTGGTCTGTTTTCAGCAGTGTTTGACCCAAGGAATGTGACATAAGCGGGGCCAACAAGTGTCCTATCCTGGGCCTATTATATGAGAGGAAAGATGTTCTCCTTTTGCTGGGGATGCCAAGGTAGCAATGCTCTGTATGTGGAAAGAGCCTGCCTATAGGAGAAGCCAGGGAGGAAATGAGCAGAGACTGAGATATGAGAGACAAGAAGAGAGACCTTCCATGGGACTCTAAAGTCCTGAGACCTCTCACACCTATAACTCATCCTTTAATTCTGGGACCTGTCCTGGGAGCCTTCTAAGCTATGAGAGCTACTGTGGACGTCCCCATTTGTTTTTCTTAAGCTAGTTTGTTGAGTTTCTATTACCTATAACAACAATAACAGAAATCTTGGTCCCCTCATTCAACATAAATGATCATTGCTCTTTATATTTAGTAACTAAGTTCATTTGGTTTTATAAATCAGAGGTCTGAAATAATTTGGTTAATACCATTGACTCAGATGTGCAGTGGAAGACACTAAAAATCATTTCTTCAAGACTTACTGGTGGTTTGCTTAGGGGTTTCCTTGGTAATTTAGAATTAAAAACTAGGGTTTAGGATTTGGGATACATGGTCTGGAAATATATCAGGATCCCTCTCAGTATCCCTAATGTACTAATAACAGTAATCATTAACTAATGACATTTACCTTTCATTTCCTATGCTAGACACTCTGCTCAGTGGTGCTAAGTCCTCAAGTGGTATGGAGGAATATCCAGTCTCTCAGTAAATACACAGGGAAAATATATTTCTCTAGGAAGAAGAGTTAAGTTCCAATGTACCAAGATCAAATGAGCATACAAGACCACATAAATGCATATTAGACCACAGACCAAAATATTAAAAGACATCATTAGAAACAATGATGTGTTAATTATGGAACATTAAAAACAAAAAAAAAAGGACATTCGGAAGAACTCTGGTACCAACGGATTGAATATTTCCAGAGAACCCTGAAGGTCCAAAACATATAGGCATGTGTAACATTTCTTTTTTTTTTTTTTTAATTTCCATACTTGTATTTTTTATTTTATTATTATTTTATACATTCAATCTCTATATTTCATTTAACTTGTAGAGAGAATTTACCCAACATGAAATACACCTCAGACAAGTCCAGTTGAGAATACTGTACGTGTCATCATCAACAGGAAATAACCCATTTCTGTGTCCCACAAATGTCTTAGTCTCTATTTTTCTGCCTAATTTCATTCCCTACCCTCTTTCTCTCTTCCACCCTTCCTTCCACACTGTCTCCAGTGTCCATAACTATTCAGTCTCTACCACAGAGTACAGTCAGTCAGTAACTGTATGTTAAGTGGAAATATACAATGTCTTTCTTTCAGTCATGTATACTTTTTCTGAGGTCAGAATTTGAAGCCTGCTCCCTGTAGGATGGGCATGAAGTAGGGAGGAACCAGGCTGCTAGTGAACTTGACTGCAGACCACACACCACAGTGTACCACAACCTGTAAATTCTGCATTTGGAGTCACATGGCAACCCTGGTTCCCTTTGCCAATGAAAAGTGTCCCTAAAAAGAAAGCCACAGTTGAGTAAATGAGGGGAGTGAAGGCGGTTCTTACTCAGAATAGGGACATTTCAGAAGAGATCAGTGTGCTGGACTTGGTGGTGGCTTTCATCTCCAAAGCAACACCCGTCTCTGGTTTCTCCTTTTTAAGTTTCTTTCTTTCGTAAAAGTAAGAGGCAGGAAGACAGAAATAGAGACAAGTACCCTCAACAGGGTGTCATGCTGCAAGAACTCTGTCCCCTCAGCCTTCCCAGCCAGCCAGGATCATCCTAGGTTGATCTGGGAACCGAACCCATGATCGCCTGTGTGAATCTATCATCGCTTGAGCAGTACGTTACCACTGCACCACTGAACTGGCCCTACCACTCTGACTTCTTTGCATTAACAAGAGTAAGTGACTGCTGAAACTACTTGAGGGATGTTCTTGCCTATGCCTGAATTGCTTATCAATAAAAAGACAAAACTTGAAGAAAAGTTGAGAAGACATTGACCTTTGATGTGAAGATGTTCCCAGGAAACACGTGTTTCTCCACAGAAATATGACTCAAGAGAAATGCATTTTAATTAGAATGTTGAAAGACTTTAGTACCTTATTTATAAGTCATTAAGGATTTGAAGGGGCCACTTAAATGTTTTAGTTATAATTTACTGCATTTTGTGGGAAAAGCAGTATCATAAAATGATATTTGCAAATGTGGGGAATCTTGCTAATGTCAAGTGTCTTACTACAGTAGAAATAGCAAGAATTTAAGCTTAATTAAATCAGATCTTCATGGCCCAGACTAAACAGAAAATCTGCATGATCTTCACTACCTCAAGGTACTGAAGCAGCTCTCCTGCTGTCTGCCTTAATGGGTGGGACAAAGTACCCATACATAATCCACCATTTTGAAGGGGACAAATATGGTAAAAGAGGAAAGTATAAACTTTCTGAAATATAAGTGGCTGTTCCACAGCCACTATGCACCAAGGCCAGAGAAAGTGCCACTTAGGCTAATTTCAGTTCCAGTAACATACTCAGTAGACCCAATAGACCCATTATACATTTGGTCAGTAAATAAAAAAAATAGTCTTTTTCTTTTAATTTACCAATACCACAAATCCTCTACTTTTGTCAAAACATTCCGATGCCACTGTTTAGATTTCTTTTTCACTCATGGGACAAATATATGGTACTCATAGGCTTCCTTTGCTTTCTTGCCTTGGGGTGGGGGTCTGTAGCTACTATTCAATATGCCCAAGCTCCTGGCAGGGCCTCTCCTCCAGGCATCTGAGGGTAGACTGGATCACATCCCTTCCTGACCATGTGGTCCTCTTGAGAACTAAAGGAATCTCCCACCGTCTCCAGGCAACATGGTAGAGCCCAAGATTAGGAGATTTGGCTCCTGGCCCCCAGTTGGCCTCCCATCTGTGAGACCTTGGCCATGTTACTCAATTTATTTGATTGTTTAGGTATTTTAGCATAGAGTGCAAATACGTTTGCTGGAGAGAGAGACAGTGAGAATCACCCCCCTACTGAGAAAAAGTGAGAAATCATCTCCAATGCTGCAAGCCCTTTTCTCCATTCTCTTGGGATTTGGGGCACACACACACACACACACACACACCACGATTTTCAAGCTGCTGGGTCCCAGACTCAAACTGTGGTCAGTCATGTGGGAGTCCAGCATCTTAACCACCATGCCACCTGCTGGCCCCGATGCTTACTCAATTTGGATTTTCATTTTTCTTACCTACAATAAAACCCAGGATAATTATATCCATACTACCTACTTCATGAGCTGTCATAAGAATTAAATACAATAGTGTGAACATAGTAAGATAAGTATTGTTATGTTTTCTATACAATGGTATAATTTCACTTGATTTTTAAAATTGATTTTTAATCCACATTGCTCTTACTTTTTTTCTGTGGGAAAATATTTATCCTCCATCTACTGAAGTGTGGGTTTTCTACCCACAGACTCTTTTGTTGCTTGTGTTCAACACTGCTGATGTTATCATCCTGTTGGTGCTGCTGCTAGTAGTGCTAGAAGGTAGATTCTTGGCTGAAGCCTGCTTAAGTTTGCTGCTGACACAGTAATCAAAAGAACCAGTTCAGGTTCACATCTCATGCATGGTCTACATCCTTCTAAATATCATGTGCTATGCACAAATGACCAAGTCAGTCCTCCTGTTCTTGCATAGCATACAGGCATGAACAGTGTACTTGAGCTATGCCACAGGTACACAGGTACACAAGGCAGAGCTTCATCTTTGTCTGGTTTCATCCCTCAAAGCTTACCTTCTCAGTTATAGCCCATTTTGTTCTTCTCCTCCTGGTGCTACAACCCATTTTGATCTCTTCCATCCTTGGGCAAGGGATAGTGACATTTACCGAGCACTCTGATGGGCTAGTTTTAGTGATAAATGTTCTTTCTTTTTTAGAAAGAATCATTTCATTTTTAAAATGTATCCTCTTTATTATTATTATTGTTATGATTATTATTTTAATTTGCTATAGGGCTCATATGTGAGAGAGAGAGGAAAGTGAGAAAGCAAGCTGCCTGGTCTGGGACTTGAACTGCGGTTTAGCCACATGGGAGTCTAGTGCCTTAACCACTACACTACCTGCTGGTCTCCTTTATTTACTTTTTAAGGCAGGGTCTCATGTCATGATCCTTCTGCATCAGCCTTCCAAGTACTGCAAGTACAGGTGCACGCCATTGTACCAATCTTCAGGTTGAGCCGGGAATCAAACCTGGGCCTCCCCTGTGGCCTCAGCCAGCAAAGCAGCAATGTCTTACTAGTGTGCACCTCTGCAGCTAGGCCATGTTTTATATTTCTAATTTCATGTAATGCTGATCATAACCCTATGAAATAGGGAGCATTGTCTCATTTAACAGAAGAGAAGAAGTGAGGTTCTAAAAGACTCAAACATCTTGCTTGATGGTGATGGCAATATTTGGACCCAACTCTCTCTAAACCTCAAGTCTGTTTTCTTCCCCCTACACTAGAGGGGTCTGAGCTTTTAACCAGAAAGCCTACTTCTAAGGAGAAAAAATTTCACGTATTCCCCCACATGATAATAGTTGTACCTCCAGTATCCTTTTCCTTTTCTTTTTATTTTCTTTTTAGATTTTTTTCTCCCCATAGGGCATATGCACTTACCAGAGACAGAGAAAGAGGAAAAATGAGAACTCTCCCCCAGAAGGGATGGCCATGCTGCAATCCCTTCTCCTCTATTCTCCTCTCAGGATATTGGGCATGCAGGTGCATATGCCCAGTGTGATTTTTAGGCCACTGGGTCTGGGATTCGAACCATGGAGGTGGCTATGTGGGATCCAGTGCTTTATCCACTTTCATACATGCTGGCTCAGAATTCTTTTTTTTCGAAGTTATCTATTTGTTTCTCCTGAGACTGAGCGAGAGAGAGATAGAGGGGGAGAGAGAGAATGGGGGGAGACAGACACCCTCAACAGGTCTTGCTACCCTGATCCACCCCCAGCTTCTGCCTGGTTCATGGTCATGCACATGCCTGGTGCACTCAGGGAGTCCTCTGGATGCAAACCCAGATCCTTCTCATCTGGGTCAGCCTTACATAGTGTCATATTTTACTACTGCACCACCATCAGCCCCCTTGTATCCTTTTTAAAGCAAATAGACCATGGAGTCATTGGAAAAGTCATTACATGTTTTTCTATGCAAAAAAAATGCGTCATGACTTTTCCGATGACCCAATAAAATGCTGCAGTGAATTTAATAACACTTTAAATTGAGTGCCTATTTTTTTTAAGCACTGCAGCATCAAGTATCTCTGTAAAATGGAAATGCTTGCACATACAATACATTCTGGTCTTCTCCGGTGCACTCTTTAAGGAGCTGTGGTCTTTCTACAGAGGCCTGTGACTGAGACTGCTCACTGATCCCAGTAATGGGTTCCCCACTTGTGTAGTATTAGAATTTTGGCCAGACACACAGCCATCCATAAAGACTGGTTGTGCAGACTCCTCACAGCTAAGTGTGGGCAGGTGCTAGCTCCTGAGTATCTGGGCATGCATAGAAGTGATAGTGTACAACTCTGGGGTTGTGTGCACTTAGAGAAAGGGCTGTTCTCTTCTTCCTCCCTCCCTCAGGTTGGTGTATAAGGTAGTGGAGAACCATCTTTGATGGGGCCTCACCCTTGCAATGGTGCAGTTGCAAGATAGAGGGATCCAAAGCCATCATCCCAGGCTGGACTCTTTAGGCAAGAATTGTCATGTTTAAACTACTGCTACTTTGGTTCATTTTAGGCTTTTTTTTTTTACTATGGGGTACATGCGCTCATTAAAGAGAGAGAGAGAGAGACGAAAAATGAGAAATCAGCCCCTGGGGGAATGGCCATGCTGCAACTCCTTCTCGTCTATTTTCCTCTTGAGATTTTGGGCACACGTACATGCACACTCACACACATACATACATTCATACACACACACACTTGGAGTGATTTTCAAATTGCTGAGTCCAGGACTCGAGCTACTGCACAGCTAGCCATGTGTGAATCCAGCACTTTAACCTGCTGGTCCCATTTTAGGCCTCTTGCCCTTTTCTATAACAGCTGAACCTTCTAACCCAGCCTTCAACTATAAACTGGTGATGTACTCCCAATTGCTCCCTGAAAACCTTAATTAAAATGTTCCATTAATTAGAACATCTTTAATCAAATAGGTTGTTAAGAATTAGGACTTTGGAGTTAGAGAAGCTATAGCTTTGAACCAGGTTTGCCCAGCACTGGCCGTGTGGCCAAATCTCATTTCTCCCTGCCTCTATTTGACCAGTGGGTACTACTGTAGCCTCTTAGCTGGCCTGCCTTGTCTTTCCTCAGTCCATTCCCCACAATGACCTGTTAAAAAACAACAAGGCCAACCCCATAGCCTAATGGCCAAGGGAGCTGGATCCCACATGGCTGACCATGGGTCAAATACTGGCCCTGAGGGCTTTAAAAATGCACTGGGTATATGTGCATGCTTGCCCCAAATCCCAACAGGATGGAGAAATAGAGGAGAAGGGATTGTGGCATGACCATATTTTGTTGGAGGGAGTTTTCTCCCTTTCCTTCTCTCTCTTCCTTTCTCTCTCTCTCTCTGGTAAGGGTACTCGCTCGTTGGCAATTAAGAACTTTTATTTTTTTAAAGAAAGCTTGGGGGGTCAGCAGGTGACATGGTAGTTAAGTCATTGGATCCAACATGGCTCACTCTGTGGCTTGAGTCCCAGACCCAGCAGCTTGAGAATCACACCATATGTGTGGGGTGTGTGTTTGTGTGTGTGTGTGTGTGTGTGTGTGTGTGTGTGTACAGGTGCCCAAAATCCTGAGAGGAGAGTAGAGAAGGGATCACGGTGTGACCATCCCCCGTGGGGAGTGGTTCCCATTTTCTCTCTCTATCTCTATCTCTGTTTCTCTCTAACAAGTGCATGCACCTTGTGGCAAAAGTCTGAAACATAAATAATAAATGGAAAGCTTTGTCTGGCCTTCCCCCAGTGGGCCGCACTATCTATGCTGACAGGTTTCGTGGACCCCCAGGCCCACACACACTAGCTGGCTGTAGTACCTTCTTGGACTCGATGCCGCAATCCTCCAGCCTCCATAGGTTTTTGCCATAGGGCGGGCGCCACCACGCCCTGTAGTACCTTCTTGAGCCCATGCTTGAACTAGAGGATCCCGAAGGACTCCTTCCTATGTAGTGCCCTTGGACCCCATGTGTCCCCCCAGTAGACACACTACGCACCATGGAACATTGTTCTAGGTGGGCTGTTGTGTACAGAAGCAGAAGTGGGCTGGGTCTATTCCACTTTCAGCAGAGTTGCTCCATGGTCTCTTCCAGGTGCATAGCAGAGAAGGGAGCCCTAAGCTGTCCCGTGGGAAACATTAATTGGAGGGAGAAAATCCTTATTTCTCTTCTGTTTCCCATCAAGTTGGCAATTAAGTGCTAGTGTTCATATATTTAAACTTGCCAGATTAACATCTGAACTTCGTTGTGCTGACCCTTTTAAGTTAGTTTTATTTTTTAAATAAGTCGCCAGTTTTGAAGGACTATCCTTTTTTTAGACCATGTACAAGGAATCTATCATCTGCAAATAATTAGACAGTGGGAATTATATTGTATTGCTAATGAGCAGATGTGCATACTTATACTGGAGGAACAGCTGCACACATATAAAATGCAAAAACGACCCAAACCCAGCATTATGAATTCTGAAAGGGATTGCATTCTTTTAAGAATTTTCAGAAACAGAGAAAAATGAGACAAAGAATTTAACTGATATTTTTCTTTATTAATTGTTCTTTCAGCCTCACTTTTCCTTGCATAACATTATCATACATGTACATAGTATCTTTGTTGCTTGCAAAAGTGCTGTTTGCACTTTCAGATCCCTCTCTTATAGAATTCCATAGAGCTTACATTCAGCATCTTTGCTTTTGTAGTGTTGTAAGGCTTTGGCAGCTCCAAATTGAATGAGAGACTCTTACTGGGTGTTTGGGTAGGGGGCTGGAAATCATGCTTAGGGGTGTACATATGCATGATCCCATTTGATCCTTAAAGTAAACTGAGAGCCTGAGACCCATTTTATAGATGAACGAGCAGACTCAAGAAAGTGAAGTGATTTGGCACAAGCCAGTTTGTATTGGGTTGTCAGAAAAATCATGATGCATTTTTGCATAGAAAAAGTATGTCATGACTTTTCCAACAGCCCAATATATCATGTGACAGCCGGAGCCGGGCCTCAGGGCCGAACTCCAAGCCTTATGTCTCTTCTGTGTGTGGCACATGGCTCTCCTTGTTACACACAGAGTTGAAACATGACCCACCATGACGTGAAACAGCAACTCATGACCAATGATCATGAACTACTTGTGGTTTCCATTACGATGTTATAGTTTCATTGAGGATTTGCAAGATGAAGAAGTTCAAATAATCAGGCTTTTGAAAACTTTTAGCTAGGAAGAATTTCATATATTTTAGATATTAATGATAAGGTCCTTTAGAATTTGAATACATTGCCAAAATGATATAAAATCAATAAAAAGATAGGAAGTCAGAAAAATTACTATACTTAAATAGTACTAAACATAAATATTAATAGTACTAAATTAGATAAGAGAAAAACCAGAGCTGATAACATTGGCAGGAAGTAGAATTTCCACTTTCAGTAATGACAGGCTACGTCGTTATTCAGACCAACTTTCTCATTGAAAGCAGCTCAAAATGATGGATAAAATATTTTAAAAGACATTAACAGCATTGCATCAAAGAGTTAAAAAAATTATTAGCAATTATGGGAACATAGGAATCAAAGATATATAAGCCAAAGGCTAGAAATACTTTTGTTCTCAGAAAATTTGCTGATCCTGGAAAAATTGAGCTTCCAGGGCTTTATTGGGTATATAGAGGGGGTGACAGACATAATTACCGTGCTTGACCTAATAGAAAGATATAAAATGCTGTGTCCTACCCCTGGGAGTATACCTTCTTTTCAGTCTCACATGAAACATACAAGGGACCTTCTGAAATTTCATGGAGATACGTAGTATGAAAATACTAAAATGTATATTATGAAAAAACTATGTGCAGAGTTCAAAATCTTTAGCACCCAAATTTGTACTTTAATTCTATTTTTTCACTAATATTTTGAAGTGCCCTTATGTACCAGGCCCAATATGGGTAGAGGGACAGATGAGGCTACAGTGGTAAAACGTGACTCTCTGGGAAGCAAATCCACATGGGAATGTGGCTGGTTCCTATCTGGAGACCACCCTGAGTATACTGGGCACCTGCGTGCCTGTCTCTGGGCTGGCTGAAGCTGGAGGTGGATTGCAGCATCAAGACTCTGTTGCAGGTGCTGTCTCTGTCTCTTACTCATAAAAAAATCAGCTAAAGAAATGGGCTCAGTATGTTTTGAAGACATTAAAATTACATAGCTTATGTTTCTCTTAACGTAAAGCAATTATGCTAGAAATTTGTAGCAACAAAATACCTAGAAAATCCCCTTATGTTAGCAAATTTAAAAATATCTAAATCTCGTGTTTATCAAAGCTAGATCATGATGACAATTAGAAAATATTCTGAATCAAATGGTAATTAAAACACAGGTTGAGCATTTATAATCTGAAATCCAAAATACTCCAAAATTACTGACTTGATGCTACAAGTGGAAAAATTCCACACCTGACCTCATGTGATAGGTTGCATATTGTCACAGATTGTATAAAATTACCTTTGGGTTATGTGTATCAGGTGTATGGAAAACATAAATGAATTTCATGTTTATACTTGGGTCTTATCATCAAGAAGTCTCATTATGTATGTGCATATATTCCCAAAATCAAAAGATTCTGATATCTGAAACACCTGACCCCAAGCATTTTGGATAAGGGATACTCAACTTGTATTTCACATGAAAACTGAGAGGTATGACTAAAACAGTTCTTCAAGGGACATACAGAGCCTTAAATTTCTATATTTCAAGAGTAGAGAGACTGAGCTAAGTCTCCATCTCAAGAACTGAGAAAGTCAACAAGTTAACAAACTCAAACAGTGTAAAAGAAAGAAATAATGGCAGGGGAAAATGAAATAGAAAACAAACAAGCAGAGAGGATCAAAAAAATCAAGAGTTGGTATTTCCAAGTGGTCATAAAGTTGATAAAACTCCAATAAGTTCATTGAAGAAACTATAATAAGGCACAAATACCTAATATCAGGAATAAAAATAGGGTATTATTACCATAGATGCTGGAGACTTTAAGATACTAGAAGAACATCATTATAGGCAAATTCATGTCAATAAACTTAAAAAGTTAGATACATTTCTTAAAAAAAAATGAATAGCCTATATTCTTTAAAGAAACTGAATCAGCATTTTAAAACTTCTCATAAAAATTATTGATGTTTCTTCAGTGAATTCTACCAAGACTTAAGGAAGAATAATTGTAATCTTTCACAGCATTAAAGAGGGATGCATTTTATGACCCTTGCATAATCATCCTAGCCAATGTGATCAGACAAGAGAAGGAAATAAGAGGCATTGCAATAGGGAAAGGAGAGCTGAAATTATCTCTGTTTTCAGATGACATGATTGTATACGTAGAAGACCCAATAGTATCCACAAGAAAACTTCTAAAAGTAATAAGTGCATACAGTAAAGTGGCAGGATACAAAATTAGCTTATAAAAATATATAGCATTTCTGTATGCAAACAACAAGTAGACAGAGACAGACTTGAAGAAAATAATCCCATTTACCATAGCTATAAGAAGTATAAGATACCAAGGAATAAAACTAACCAAGGGAGTCAAAGACCTCTATAAAGAAAACTATGAAAACCTTAAAAAGGAAATTGAAAAGGACATAGAAAAGTGGAAGGACATACCATGTTCCTGGATTGGCAGAATTAATATAATCAAAATGGCAATCCTTCCCAAATTAATCTACATGTTTTATGCAATCCTTATAAAATTACAAGAGACATTCTTAACAGATCTAGAAAAGACAATTATAGAATTTGTCTGGAATCATAAAAGACCCTGTATAGCCAAAGCCAGCCTGGGGGGGGGGCAATCTCACTTCCTGACACAAAAATATATTACAAAGCTGTGATAATCAGCATGGTATTGGCACAAAAACAGACATGGGGACCAATGGAACAGAGTAGAGACCCCAGAAATAAACCCCAAACATATAGCCAACTGATCTTTGACAAAGGGTACCAGTAAATCCAGTGGGAAAAAGAAAAGCTCTTTAGCAAATGGTGCTGGAAAGACTGAGTATTCACCTGTAGAAAGATGAATCTGAACTCCTATCTGTCACCATTAACAAAAATCAACTCAAAGTGGATCAAAGATCTAAACCTAAGATTGCAAACTATTAAACTACTGGTGGAAAACACTAGGGAAACTCTGGGAGACATTAGGGTAGGCAAAGACTTCTTAAGCAAGACCCTCAAAGTAGAGGCAATAACCCCCAAAATAGGCAGGTGGTATTACATCAGATTAAGAAGTTTCTGCACAGCAAAGGACACCATAATTAGTGTGAATTGACAACCCTTGGAATGGGAGAGAATATTTGTTAACTATGCCTCAGATAAGGGGCTGATAACCAGAATACAGAGAGAACTCAAGTGGTTTACCCAGAAGAAAATGATTAACCTAATTAAAAGATGCAAAAGTGAGCTGAATAAACAACTCTCTAAAGAAGATATATGAACATTCAAACAACATATGAAAAAATGCTCAATGTCCCTCTTCATAAGGGAGATGTAGATCAAAACCACAATGAGATACCACCTAACCCTAGTCAGAATGGCAAAGATTAAAAAACACAAAAATTGGTAAGTGCTGGTGGGGATGTGGTGAAAGGGAACACTCCTACATTGTTGGTGGGAATGTAAACTGGTCCAACCACTGTGGAGAACAATATGCAGGTTCCTCAAAGATCTACAAAAAGAACTACCATATGATCCAGAAATTCCACTTGCACTACAATATTTATTGCAGCACTATTTACAATTTCTAAGACATGGAACCAACCCAGATGTCCACAAACAGATGAATGGATTGAAAAAGTGTGGCACATATACTCCATGGAATATTATTCAGCTATAAAAAACAACAAGGCCCTGGAATTTGATAGAAAGTGGATGGATATGGAAGATTTACTGCTGAGTCAAGCAAGTCAGGCTATGAAAGAGACATTGGATGTCCCCACTTAACATATACTGACTGCATTCTATGGTAGAGACTGAAAGACTGGAAGACATAAAAATATTAAAAATTGTTATGGACACTAGAGACAAAGGGGAAGGAGAATGTGGGAGGGGAAGAGCACAGGAAAGATAATTTGGGGGGAAAATGGAGAGGTAAGATTTTTGTGGTACACAGATGTGGTTTATTATCTGTTGATGAGGATGTGTATAGTATTCTCAACTGGACTGAGATGTATATCATGCTGGGTAAAGTCTTTTTACAAACTAAATGATGTATAGCGATTGAATGTATAAATAATAATAATAATAAAGGGAAAAAATTTTGATGCCAAAACCTGATAATGTGAGAAAAGAAAATTATAGAACAATCTTACTCATGGAAATACTAAGTGGGGCAAGCTCATGCTGTGGTGATGAAGGCAGCTGGATTCCATATGACCAATTCTACAGTGATGAAGACAATTGGATCCCATATGACAGACCACGTAGTTCGAGTCCTAGACCTGGAAGCTAGAAAAACACCCCAGGTGTGTGAGTGTGCCCCCAAAATCCTGACAGGAGGAAGAAATGGAGGAGAAAGGACTGAAGAGTAACCATTCCCCATGAGAGTGCTCTCTCTCTCTCTCTCTCTCTCTTTCTCTCTCTCTTTGTGTACGTGTGTGTGTGTGTATGTGTGTGTGTCTTTGGCAAGCACACATGCCTTCTGGCAAATTTAAAAAAAAAAAAGAAAAAAGAAAATGCAAAACAGTATTGTTAACTGAATTTAGGGACATGTAAGAAGATAGTATATTATAACCAATTTAGTTTTATTTAAGGAGTGCAAGCTTAAATAAGCATTTCACTATTAACCCATATAATTAATAATGTTATCAGATTAAAAGAATAAACATCAGGGCCAGCAGATGGTATGGTGGTTAAAGCACTAGACTTCCACATGGTTGACTGCAGTTCAAGTCCTGGACCTGGTGGCTTGAAACGCATGATGGATGTGTGTGCATGCATGCCCAAAATCCTGAGAGGAGAATGGAGGAAAAGGGATTGTGGCATGGCCATCCCCCGGGGGGTGATTTTTTGCTTTCTGTCTCTCAGTCTTTCTCAGTCTCTCTGACAAGCACATGCACCTTATGACAAAAATCTCTCTGAAAAATAAATATCGGGGCCATTAGATAGGATGGTGGTTAAGGGCAGGGAGAGGAGATAGCAGCATGGCCATTCCCTCCTGGGGAGTGATTTCTCACTTTTCGTCTCACTGTCTCTGTCTCTTTTATATGCATACACCCTGTGGGAAAAACCTAAAAACAAACAAACAAAAAACAGAGACTAAATGTATTATCCAAATAGATGCAGAAAATGTTATAATACAATTCACTATTCATAAATGATTTTAGAACACCTTAAAAAGATGACTTTCTTGGGACCAGCAGTTAGCGTAATAGCTATGTCGCTGGACTCCCATGTAGTCGACCACGGTTCGAGTCCTGGACCTGGTGACTTAAACTCACGCCAGGGCACATGTGCATGCGTGCCCAGGATCCTGAGAGGAGAATGGAGGAGAAGGGATTGTGGCGTGGCCATCCCCCCGGGGGGTGATTTCTCACTTTCTGTCTCTCTGTCTCTGTCTGGCGAGCACACGCGCCCTATAGCAAAAACCTCTCAAAACAAAAATAAAAGATGACTTTCTTAATCTGATAAAAAGTATGTACAAAAGCCTACAGCAAGCATTGTGTTATACTTCATATTGAAACATTGAGAAACTCCAATGATGCTGCTGCAACTTATGATCAGCATTGTGCGGGGGCTTTTAGCTCATGGAGTAACTCAAGGAAATAAACAAAATGTATAATGATGGAAAAACATAGCAGATATCTATTTACCTTTCCCCAGCTGGGCAATGTTTCCCATTCTTCCTTGTAGTGGCCATGTGACTGAGTTCTGGCCAATAGAATGAGGCAGGAATGACATATGCTATTTCTATGGCTGACCCATAGAAACTTCCTGCATTATCTCCAAACTCTTCTTTTCACATTCCATCTGCCTGCTGAGTGTGAATCCTCAATGGAAACCTTTGAAGCAATGTATTGAAGATGTTTAAGCTTCCATCAGCCTAAACCTCTGAAGAGTTAATGAAATAGAGTTGTTACCAACTCTTTTTATTAACTGGACTTGAATGGCAATGAAGAAATACATGAAATGATCATTACCATTGTCAATCTGGAAAACACAAAGTAAGATCAAGTGAAAGTCCATTTTACACCAAGCAGACTGACAAAAAGTAAAAAGTCTGATATAAACAGATTTTAATGAATTGGCAGACATTAGGGCCTAGAAGCTCTCATACAATAATGTGGATTTTAAATTGGAAAGCAGTTCAGCATGGAGTTAAATTGAAAACACGCAACCCTACAAGCCAACAGTTCTATTTCGGGGTATGTACTCAAGAGATACTCATGGATATGTAAACATACATGTCAGAAATGTGCTTAGAAACCCCAAGCCAGTAATGTTTATCAACAGAATGGACAGATGTATGTGGTATACTCATGCAATGGGGTATTATGAAGCGATGAAAAGTAAAGCAAATGGAAGAAGCTCATGAACGTAATAATAATAAGTACAGATTCAAACCACTGTATAATTTCACTTATATGTATTTCTAAAACAGGCCAAATTGAACTTTTTTTTTTCTGAGTATGTTTGTGCACTAATGAAATTGTCACAAAAATCAGACATGGTTACAACCAGGGAGAAGAAAAGTGTTGTCAACGGAAGGGGCACATGTGGGGCTCTCAAAAGGGCTGGAAATACCCCATTTCTTGATATTGGTGATAATTACATGAGTGTTTACTGTATAATAAATAAAAGTAATGGTTTTATATAATATCAAAGTAGGCACTAATAAACTGAGCATTTATGTTTTACATACTTTGGTACATTTATATTTTATGTAATTTTCTGGAATCAGGTCTGGAAGTTATAAAGAGTAGTGGATTGATACTTCTGCTAATAATATGGACACTATCCAATATCCATGATGAAGGACTAGCTTTGTGAATATATATGCATACGTGTGCATATATATGGCACTGATTCATAGGTCAACATTCTTATAAATCTCATATATAATGTTCTGTTAGCAGAACTTTGGCTGACTCATTGCAACAACACTTTAATATTTGTATCAAAAATGGTAACAAAAATTTTAATTTTGGGGGCCCAGCAGTTGGCATGGAGGCTTGGGCAGCTCAATCCCACATGGCCGACTGCATAGTTTGAGTCTTGGACCCAGAGGCTTGAAAAACACTCTGAGTGTTTGTGCATGCATGCCCAAAATCCTGAGAGGAGAATGGAGGAAAAGGGATTGTGACATGGCCATCTCCTGGGGTGGGGGGAGTGCTTTCATTTTATTTTTCTGTCTCTTTTTTTCTCTCACAAGCACACATGCTCTATAGCAAAAAAGAAAAAAAAATTAATGTTTTAAAAAATTTCTCAAGCTTCCATTATTTGGCTAAACTTAGGAGTATAGATTATAAACAACAGAGAGGGAGTCCCTGAGATATTCTAGGAGACATGCAATAATTAAAAATGTTTCCTTTGACCAGCCATAAATAGATTCCCCTTTTATATAAGCAAAAGCCACATGAACATAACTTTTTACCTTTTAGGATGAAATCACCAGATAAATGATCTTTTCAAAATAATTTATTTATGATTATAGGAATAAGATAGGCTTAATATTGAAAACTAAAATCTTTCTTTTTGCTTTTTAGGTAAAGAGTGAATATTTGTACCTGTTAGATAGCAATATTCTTTTGTCTTTCTTGAGATGCATTGCATGAAAAAATAGACTATTAATGATAGCGAACAGTCTATTTCCCTTTAGAAGAGAGGCACATACTATCTTTTATAGTTCACTGTATTCTACTCTTTTTATAAGCTTAACTGATATATTATTTACAAATTAGACTGATCGTGGTTCAGAGGCTGGACTTTGAAGTTGGAAAGCTGCAGATGCAGTACTAGTCTAGGACAGGTTCTCAGACTGAGTACCTAACTAACTGTTCATCTCCTCTTTTGAGAAATGGGCATGCTAATTAATACTCTGAGCATTTGCAGAATCAGATGCACAGCATAGTAAAGCCCAGTGCCTCGCACCGAGTGAGGGCTCTGGGATCATTCGCTGTTTTGAAGATCACCTGAATCATTAGCGATGTTGATGCCCTCCCTCCCTCCCTCCTTCCTTCTTTCCTTTTTTTTGATAAAACAAGTGCTGTCCAGTCATTTATGCAGTGTTTTAAATTTAAAATGACCTGTCAGTTAAAATAAACAGAATTAGTTTTTCAATCAAGTAAAGTGAGATCGTTGCATATTAATAGGGCTTGTCTCAGACACCTGAGGGAAAGGCCAGGTGTGCCGGAAGTGTCACCTGGGTGATGACAAAACTGCCATCTCTCTCTATAGGGGATGCAGACTCTACCTGTCGAAGGGCTTCAGAGCACTGAGGTGTCCTTCCCCACGGAGGCCCTGTTCTCCAGCAGAAGGAGGGGGCCATCCTAAAGCAGCACTTCGGTAAGCTGCTCTACTGCGGTCAGCCATCCCTGGTGGCCTTCCGGTGCCTCAGCAGCATGCAGGAGGCAAACTAGTGGATCAGTTTAAGAAGCAGAGAGTAAAAGGACTACCTCTGTGTCTGTGCTTGAAGTGATTAAAGTTCCAAGTCATTCGCTGGTTGCTTCATTTCTTATTGAGATCAGTTTATGTTTTTTAAATATTTATGAGTGAGAGAGACACACAGAAAGACAGACAGATCCACAGGCAGACAGATGCAGCACCCCCAGAAGAGTTTGATGCTGTGATCCACCTCCTGGCCTCAGCCAGGCCAGATCATGGGCACATGTGTGCCTGGTGCACTCAGGGAGGTCAGCAGACTTGAACTAGCCATCTTTCCATGTGGGGTTGCCTATAGAGCATCGTGTTTTGCCACTATGCTACCACCCAGCTCCTGAATAAATTTTCAAGAGGCAAATAGTGTTCAAAATCTAGTAGGTACAACCATACTAGCTAAGACTCCCCCTGTGGTTTCACAAAAAGAATCGAATTACATAAGATGTATCATCCTGAAGGTGACAAATGTGATATAAAGGCCGTGGTCTTTCTATGACACTAATGTCTCTTGGGTATGTGCAAATCAGATACTGACACAAGAATTCAGGTTTCTTAATTCAATAAATGTGTCTAATAATATTCGAATAAACATATTTAAAAAGTTTATCCAAAAATCTAAACAATTTAAATGATAATGTGTAAGAAACAATATACTGGTAGAGGAGGGCAGTGATGCTTCTTTTTTTGTTTGTTTGTTTGTTTCTGCCCAAACTATTAAGAAGAAAAGACTTTTCTTGCTTTCTTCATATAATTGAGAACCTTATCTTTTTCCGATTGTCTCCATATTGATTTCCATTTGTGCTCACTTAAAATCAGTAATATCTTCTTTCCTTCTACTAAAACTTCCAATATGTAGTTTAAACTGTTTTATTAAACAAAAAGAGGTCTTGTATTCTTTAATGCAAATTTCTACTCTCTTAAATTTCCCAGTGAGAGGGAAAGTGAGGTTTCATTTCAAAATTAGTGGATAAAAAGGAAAATATGAATACGGAAGACTGAGATTTTTTTAGAACTACTGGTTTCTACTTTTTTTCTTTTTTTTTGGAGAGAAAGATTTTTGCTATAGGGCACGTGTGCTTGCTGGAGAGACAGAGAGACAGAAAGTGAGAAATCAACCCCCAGTGAGGATGGCTATGCCTCAATCCCTTCTCCTCCATTCTCCTCTTAGGGTCTTGGGCAAGCATGCACACACACCTGGCATGAGTTTTAAGCCACCAGGTCTGTGATTCAAACCATGGTCAACTACAATGGGAGCCCATCAACGTAACCATTATGCCATCTGTTGGTCCCTCCATCTATTCTTAAGCTTTCACTTTTTAAGCGTTGCTTCGTTTAGCTGCCTTGATAATAGAGATTTTCATAAGTGATGATACCAAAAGATGTGATTCATTACTGTATTGCAGTGGGCCTCAACCAGGGGTTTCTTTATCCTTGGGGTTGACTTCCAAGCCCCCCAGGGGTTGCCTCAAACCATGAATACTACCTGTTTTGTCTTGTCTTGTTTTTAAAGGATTTTTGCCTGAGATCATGTGTGCTTGCTGAAAAGAGACAGGGAGACAGTGAGAGGGAAAGTGAGAAATAACCCTACAGGGGGGATGGCCATGCAGCAGTCCCTTCTCCTCCATTCTCCTCCTGGGATTTTGGGCATGCACACACACACACACACACCTGCCAGGTGTCATTTTCAAGCTGCTGAGTCTGGTACTCAAACTATGGTTGGCCATGTGGTAGTCTAGCACCTTAACTGTCACACCACCTGCTGGCCTCCATGAATGCTATCTGTAATGTGGCAACCCCAAGTCTGAGTGGGCTTGTATACACTGTTTACCTGTTCCAAAGAAGTCACCTAGAGGGTCATCAGGTAAAGACGCTGGTTTATTGGACTTCTGGGAGGCATCAATGGTGTCCAGTCGGGGAAGAGTCCACACCTCAGTGAGGTACAGCTCCCAGTTTTATAGCAATTAGTCAACCTTGGACACCTATAAACATTCAGTGTCCTAAGATCTTTGCAGAGTTTTATGGTCAGCTAGTTATGTTTGCTCAGCTCAGCTGCCTGCACTCTGCACCTCATCCCTGGGGGCGTGCACACTTCAGAGAACTCCCCGAGGTAGAGGGAAGCCAGATATGGGGAATGGGGGGAGAACTTTCCATGTTTAGACAATACCTCACACTACCGAACCCTGTATGTGCTATATTTTTTTCCTATCCATATATAAATATGATAAAGCTTAACTTATAAATTAGGCACTGTAAGATATTAACAATAGCTAATTATAGAATGGAGCAGTTGTAACAATCTGCAATGAAAAAGGTATATGAATGTTGTCTCTCAAAATTTCTTTTTTAAAAAAACAATAGGGCACCTGTGTTCACCAGAGAGCAGCAGAAAGAGAGAAAGAGAAACTGATAAATTACCCTCCATGGGGGATGGCCGCACCACAATGCCTCTCCTCCACTCTCCTCTTGGGATTTTGGACACACATACATATGTGCCCATTGCAATTTTCAAGCCACCAGGTGTAGGACTAGAACCACAGAGCCAGCCATGTAGGATCCAGCCATTTTAGCCTCCACACCACCTGCTGTCCCTCAGAGTATCTTGTTGAACTGTACTCACTTGTTTTTGGACTACATTTGGCCAAGGGTAACTGAAACCACCAAAAGCAAAACCGTGGATGTAGAGGGACTGCTATATAGCCAGTTGATTTCTTAGCTTTTTATCCCTCCATCTTTAAAATAGCCCAAGTGCTATTACTTCCCCCAAATGAACTAGTTAACACTTTCCCTTGCTGATGGTTTACATTCTCCTGATAAGCAAACGAGTGACTGAAGGTTTATGCTCAACCGAATTCACATGGGGGTCCACAATGCAGAGTAATTCCCTGAGGTGCCAAAAAATCAGGAATAGAACATATTTATATTCTAAATTCAGTGACTTGTCTGAAGGCGATTTTATTTGCTGTCACTTTACTTTTTGAAAGCATCTTACTTTAATTAATAGCAATATAGAGAATAGCTGATCAAATATATTGGCTTCCTTCAAGTTTAGACAATTTGAAAGCATAAAAATAATACAAAAATGATGAAATTGAGTATGTTTTCTAGGAGGGAGTTGCAAGCCTCTGTCATTTTCTGCATTGTGTTTACTTTGCTCTAAGAATGGAAAGTCTGAGAAATGATGCCTTCGGGCTTGGTTCACGGAAAGAGAAGCAGAGAAACATTAGGCTTGCAGGTCTGGAAGCGGTGATGGGATTATGTAGTGGAATAATCCACTCTTACAAGAAACTACCAGTTCATTTATTCAATTTACATAACCAAAAACAATCAGGAAGCATTTATTAAGCAACCCCTGAAGTAGGCCTCTTCAGAAGATCCAGGTGTTCATCTTGGCTTCATCACCACACACCATGAGGTATTGGGTCTAGATTGGGGTGGAGGCTGTGCAAAGAGAGGAAGGATGTTAATGAAGGATGTTACAGAAAACAGAAGAAAAGCTGAGAGGCAGCAGTAAAACATAGATCATTCCAAGACCGAAAGCATGGATCCCTAGGAAAATCGCCATGTCACCCGATAGAGATAATGAAGGTGGGGGCAGTGAAAGAGAATGAGATTATGGCCCAGCTACCACAGCTCATGCTATTAAGATGCAGTGCTCTGTAGGTTGGGACCACATGTGAAACCTGAGTTCAATTCCTGGTTCAACCTAAGGACCAGGTGCAGTGGTCATGCGCCTGTAATTCCAGGGACTCAGGCTGAGGCAGGAGGCTGGCCTGGGCAATAGCAAGACCCTGTCTAATAGAAAGGAAGGAAGGGAGGAAAAGATGAGAGCAGGAAGGAGAGAGGATGAGGTTAGGCTGAGAACTGAGGGACAACAGAGCCTAGATGCATGAACATCCTATGGGAATGTGGCTCTTCGTTGACTGAAGGTTAAAAGAAAGCTTGGTTTACAGACTTAGATTTGTAAATTCTCAGCATAGAAAAGGGAATGATTTCATTGGACAGCACGTGGAGGGAAGAGGTGGCCAAAGGCTGAAGCCAGGAACATCAGTAGAGGAGGATGGCAAGGGGTAGGGGCAATGGAAGAGTAAATAGCGTGGCCAGGAAACCATGAAAGACTTAGGGAAGTATAGTGCTGCTAGAGTCAAGGGGACAAGGGCTTAAGGGGAAGGAGTTGTTACCACTGTCAGAGTGATGAAGAGGAATGAGAACAAAAATAAAAAGAGACCAGAGTAATTTGTTGATTAATGATAAAGACTTAAAAATATTTATCACCATCTAGATTTGTATAAATTTTTAATCTTGATTATTTTATTGAAATAATATTTCAGAGTCCATTTGTTAATACAATAGTGGAAAACAAAACAAAACAAAACAAAAATAATACAAAAAAATGAAAACAAAACCAGAAAAACCAATGGAAATCTTTTCAGCCTGTTTCTATCCCCATGCCCATTCTTTTAACTGCAGGTGATTATTTTAAAAAAATTGGGAGTAGAACGTTAGAAAATATTTATCCCAAAGACTTTTGCTTATCATTTATCAGCTTGTGAGTTTGGGAGATTGGAACTAGTGGTTACAGGAAGGAGCATGAGGAAATTGGGGACCTGCGGAGGGCAGCTTTCATGATTTTGAGCGTGACCATGGTTTTATGATGTATGCACGTTAAAACAGATCAAATATATACCATTTATTTCAGGTCAGCTATACCTTATAAAACTTTTAAAATTAAAAGGACTTAACCAAATGTGCAGAGACGAGCCAAGGCCAAAGAGGTTAGGAGGCATGGATTCTAAATGCATCTGTGCCTCAGTGATCACGTCCTGGTTCTCTGCATTCTAATCTGTTCAATAATATGTTCTAGAAGCTTTCTGAGATTGAGCCCAAGCTTGTTGGTCTGTATTTCAGGGAATCCGTAGCAAGATTCCCAGACTGAGATAGCTGCTTAGTAACTCTTGCTAACTGAGGAATTTTTAAACTCTTAATATGTTGGAAATCTCTCTTCCTTGAAATTTCACATTATTAACTCACAAAGAAAGAGGAGCCGGGCTCACTGAACTCCTCTGTGAGGTGTTTTACAGGTTGAGATGTCTCACATCATCCATCTCCATTGTTTCCACATGGGGAAAGTGAAGATCAGAAGGTTTTAATACCAAGACTGAGATTACACAGTAAACTAGTAAATCTAAATTTGTAAACTCTGGAATTAGAATCCAGAATGATCTCATACCTATTCTGTGTTTTTCCTAGCAGCAGACCACAGAAAAGGAATATGGAGTTTATCCTGGCGGGAGTCACTCTATTTGCAATCAGTTTGAACAGTCCAGCTAATGAGATTGCTGCTGTAAAGTTCCCTGAGATAGATTAAATTCAGACCCTTAGGAATATGTCCTTACTTGCCCTGATGTCATGATCAGCTGGTAACTCCTGGGACCTCATAATGTGATCACCTAGAAACAACTTTAGCATGAACTTCCCCTTTAAAATCCCCATGTTCAGACGTATTTCTAAGGTGTCCAATCAGAATGTATAAAACACATCTAGTACCTGAAGATAAGCTCAAGTTGAGAAGACCCATTGAGCAGATGAAATTCATCCACCTCTGTGCCTCATTATATAGGGTCCTCAGGGAAGTTAAGATGCATCTTTGCATAGAAAAAGATGCCATGACTTTCCTGATGACCTAATATAAAAGATTAAACCTTTCTTCTTTCGAGTACTTTCTCAGGCTCTGCTGAGAGGGAAGGAAATCATAGAGCAGTCTCAGAACGGCTTTTCCCTTTAAAATCTCCTTTGGAGAAGGTGGAAAGAGAAATCTCAAAACAGTTGGTGGGTACCAAGAGGTCAGTTCTCTTCAAGAATGCTCCAAAGCCCCGTCCTCATTAATCAGTTTATGGAGCATTATGGAAGAATTGTAAGCCCAACATGTTGTTTCTGAGCCAGTTCTCTCTTTTTACCTCCACAGCAAGCCCATTGCTTGCTTTCCTGGGACGTGAAGACAACCAGATAGTGTCAATAATTTATCTTCTTTGTTTTTCCAAAGCCAAGTGGAGGTCACCGTGAACTCCACAACACTTGTTGAATTGGTGTGAAAGAAAATTCTGGGTGGGCGAGGATTACGCTTAGCCAGGGTTCTGCTGAACTCTCTCGATATGAATCTTTCTATCCACTTCTGGTCTCTCGCGTGCCTTGTCAGGATACCTGTGTGGCCTCATTCTCAACCAACCAGCATAATTTTCTTGTAGAACCTAGTTCTTGCAGAACGAGTTTCCCTTGTCAGACCTGGTTCTGTCTTTTCATAGTCCTCAGAATATAAATTTAAAAAAAAAAAATTGCTAGTGGGTACATGCACTCACCAAAGGAGGAGAGAGAGGGAGAAGGAAAAGGCACTTCCCATGGGGAATAGACATGCTGCAATCCCTTCTCCATCCTGTTGGGATTTGGGGCACATATGTGTGTACACTCAGCATGTTTTTCATGCTACTGGATCCAGGACTTGAACTACAGGTTCAGCTATGTAGGATCTGGCTTCTTGAACCACCAGGTCATGGAACTAGCCCTAAGGTTGTTCTTATTTATGGGTCTTAGGGTGTGATGCTCACCCCTCTACCTGATATACCACATACAAGAGCACTTTGTTCCATTGTCTTCCTTTGTTTTCCTGCAACTTCTTGTGCATTGATTTTATTTAAAGTTTTGTTTATTTCATGAGCGTGAGAGCAAGGGAGAGAGAGACAAGCACCCTCAACAGGGTCTCACGCCACAACTCCCCCACCTCTAGCCTTTCCAGCCAGCTAGGATCATGGACACGCCAATGTGTCCACGATGAATACAAACGAATAGATGAATATAAATAAAATTTTCAGATATTTCTAAAGTATCTTATGTGATGTCATGGGGCTTTTTTAAAGAATGATTTATTTTATTTGCTATTATCATTATTATTATTATTTTCAATTTGACCAGAGTAAGACAGACAGAGAAAGGGAACGTGAGAAAGCAAGTTGCCAAGTCTGGGACTTGAACTGGAGTAAGCCATATGGGAGTTCAGCACCTCAACTACTGCACCATCTACTGACCCCCCATGTTGTGGGTTTTTAAAAATATTTTTTCTTTATTCATGATAGAATGTGTGTGTGTGTGTGTGTGTGTGTGCGTGTGTTTGTGTGCACGCACGCACATGTTATCAAGAGAGAGAGACAGGGAGAAAGAAGCATCTTCCACTAGTTCTAATCACACCGAATCCTCTTCCTCTAGTCCTCCAGCACGTTGATCTTGGGTACTTGCAGGGTGCCTGGCATGTTTCAAGCCAACCAGGCTGGGGATTTGAGGTGCTGCTGCCATGTGGCTTCCAACTCTGCAGTTTAGCAGGCTACCATCTGCTCCACCATTGCAGGGCCACTATCTGTTTGTTTGTTTATTCATTTGTTTTTCCAAACTAATCATTCTAAAATATTCTAAGATTATTAAAGGTTGTAGTAATAAAAAATATTTAAAACCTACATGACATTTTACAGCTAATCAACAAAAGTCTTTTACAAGATCTGTCTCATTTACTTCTCACCACAAGCCTGTAAGTTAGGCCCATATACGCCCTGTTTTACAAATAAGGTTGGAAGCTCAGAAAGACTAGACAATGTACTGTAGCATGTAGTGGCTGAGTCAGACCTTAAAACAAGATCTGATAGCTCTAAATCCTAGGCATCTTCCAAGAAATTTAGTAAACAGGTTTTCTTCACATGTGTGTTATTGTTTGGGGTTCATAATATAAACCAAGGGAGGTTGAAAGAATGGTAAGTAGTGTAATAATGTTAAATGTTTGTGAATACAAGATATTAAAAGCAAAGAGAAAGAAAATCCACAACTCTGTAGGTTAGTCGATCTGTTGAGTGTGAAATCATATTTCCTGGTGAAACATCTACTACCAAATTTTAAGCTCCTGTTCAATTAATAAGCCCATGTATGTGGATGTATATATATGGTTTTTAGATATTATACCTTTTTCTCAAGATGAACTTTGGTGAAAAAAAAATTAAATTAACATTGTTATTCTTGAGTATACTGAAGAGTTATTCAAGAGTCCAGTTACTCAAAACAAGAGTCATTTCCTCTGTACAAACTTTCAGACTTAGGTTCTGGGGGCCTGCATCATTTTTTTCTTTTTTTTTGGAGAAGTTTTTGCTATAGGGCACATATGCTTGCCAAAAAGACAGAGAGAGACAGAGAGATAGAAAGTGAGAAATCACCCTCCCAGGGGGATGGCCACACCTCAATCCCTTCTCCTCCGTTCTCCTCCCAGGACCTTGGGCCCACATGCACACGCGCCTAGCGTGAGTCTAAGCCACCAGGTCCAGGACTTAAACCATGGTCGACTACATGGGAGTTCAGCGACATAGCCATTACACTAACTGCTGGTCCTTCTGGGACCTGCATCTTAACCAGACCCCAGATGGCTCACATGTGCATCCAAGTTTGAAAATATGAAACCATTCTCTCTAGAAGATGGACTCTATTGCAGGTGTTTGGGAGTGCTTGCTAAAATAGCAACTGATTTTTTTTTTTTTTTTTTGTCAGAGCCTGTGTGCTCACTGAGCCTGTGCTTTATAGAGAGAAGGAGAAAAGCTCCCATAATGGAGCATGGTCATGCCTCAATCCCTTCTCCTCCATTTCTCCATTCTGTCAGGATTTGGGCAATGCATGCCATCATATTTTTCAAGATGCTAGGCCAGGATCTGAGATACAGTTGTCCATGTGGGATCTGGCCCATCTACAAGGCCACAGGCTGACCAAAAACAGCAACAACTTTTTTTGGAGAGTTTTTTGCTATAGGGTGTGTACACTTGCCAGAAAGTCAGAGAGATACAGAGCGATAGAAAGTGAGAAATCACCCCCCAGGGAGTATGGCCACGCCACAATCCCTTCTACTCCATTCTCCTCTCGGGATCTTGGGCACACACGCACACGCACCCAGCATGAATTTAAGCCACCAGGTCCGGGACTCGAACTGTGGTCGACTACATGGGAGTCCAGCGACATAGCCATTACGCTAACTGCTGGTCCTGAAACAGCAGCTTATTCTTGAATGATGCAGCAAGCATGTGTGAGTTCCTTTTGACGGTAATGTGCCCGTGATCTATTAGGGTTCTATAGCAAGCCTGTGACTGTTTAAATCTGGCGACCATGTCATTCAGTTAGAATTTAACTGCCATCTCCACATCAGTTGCCACGAGAGGGTGGAAAGTGGACTCTGCTAACACTAAGACCCAGGTTTTCCTTTCATGAGGTATATGACCTTGGTCATAGCTGTATGACTTCTGTGTGCCAGTCACTCTGCCGGGTACTTATGCAAACATGATCCGCTTCCTTAACTACTGAGTGAGGGATGTCAGCCCCTCCCACACAGGGTGTCTCATTAGGATCCAAGGAGATAATGTGCATCTTAGAGCTTTACATGCTATAAATAGGACAGATTCTTACTTAATATTTGATTATAAAAATGTGTATTTGTAGGGAATCTAGTATGATCCAAGACCTGTGATAAGTTTATCTAATTCAAAGATATTTGTTATCATTAAAATAGGCTAATCAAAATAGATCTATTTTTTTTTTTTTGCTTTTGAAAGAAAATGATGTCAAGATTAGATCAAAACATACACTTAGCAATACATGAGTCATAGAGACGGTGTGGAAAAAGCGTTGAAACATCTCAGCATTTTGCCCAGTTGGATTCTGGCACAGTTGTCCAGTCAACCCCAATAATCCTCTCTGTTTTCCATTCCCCAGGCATGCGCCAAGGCAATGACTATGGCACTCAGTACCGCTCAGCCATCTATCCAACCTCTGCCAAGCAGATGGAGGCCGCCCTGAAGTCCAAAGAGGACTACCAGAAGGTAGGGGCTCCTCTAGCTCCAGCTCCGGGCCAGGTCTCCAGATTAGAGGGGGGGTCGGGTCCTTTTTGCATGGAAAAATCGTCTCTTTGCACAATTTTTAAAAATTTCTGCCCACCTCTTATAATAGCGTCACAACAAATGTACAAAATGAAATTTTAAGAGTATGTCTCTTTAAAATCAATTCGCTCAAATGAATGTGTAGCTTGTTAAAATACAGACTTTCTTGCCTTCTTTGTTTCGCTTTGCCTCTTTGTCTCTGGAACTCTCTTCCTTCCTTTCCTTCTCTCTGTGTTAGTGTGATAGGTCTACCATAATTAAACCCCATAGGCCAGGGTGACTTAACAGAAATGTATCATCTCACCGTTCTGGAGGCTAGAAATCCAAAATCAAGGTTTTAGAAGAGCTGACTACTTCTGAAGGCTGTGAGAAAAGAATCTATTCATTCCAGGCTTTTCCCCTTGGCCTGTGGAGAACTGTTTTCTTTTTGTATATATTCACCTTGTCTTCTTTAATGTGTGTCTATTTCTGTGCCTAATTTCCCATGTTTATAAGGACTCCAGTCATGTTGGGTTAGGGCTAACCCTAATGACCTCATTTAACTTGATCACTTATGTAAAGACTGTCTCCAAATAAGGTCACATTGTGAGAAGTTAGGACTCCAGTGGATCTTTCTGGAGGAGACACAATTCAGTCCTTAACACTCCCTCTTTTGCTAGGAGCAGTAAAATGAATTATAATAAAAATACTTCTCAGAAATCTATATCACAAAATAATTATTTCACAACTAACTTGTGTCACAAGTTAAAAATCTCCTCCACTAGATATTTAGGGTATTTATTTTCTAACTCAACTTGCTTTACTTTTAGAGTTTTGTGATAATGCTGAAACTTTATCATATTTTTTAATATGGATTCACCTTTAACTATAGACTTAGTAGCTACTATAATGCTCATCTGTTGTAGAATTATGTAAAGAGTCAGTATACATCATCCCCTAGGAATGTGTGGGTTCTTCATTTTTCCCCCATGGTGACACAGAGGTGGCGATGTGGAGGAAACTGGGACAAGAGTATACCAGCTGATGAGCAAGCAGCAGGACATGCAATTCATGGTCAGTTTGACTCTGACAAGTATAGAGTGTGGCAGGAGATGCTGATGAGGTCCCATTCACCCCTCAGTTCCTTCTTGCCTCCCTCCAAGGCTGTAACATCTCCTGGCCTGATAATGGAAGGCAGCCTGTAGGATGGCCCCCAGAGTCTCAGCCCATATGTAAGCCCCTCTCCTTCAGTATGGACTGGTTTTAATGACTCACTTCTAATAGATGACAGAAGTGGTGGACTGCCATTTTTGATATTAGGTTATTAAAAGATTGTGACTCCTATCTTGAGAGCCTCTCTCTCTCTCTGTCTCACTTTCTCTGGGATCACTTATCTTGTGGGGAGCTATCTGCTATATCATGAGTTAGCCCTGTGTGATGCTCATGTGGCAAGAGATGAAGACCTGCCAAGAATCACATGAGGGAGCTTGGAATCACCTTTATCCCAGTTAAGCCTTCAGATGAGACTGCAACTCTGGCTGACAATTTGAGCACAACCTTATGAAAGACCTCAAACCAGAAACAACCAGATAGACTACCTTAGAAACTGTGAGATAATGATAAATGTTTCTTAAAGCTACTGAGTTTCGGGGTAATTTCAGTATACTCATATTTCTGTCTTAAAAATCTTTTACCTATAAAAGGTCTTTTCTCATATCCTCTCCATCATGGCTTTTGTTACAATGGTGGTCTTGCCTGGCATATATAGTGATGATTATACATGTAGCATCAAATTGTCTCAGTTTACACATCAGCTGTGTAACTTATCAAGTGCTTAACACTTGGCCATATAGTGTTATTTAGCTCAAGGAAACCTATGCACATATGCACAAACCTATGCACTATCACCCCCATTTTTAGATTCTAAAAGACATAAAGTTTCATCAGTAAAAGAACTGGAGTTAAAGAGGTAAAAGACTGGATGGAGGGAGACTAGTTGGGCAGCTGTTGTAGGTCTCCATGGCAGAAATGGTGAGAGTTTTGACTAGGATGGTGGAAGTATGAATGGAATGGAGGGATATTTAGGAAGTAGAACTCATAGAACTTGGAATTTGATTGAAAGTGGAGTCAATTGGAGGTGAGGGTTCCAGGTGACATGTGTGCCTGGCTAGTGATGCATCATACAAAAGTATGGAGGAGCACAGGCAAGTTGGTGGAAAAGGGAAGTTAAGATTTGGAAATACAAAATTTGAGATACCTGTGATAGGGGCATCCAAGTGGTTGTTCAGAAGAGATGTAAGATGTTCATGCTTTCTGTGTTTAGGGAGGCGGGGTTTGTGCCTCCCTGTTAGGATAATGCTTGTGAAGCTCAGGGCCCAGCACATGGTAAGCACTCAATAAATAGAGCCCTTATTATTATTGGGAGTTGTCAATTTCTATTTGGCAAATGAAGCTCTAGTTGTTGATAAGATCAAAAAAGATGAGAAATGAAGGCACTTAGGACCTAAGGAACACCAATATTTGAGAGATGGGGAAGAGAATGCCTTCACTAGGCACCAGAGAGAATCAGCCCCAAGCAAGAACTTAAAAAGTAGTTCTAGTTGGTTTAATCCTACTACATTTAATTATAAAGGCAATGTTAGTAATTAATACTGAAAGTCACATATGATTAATGCTATAAATTGCCTAATGTAATGATTCAAAGTCCCTTAGGGTACCAACAGCAATGCTAAGAGACTCTGGAAGGATATTAACTTCCCTCTGGAGCTTCTCAAAATGAGATGATGTTCTGGTTGTCACAATGAAGATTTTAAGTTCAAAAGGTCAGTGCCTTCCATGTGATGATGAAAAGACTTACTTATATCTCATTTCCCAGTTTCTACCCCAGTAGTTTCTTACCCTTTGCTTTGACATGTTGATTTTAGACAAATGATATCCATAGGAAAAAAACATATATTAAATAATATATAATAATATGTTAAATATTAAATAATTAATTAGCTGTATTAATAATTCCTTTATTATTTTTGTAGACTTTGGAAATGTTCATTTTATTGTCTAGACAGTTGTTTCAATCAAATGTTTTTTGTGTATTCTGTACCTAAGAAAATTAGAATTAAATTATATATATGCATGTACATACACATACACATACATGTATACATACATACACACATGTACACACTTATAGTTGGCTCTTGATACCTCTTGATTGTGAGTTCGACATGTATAAATTCAGCCAACTGCCCATCAAAAATATTAGGGAAAAAATACAACAATAAAAAATAATAATACAGTCTAACAACTATGTATATAATATTTACATCGCATCAGGTGTTATAAGCAACTTAGAGATGATTTAAAGTATACAGGAAGATGTGCTTAGCTTAGGTTATATGCAAAAACTACACCATTTTATGTAAGGGACTTGAGCATCTGTGAGTTTTAATATACATATGGTTCTAGAACCAATCACCCACAATACTGAGGAATGGCTGTGTGTGTGTGTACGCGCGTGCATGTGCACATGTGGTTGGTTGTTTGTATTTTAAAAGTAGGGTCTTTCTCCCCCAAAGATTAGGAACTCCTGTGCCTTCAGATATTCAGGTATCCATTGCTGTTCACATAACCTCATGTGACTATAACTGCTTTATCACCAGCTCAGGGATACTGTCTGTCACGTCTCTTTCATTTGATCATATAAGTAAAACTGGCCCTGGATTCCACAGAGAGGTGTGTAGGACATCCATCATTTCTCTTCCACCTAATTAACTAAAGCCAGAGAATCTTGACTTCCCACTAGCACTTCCAGGACCATGCAACTTTCTCCCATGATGGCCACGGCCTTCTCTGTGCTATGCAATATAGTAACTTCTAGCCACAGGTGGCTGCAGAGAACTTGAAATGTCGTGCCCGCACTGAAGAAAACGTGACATGCGGCTGCCATAACTGAGGAACTGAATATTTTATTTTATTTTATTTTATTTTATTTTATTTTATTTTATTTTATATTTACATAGCCACTTATGTGGTGGCTCCCATATCAGACAGCACAGCAGTCCAGTAAGGAGTGAGTGTGTTTGTGTGCATATGCATGTGCATTGGAGGGGTAGGGACATGTCCATCTGGTCTCTGGTGGGAAGACTCAGGATTCCAAGCCTCCTACTCTTGCTGTGGCTTATCTTAAGAGCATGGGACTGCCATGGAACACAGATCCTCCTGCCCATCAGAGGAGCTGCACCAGGTACTACTCTCTCCTTTTCCTTTCTGTAGGAAAGCATGACTGTATATCATTTTCCTTTTCAGGAATCAAAATGTCTCATTGCATACCCAATCCTGGTTAGCAACTGGGCTAACTGCATACTTGTACTCAGATGACCACTATGATTTTTATCTTAGCTTGGGTTCCATAGAAAGAAAAGATTTTTATCTTAGCTTGGGTTCTAAGAAAAAGGCTTGTGTGTGAGGATGTATGGTGGTGTGTGGTGCCTGGGAATAGGAGTAAGGGGAATATATTAGTTCGTGATTGTGTTGCTAAACAGTAATACCGGAGATGGGCGATATATAAAGAATAGAAAGTCTAAGAGCATGGGCCCACATCTGGCTGGCCCTGGCCCTGTGTCACAACATGGCCAATAGAAGCAGGAAGGAAAGCAGCCTGGGCAGAGTCCTGCAGGCAGCCATCTGGGAGATGACCCCATTCCTGAGAGAACTCACTGCCTTTCGTGAGACAGCATCATTCTGTTCATGAGGGTGATGTCCTGTGACCCATACTTCGCCCACCAGGCACCCTCTCCCAAAGTTCCCACCACCTCTCAACACCGTTTCATGCTGACCAGGCTTACAGCCCATGAGCCTTTGTGAGGGGGATAAACCATGTCCAAACCACAGCATGCTGAGAGAAGGAAAAGGAGGAAGACCTAGTACAAGTTGACCCTTGCTACAGTCATGGATCTTAGGGGTTGTTTGAGCCTTACAAAGTGTCCTGTCATTTCTGTGGAGGAAAAGGAAGCCCAATGTGGTGGATGCCATACCCTGTGGGTTCTCTCGGCCTTTCTGGGTTATGGATGGGCTTCGGATACTACCATGTCCCTGAGGCAGGAGGCATACGTGGCATGAGTGTGAGGTGAGGCATGGTAGATATCTGCAGCTGCAGAAAGCTGATGAGAGACCACCTAGAACTGGGTACTTCCATGGCAGGGGCTAGAGAAGGAGGCAGGGGAGGTCACAAGAATCCAAAGTGATGCGTGAGAGATATCTGAGACAAAGTGCATGTAAGTGGTGTCTGATGGGACCATCTGTAAAGGGTCCACCCCACACCCGCTCCCACTCCAGCGAAGGCAGCTGACTACAAGGATGATTTACCAATATTGGGTGCCTTCTGGAACTTCTGTTGAGCAGAGAGAGAAAAACACAAGCTTAATT